>NC_061114.1:57695724-57945625 GCF_002878395.1 Capsicum annuum
TTCAAGATTCATACTTTGTATAGCAAACAAGTATAACTCATATGAAAATCTGGAAATTCAACTTGAAACATGATATTAACATCAAAACTCAAGGAATTTATCTTTAAGACATCACAAAAATATCATAGTTTCTTGAACAAGAATATAGGATAATAGTTTCCATCTCAAATTCATAATTAAACAAGTAAAATCATGTATCTTTCTAAAATAGTACAAATTTTTGGGCACAAGAACGAAAGAATGTTCTTGTTGAAAACCCCACATACCTTTATGGTAACGTATTCGTTGAAACATTGGACCCTCAATGTTGATTGTGCAACCCTACTTGTTTTTCTCATTTAGTGCTCTTAGATGATGAACTTAGATTGATAATAGGGTTATGATGTGTTTAGATTCTATTAAATTCGTAAGGTTAAGTTTAAGGGTGAGTAAGGAGTGCCAAAATACTTAATTGCCCTCAAAATAACTCAAAACGAAGTGTTTTTACTACCTGAAACACCAAGTGTGTGCCGTATTGCTTATCGCATACATTTACGTATGCACCACATTTCTTATCATACATATTTAAGTATGCGCCGTATTGCTTATCGCACACATTTATGTATAAGCTGCATTGCTTATCGTACACATTTAAGTATGCACCGCATTGCTTATCACATACCTATTCCAGTAGCCATGTGCGATTGGTTTGGCGACGCACTCTACTTTGCAAAGCCATAACTCCTTGCTTGGGTGTCGGATTTTGATAAAATTGGTATCGTTGGAAAGCTAATTCAATGATCCACAATTTGATAGGTCTTGGGATGAAAAATTCCATGTATATTAAGAGATATTCACGTTTGAAGTTGACCTTTGTAGAATCGAATGTCAAACTTTGGATGAATCAATTGGTCTTAGCTCAACCTTGTTCTATGTCATTGCTATAAACATTTTCCACCTCTAAACTACTCCATAGACTAGGATAATGATCATGAAACTTGTATTCATGTGAGAATCACTTGGATTAGAGCTTAGATGCACAGGAACATAGGTTAGAATTCTAGCATGAAAATATGGGGTATTACATTATCTCCCCCTTGGGAACATTCGTCCTCGAATGTGGATAATTAACCTGAAACGCAGAGGAACATTAGTCTTCAAGCTATCATGTATAACTGATAGAACTGAATCACTGGATCTCAAGAATAATGAGCTACTGAACTGGTCTGTAAGTGCATGAATCCTCAAGAAAAATAACTATATGGCTAAGATAGAAACGAGAGTGTCAACTTATGAGTAACCATTACTTTGCACTGGATCTGATCTCATGAGAAAGGATGAGAGGTTTATGACATAAAATCTCGGGGTATTACAACATCCCCCTCTTGGGATCATTCATCCCCGAATGATAATAATTTGATGAAAATACCAGAAAGAGACTGTGATACTACACAGGATACTTACGAACTGAATCATGACTTAGTATCTAAAACTAAAACTGATGCATGAACTGAGCTGAATTCATAATTTAATTGAACACAAACACATTGCCTCTTGGAATGTACATACGTATTAGACTGGGGATAGTAAGACTAGCTGGAAAATTAAGAATCTATAGGAGCTTATCTCCTTGCTTGCTAAACTAGATTACAAGCTATATGGACTGGATCATACTGACTACCCATACTCAAATGGAGTATTTCTTTAGCACTTTTCTACGAAATTCTATTGACATTAGGGAGCAAAGAATTTTGGGCATGCTCTAAACAAGACATTTGACTAAGGAATTACAACATTGATATAACTCTATAGCATGGAATATAATTATATAACTCATAAACTAGGATAGGATTGCTAGGCCGTAGGCAACGCAAGTTCTTACTTTCAAGCTTAGCATCACTTCTCAAATGCTCTCTCAACTATACTATTCCCCTTAAATACCATACTCATTTGATTCAACTTATAATTCTCATAGTGGCACTGCGAAATCTTTCTACTAAGGTCTAAACTAAACTAAGTTCTCTCACCATGATCAAGCCTAAGACTAA
This sequence comes from Capsicum annuum, assembly GCF_002878395.1. Taxonomy (NCBI): domain Eukaryota; kingdom Viridiplantae; phylum Streptophyta; class Magnoliopsida; order Solanales; family Solanaceae; genus Capsicum; species Capsicum annuum. The sequence continues at coordinate 57,697,752 of NC_061114.1, forward strand.
ATCAAAAGATACAACACGCCAAACCATAATACTAGTCTAAACCACAAGGTTCAATATTCTATATCTTCTTAGAGCTCACACTCTAAGCATAACATGTCTTACCACTTCAATGACTAATTTAAAACTCTTGATATGGATTCACTAGTGAAAATTGCATTCATCATCTTACACCCAACATGACATTCAAGTCTATCATTAAAAATCACATATAACTTTAAGGAAAATACCCCTTAAGGCATACTTCGCATATACTCTAGACCTTTATCAACAACAATTTTCTTGCACTATTCTTAAAACATACACATAATTTCTAACTAACCATGACGTATATCAAAGACTTGGCCTCAATCTTACTTCACACTTTAGCCTTAGATAGAAAAGCATAAATAATCTTTCTTAATGAGGGTCATCAACTCTCTCACATCTAAACCATTGCTTATCCACTATCATCGCCACTATCTTAACATAGGAAGAGGTCACCGAAGGTCTAACACCTATAAACCAAAAGCACGAAAACTATAATACATAACATTAACACTTATCTTTGTCCTGAGGAATAAAATATCAAAGGTATGGATTCATTAAAGAAATCTAAGATGAGGACATGCATGATATAATGCTAACTTCACTAGTATCATGAGTTTAAAAGCTGGTCATACTCTGAAACATGAGTTTATACTTATCATGAGCTATTCAACATAAGACTGGAGTTCATAAATTCATAAAAGATAACTCGAATCACAGAGTGAAGCTGTTACATGCTTGCTAGAAGCTGAGAATGAGCTTGAGCACACATGATAGGTATAAGCATAGGGTTGTGGCTTGGATTTGTCAATCAAGTGATGGATTTGGTGTTGTAATGACTGAAATCCAAGGAATACTCTAGATTAAGAAGGGATCATTATCTCATCATAACTCATTATTGACTTGTATCACAGTCTAATTCTCAAAACTCGGTTTAGTTCTTCACTAACTATCTCCCCCTTAGGTCAAAGCTGGTATTCTAAGTATGATCGTCTACTCCATATCCTCGAGATTAAGCCATAATTTCATCATTCTATTATCTACACATAAATGCTAAACTCAAAAGAATAAACTAATTTCAAACTTACCGACTTCATTCTTGAACAACCCATCCATATGTCATCCTTAATTCCTAGCTTCAATAATCATCATCAAAGACTTACACTCTCATTTGCAGCCATATCTACATCTCTAATCATATAATCATAGCCTACTAAGATCATACTTCTATACTTATATTTTTCCCAAACCATGAGAATAAAATCATACTAAAAAGACTCAACATTTTCAATCATAACTCCTTAACTTAGCTATCAAGAACAACATAAATTATCTAACTAGCCTTTCTCCACCTAGCAACTCAACGCTACTACTAACCATACAATATGCAATAATCCTCAAAAAATAATGCAGCCCTATAGCACCTTGGGCACACCTCTACACCATACTTAATTACGAACATATGATCTTATACTCTTGCATACACTGTTCAGGCCTATTAGATCATCTCCATATAACTAGCATCAACAACCGAACCATCAATTGTTCAAACTTAATATCTAGAGCTAAACATGATTTACAACCCAATCTCACACACAATTTTCACTTCAAAACTATAGAACATAGCATTAAGAAAAACTAGTACACAATGACAATCGATCATAATCATATGGCCTATCTTATTCATAATCTGTTAACACATCCTCCTTCTTCACATCATTACTATTTACCCATCTTCACACTTAAATTACTTTCATAGCTCTATAAATTTCAACTAAACATCCTCTTGCAATCTCAGGAAAGCCTAAATTAACAATACTCAACCACCAAGTACTTTTATCAAAATCTATACTTTCCTAGCACAACAAATACCATCAATAACTCTTTTCATACTTCAAGCAAACAACAATCCACCTTAACAGATAATATCCTTCTCTAACTTCACTAAACTAACAAACAAGGGTATATCACTTCATTACTAATTCAATCATAAGCAAAAATTTAGCTATACATATTCAATAAATCGCCCTTACCACCATTCTTGCCACTACACTTCTAAACCCACAAGTTCAAATAATACAAGACTTTCAACTAAACATTACTACTTTTGTCACTACACAGAAATCCACACTTTCAACTAACACCAGAATAACAAGATAAACAACAAGTTGCTAGTGAATCAAAATAGGCCTCACACGGCTTCACTAGACTTTGGTTTTGTGTTTTGATTAAGAAAATTATATGAATAACAAAGCAACTATGCTAGTGAATCGATATAGGCCTCACACAGCTTCACTAGACTTTGATTTTTCACAAACATAATGATAACAAGATTATATAATGCAAGAGATAGAAACTTAACACACAACATTCAACGATCTAAGAATACACCTTACTCTATATTAATTAAATAACTCATAAGAATGAGGGCATAAATTAAATTTGAAGGACTTATAACACACTAGAAGGCTCCTCTCAAGCCACTTTATAAAACTTCTAAAACTTCTGCCAGCAAATATAAGAGCATTATGTAGGGAGGAAATTGGAAATTGCCGAACATGTTACCTCAAGAACAGTACATAGATAGATAAGTATAGATTATCATTATGGATTCTGAGAAGAAATTTGAAAGCATATCTAAGTCGGGCTTAGTGCACGATTTCTACAGGCTTGATAAAGAACTTCAATTTTTGGAACTCAAAAGTACAGATAGGATACTTTTGTAGCTCTCTTACAATTCCATAACTATCTAAGGAGAATTAAGCTCAACTATTATTGATACCTTAGAAATAAGGCAGAGATGGCCTGACTAGAGTAAGATGAGAATCTATATAAGTTTCTTGGAAAACTTTTCTATAGCACGATTTAAGACTTGAAAGAATAGAGACATTCCCTAAATGCCCTGTAGCCTCTCGAAGAAAAGTACAGACGTCTTCGTACTATTCTGCAAAACTCTACTAAACACGACTTCATAGACACCCTAGGACACTTGAACTCTATACTTTGATACCAAGTTTGTAATGCCCCAAAATCGGGTCCCGAGATGTCACACGGTGCTAAGGATCACAAGTGACCCCAAGCTAACCCTTCTACTGGCATAACTCATAAGAAATTGAACAAAAAGTATAAATCTATACAAATCTGTGGAAAATAACTCTTTTCTAAATATGATAGATACAAAGCTAAATTTACAAGATTGCAACTTTGCTTTTACAACCAAAACTAAAATGGAATACATCAACTTCTACTGACTGTCTATGAAGCCTCTACTAGTACTAACTGTAGGTACCCATGTTATGACTCCCGACTAAACCAACTCAATACGACTGAATAAAGAAAATACAACACTTCTCGGACTGTATAACTAACTCAAGCCCTTGAATCAAAGAGACATATCACCAGCTGACTGGATGCCGTGAACTGATTAGATCTGAAGATGTACACTATACCTTGTACCTACATTCTGAGAAAATGTAGCCCACATATGAATATGTGGGTTAGTATCATGGAAATGTACCGAGCATATGGGGGTGCAATGCATATTTAAAATAATATCTTAATATCAACACAGTTTATAAAATTATGCATGCTGATATAAATGACTCACTTAGCTCGAATTAAAATCATCATAATCATAAGAGAGTAAAATATATCAGGTGAAACATGTGAGTCATCATAATAAATCTCAATTCACTTCCATCTCGATTCCAAATCATCAAAGCAATCAAATCTCATAACAATTTTCTTTGGAATATATGTTCATTAAATCTTTTGAAAACAATGACTTTCTCAAACTCAGTCTTTCAAACAAATATATTTTCATCTCAGATAGAAGAATAAGACTTTTCATATTAGATAGGAGAATACACACACACATTGGAAGTCTCTTACAACCGACATAAACCATGTGAGCTACATGGAGTCCAATGTCCAACCCACATTGGGGAGAGCTGTCCTATCCTTGCCATTAGAGTAGGACCTTAATCTTTTGTTCACTAGTGATCACTATATCAATCAGCCTTAGGCTCATATCCTATGGGGGCACGTAGTTCTAGGGAAGTATCAATCACAGTTATACCTCCCACTCAATGCTAAAGACTGCTCCCAAACTTAGCTCAGATCATTTCAAAAGAAAATCCACAACAACACAATTCAACAATTCGTATCGGGAGACATCATGCTACCCCTTTGTCATAATAAATCAACATGTGGATTTCTTTTCTCATTCGAGTTCAAAAATAAATCTTTCAAGACCAAAAGGTCAAATCATTCAAATATCAAGGAGTGTAAAACACATTACTTCACCAAAGACCATAATCTCAAAGAGGTTTTCAATCCCATATATCAACACTTGAGCAAAACATTTCAAAATTCATACTTTGTATAGCAAAAAAGTATAACTCATATGAAAATATGGAAATTCAACTTGAAACATGATATTAACATCAAAACTCAAGGAATTTATATTTAAGACATCACAAAAATATCATAGTTTCTGGAACAAGAATAAAGGATAATAGTTTCCATCTCAAATTCATAATTAAACAAGTAAAATCATGTTTCTTTGTAAAATAGTACAAATTTTTGGGCACAAGAACGAAAGGATATTCTTGTTGAAAACCCCACATACCTTTATGGTAATGGATTCGTTGAAAGATTGGACCCTTAATGTTGACTGTGCAACCCTACTTATTTTTCTCCTTTAGTGCTCTTAGATGATGAACTTAGATTGATAATAGGGTTATGGTGTGTTTAGATTCTATTAAATTCGTAAGGTTAAGTTTAGGGGTGTGTAAGGAGTGCCAAAAGACTTAATTGTCCTCAAAATAACTCAAAACGGAGTGTTTTTACTACCTAAAACACCAAGTGTGCGTAGCATTGCTTATCGCATACATTTACATATGCGCCGCATTGCTTATCGCACACATTTAAGTATGTGCCGCATTTCTTATCGCACACATTTAAGTATGCACTGCATTGCTTATCGCACACCTATTCCAGCAGCCATGTGCAATTGATTAGGCGACGCACTCTACTTCACAAAGCCATAACTCCTTGCTCGGGTGTCGAATTTTGATGAAATTGGTATAGTTGGAAAGATAATTGAATTATGTACAATTTGATAGGTCTTGGGATGAAAAATTCCATGCATATTAAGAGATATTCACGTTTGAAGTTGACCCTTGTAGAATTGAATGTCAAACTTTGGATGAATCAATTGGTCTTAGCTCAACCTTGTTCTATGTCATTGCTATGAATATTTTCCACCTCTAAACTACTCCATAGACTAGGATAATTATCATGAAACTTGTATTCCTATGAGAATCACTTGGATTAGAGCTTAGACACGCAGGAACGATGGTTAGAATTCTAGCACAAAAATACGGGGTATTACAATAGCGTACAATAATCTAAGAAAGTTTTAAATGTAAGTCCATAACCAACCACCGAAGACTAACCAAATAACCAACCAATGTCGCCCAATAGCCACAGTAGCCCAAACAAAGCCTTCTAAACTCTGATCCAAAATTGAATATCAATAAAGTGTTGTAACATGCCCCGAATAATAGCCATAAACCAAATCCAAAAGAATAGTCAAAATATAAAGGAAACTATAATCATGAAATGGGGTCTTCCTAAGTATGAAATCTCACTACAATCCAAGTCACAAGCAGGAGGAGTAGAACAATGACCAATTCCTACATCACATAGGATAAAGTGTCTGAGATTATTTGCGGGGTTAACTCTAGTATGTCACTCGGGGCTAAGGATAACATAATGATATGATCAATAGTTTAAAATCATTTAAAAATCATTGCACATAATCAAATGCATAAACATAAATATGTATGTCACATATCGGGATAGGGAACAAGGCTTAACATGCATTTCAAAACTTAAGTCTGGGTTGTGTAGCTCAACCATCATATAATGGTACCCACAGGGAATACGGGCCCTAACTCTGACCCCCTGGTCAAGCCCAAGTGGGTGTAGCATCACGAAATAAAGAATAATCTCATATATATATATACATGGGGGACTCGAACCTCCTAACATATACTAAGGTGACTTAAGCACCTGATCATATAATGATTTATGGGGGACTCAAACCTCTTTAATCCTAAAATAAAAATAAGGGGGACTCGAATCTCCCTGGTCACTTTGACCCCCACGTCAGCAAACGCGGTTTCTAGTATTGGTCACTCGGACCTTCATTTCCATGACTCAGATACACACCCTTATTACAGCCCAATTAAGACAAGTATCACACATTGCCATTCATGTAACCACTATCTATATTAAGGCATACATTATTGGTATCATCATACCAACTACACTTGCAAGGTAACAACAACATGCCAAAACAATTTTCATTAACTTGGAACAAACAACTCCCTTTGGTCATTGATACATAGAGGGGTTCACCGACTCTCTTTACTTATTAAATCACACTATTGTATTTCAAATACCTCTTTATATCATGCATTATTTCAAGACTAGTTCAATTTTACAAATTCTCATAGTTCTCATAATTACAACCAATTTCATACTATAGGGTTGGGGTCATAACCACTTCAAAAGTCTCAAGTTTTGGAAAATCACAAGTCCCCAGATCATTCACCATACCCATGCACCCACAAGTTCATAACTATATTTAAAACATGGAAATCATATATAAACTATGAGAAACATTATTCAATTCATAAACATTCAAAAACCCCTACCCTTGTTTCAAAATCATCACAACAATATCATGAATAATACTTTAAATCACATTCCTTTACAAAATTAACAATGAGGGAAGAGTAACATGCCTGTAACAGTAAGATGTACCGAGAAGAATCACCCTTAATAGCCCTAATTGATCACCTACTTGAAAGCCCTAAGTGTTCTTAACCTTGAGAATATAGGAGTATTTGAGATGTTACTTAGATTGTTTCTTGGTGATAATGACACCCATTGGAGGTTATAAGACATGTTTTTCAAATCAGGTAAGAGTGAAAAATGTCTAGAATGCCCTCAACTTCAAAGTTAAAAAAGTGCCGCTTTTGACTATGAGTCAACCCTTTAACTCGAAACCACTCCGTACGACTCGTCACCATGATTCGTAACCAAGACAGTACCACCAAGGAACCCTACACAGTTATCCTTAGGACTCAATGGCACCACTCGTAATGGGACCCTATGACTCATAAGGTCCAGTTGTAGTTAATACAGAACCCAATTCGGGATTTACATTGGACACCCTACGATTACTCCTAATGACTCATAACATATTATTACGGCTCTCATTGAGCCACTTGTAATCAGAGAAAAGTAAAGCTACAAAATTACTGGTTTGGTTATAACTCATCGGGACACCCTATGACTCATAGGGTCCATTCGTAACTAGGGCAATGAGCTCAAAGCTCAAGAAATTTTCAAGGGCAAAAATCTATGGTGTTTCAATTCTCCCCCACTTAGATCATTTGTCCTCGAATAATAGGTCAAGGTAATTTCTAGCATGATTTGACTCCACATGCCTCTACTCTTAACTTTAATAAAATCATAGAATAAAGAAGCCAAGGAAATCACTCTTTATTTTAACAAAGTTAGAAAACAAGGATGTTAAGAATAACACGTACCTTAGGCATTATTTCTTAGAGCTAAAAATAAGAATAGATACTTGGACTTTATGTCCTCTTTGGCTTCTCAAGTAGCCTCTTCAACCTTGTGGTTCCTCCATAGAACCTTTACCAAAGCTATGTCCTTCTTCAGTAACCGACAAACTTTCCAATTAAAAATTTTAACGAGGACTTCCTCATATGATAAATAATCTGAAATACCCACCTCCTCCAAAGAAAGAACTATCGAAGAACTACCCATGCACTTTTTCAACATTGAAACATGAAACACCAGATGAATGGAGATCAAACTATGAGGCAACTCTAGGTCATATGCAACACTGCAAACCCTCTTAAAGACCAAGTACGGACCGACATACCGCTGACTAAGATTTTCCTTATTCCCAAACCATATTACTTACTTTATGGGAAATACCTTCAAGAACACCCAATTGCTAGCCTCAAGCTCTAACTCGCTATGCCTCACATCCACATAGGACTTTTGGCGACTTTGGGCAGCTGAAAGTCTATTTCAAATTACCTTTGTCTTCCCCATCACCTAGTGAACCAAATCCAGGCAAAATATCTTAGCCTCTTCAATTTCAAACCACCCAATAGGAGATCTACACCTCCTACCATACAACGCCTCAAATAAAGCTATCCCACTACTGGAGTGGTATCTATTATTATACGCATACTCTATAAGAGGCAAATGATCAACCCAACTACCACAATAGTCAATAACGCAAGCTTGAAACATCTCTTCTAATATTTGAATAGTTTTTTTTGCTTTCTCATCTGGCTACAAATGGAAAGTAGTACTAAGGCTCACCTTAGTTCCCAAGCCTCTCTCAACCGAACGTAAAAAATATGATGAGAATTGAGTACCACAATCTGACATGATAGAAATAGGTGTCCAATATAACTTCACAATCTCTTGGAGGAACAACCTCGCATAATCCTCTATCAAATAATTTGTCCTCATTGGCATGAAGTGAGAATACTTAGTCATCTTATCCATGATGACCCAAATTGAATAAAAGTAATGCTGAGACCACAGGAGAGCGGTAACAAAATCCATATTAATTACTTCCTATTTCAACATCAGTAGTTCAATCTCTTGAGTCAACCCACCAGGCCTCAAGTACTCAACCTTCACTTATTGACAAACCATGCATTTAGCCATAAAATTAGAAATATCTTTCTTCATATTGTTCCACCAATAAATCTCCTTAAGATCATGATACATCTTTGTTAAACAAGGATGAATGACATAGCGTGACTTATGAGCCTCAACCAAGATTCTCTTGGTATATTAAGATACCATCGCCGCCAATCTCAAAAGCTACAACTTTTTCCTGCCCCATATCCTTCTTAATATTCATTAAGACATGATCCAGTACCTATTTCTCCTATATTTCAATAGCAAGGGATGACTTCGCCACCTCTTGCACAAATATACCAACATCCTCAAAGTCTAAGAGACGAACGCCTAGGTTAGACAAATGGTGAGTATCTTTTGTGAACTCTTACTTATCCTTATCCACATGAGCTAGAATCACCATATATAACCTGCTAAGAGCATCAACAAGTACATTATCTTTACCTGGGGATAGTAGAGACTCATATCATATTCTTTTAGCGACTCAAACCACCTCCTTTGCCTATGATTCGACTTCTTCATGGTGAATACATATTGCAGGATCTTATGATCAAAAAAGATATCTACATGGACTCTATACAAATAGTGATGCCAAATTTTCAATACGAGCACCACAACTAACAACTCCAGGTCATGGGTCAGATTATTCTTTTTATGAACTTTCAACTGCCTAGAAGCACAGGCCACCACCCTACAATGCTACATCAACACATAACAAAGTCCCATATGAGATGCATCACAATAGATAACAAAACCATTAGTACCCTCAGGCAGTGTCAAAATTAGAGTTAAAGTCAAATTATCTTTCAGCTTCTCAAAACTATCCTTACAATCGTTAGACCAAAAAAAATTCACTCAACTTAGTCAATAGGGCAGCTATAGTTGAGAAAATTTCCACAAAAATTCTATATCAACCAGCTAAACCTAAGAAGCTTTGAATATTAGTTGGAGTCGTGGGCCTAGGCCACTTCTTAACCACTGTAACTTTCTATGGATCCACCATCCCTTCACTAGAAATGACGTGAAGAAAAAAAGTAATATCCTTCAACTAGAACTCGCACTTTAAAAACATAGCATAAAAATACTAATAGTTCAGGGTTTGCAACATGATATAAAGGTGATCAGTATTATCTGCCTCACTATTCGAATACAATAGAATATGATTTATAAACACAATAACGAACAAATCTAGAAACTAATAGAAGACCTTATTCATCAAGTCCATTAATGCCACCGAGGCATTAGTCAAACCAAAATACATGACTAAGCACTCATAATGACCATATCAGGTTTAGAAGGCAATCTTACGAATATTTACCTCCCTAATCTTTAACTAATGATAACCCGACCTAAGATTAATCTTAGTAAAATATCTAGCACCTTGAAGCTGGTCAAACAAATCATTAATCTGGCAAAGAGGATACTTATTCTTTACCAAAACCTTATTAAACTGACCATAATCGATGCATATTCTAAGGGAACCTCCTTTTTATGCACGAACAAAATAGGAGCACCCCATGGAGATACACTAGGATAGATAAAACCCTAATTACTGAGGTTTTTTAACTACTTCTTAAGCTCTTTCAACTCAGTTGGAGCCATTTAATATAAAGGGATAGAAATACAATGATTTTTTAGAACAAGGTCAATCCTCAAATCAATCTCCCTATCGTGAGGGATACTAGGAATATCATCAGGAAAAACCTTAGGAAATTCATTATCCATGGGAATGGATTACAATGAAGCACCCTCTAAGTTAAAATACTTAACTCGAACCAAATGATAAGTACATCCTTTAGAAATCAACTTTTGAGTTCTAAGATACGATATGAATCTTCCCTTAGGTACTAGAAAATCCCCTTCTCACTCAATGGTTGACTCATTCGGGAATTTAAACATGACCTTATGGGTCTGACAATCTAAGAAAGCATAGCAAAAATGCTACTAGCCTATCATTGATATGACATCAAAGAGAACCATGTCTAATTTTATCAAATCTACCAAGTTTCTCTACCACCAATACATACCACACAACCCCTATGGACTCTTTTAGCAACCACAGAGTCATCCATCAGGGTAGAAATAGAAAATGGGTAAGGAATACACTCGAGACCAAAACAAAAATACACAACCACAAATAAGGTAACATAAGAAATAGTTGAACTTGGATCAAGAAAGCAATACACATCACACGAAAAAAATTCATAATATACCAGTGACAACATCAGGAGATGCCTTCGAGTCCTGGTGGGTAGCAAGGGCATACAAGCAATTTTGGTCAGTGCGGGTACTAGAAGCAGAAATAGCAACCTTTAGTGCAAGAGCTAATGAAGTGGTAAAAGGAATCTTATTTTCCCCCGAAGCAATCTTAGAAGAAAAATCCCTCTGAATGTGACCAATCTGACCATATTTAAAACATTTGTTCCTCCCTTCTTCATAAAACCCACGGTGTACTTGCCCGTAGAATCTACAAGGAGGATATGATGGAGTAGACTGAGCCCCACCAGCCTAAGATTGGGTGACCTATACCCTAATTCCACTACTATGCTGAGAACGATGATCACCCGAAAGCTCGAAAAAGGAGCACTAACCATAGAGTAGGAACCAAAACTCCCACACTTCTTATAGGACCACTTCCCACCATCTCTACCACTTTATTGTTAACTTCCACTCTAGTCAGAAAATCTAAACTTCTTATTTAGTCTTTCTCGTATCTTTGCCTACTTCTTCTTATCTTTCTTAACCCGCTACATATACACAACCAATCTAGAGATGTCCATATCTTTTTTCAACAAGGCAACCTTATTCTCTAGATTCAAATTATGGGACAACTCTGAAGCAAATTTCCTTATCCTAGCCCTTATGCTAGACATTAACTCGAGATCATAACGAGATAACTGATGGAATTTCAAGGCATACTCCTTGACCATCATCCTGTCATACTTCAGATTAACAAACTTTTCTGCTTTCATCTTCCTTAACTCTTGAGAAAATAATTCATCTATAAAAGCACTAGAGAAATTATCCCATAGTGAGGATTCAGCATTATCTCCGCTAGATCATACCCATTCCCCATACCATTGGTATTTTACATTCTTTAACTAATAGATTACAAATTCTACACCCTCCACATTATTAGCATGCATAACCTAAAAGACCTTCTTCATCTTATCAACAAAACCTTGAGCATCCTTGTAATACCCCGTATGTTTCTAAGCTAGGAGATAAACCATTTTTCCTACGTATAAAACCTCCTATCCTATGAGTAGCATTTTAGTGCATGACTTACAATAAGTATCCTAGCAATAAGATATCTTAAGATACATTAAGAATGTCCATATGAGTCATTTAAGGTAATACAAGCTAAGAGTTTTTGAATCCATCATGTTTTAGTGTTTGATTTTGCAAGGGTCATCTTTGAATGAGTATAACTTGATGTTAATGTGGCATTTCTGCATATTTCTACCCACCAAATTTTAGATAATTGAATTATCTTTCCAATGATACCAATTTTCCCTTAATCCAATACCCGAGCAAAAAGTTATGCCCTTTTTTGTGAGAGACAGTAAGGATAGGCGATTGGTTAGGCGCTGCCAAACCAAACTTAGGCGACTGGTTAGGCGCCACCTAAGTCAGTTCCAATGCAAAAAACACTCCTTTTTGAGTTATTTTAAGGGTAATTAAGTCTTTTAATACTCCTTACACGTCCCTAAACTTAACTCTATGAAATATATAACTTCTAAGCACATTACAAACCTATTAACATCTCAAAGCTCATCATCCAAGAGCACCATAGGAGAAAAACAACTAGGGTTGCACAATCAAGCTTGAAGATCAAATTTCAAGGAAATTCCTCCGTCAATCATCAAGAAACTCCCTTCCAAGGTATGCTTAGTGTTCATCCACGGATTCCTTTCGTCCGTGGAGTTCAAGAATTAATCTTTAAAATACAAAAGCTTAGTTGATTGTGGTGATATGATCATACCCATGATGGTGCTTGTTTGTTTTGCTATATAATAGTATCGTGACTGTATATCTCATGAAAGTTATGTTGATAGTTGAAAAACATGATCTTTAGATGGATTGATAGAATACAAGTATGAAATTCACCTATGCCTTAAAGAATGCATGCAAGGTGTTCGATAAAATGCCTAGTATGTTAGAACTTCATCTTTAAATGATTTTATGATATCTAAATAACAAGTTCATGTTAGTCATACACTCTAATATGAATTTTCATGCAAATTATGTGTTGTTATTGTTGTGGTATAAAGCATGTATGATAATGGAGATATAAATTATATACACAAAATATATTCATGCTTTCCCTACCATATTTGAGATGTTGAATAAATACATGAAGTATAATATCCCCAAATCATTACAATATGAACTAAATGTTACATGTTGTCGTTCCCTTACGCTTGAATGATTTTCATGCGATTGCTATGAATAGTATATGTTGTCAGAATGCCCATGATATTAGAATATGAGATTTATGACTTGATTATAAGCATTCCTATTCATGATAGATATTATGATGACCATGTACTTGATGAAATCCCCCACTCATGTATTATGGATTTTTATTGATGGTCGTGTACTCAAGAAATTCAAGTTGTGCCAGTTTCCTTCCATCGAGTCCTGGGGGTACTTGTACCTAAAAAATATAGCTATGTGCCTAGATCCATGTCATGTTTTCACGATACTCTCAGTCAATCCATGATCTATAGAATTCAGTTAGTCATGTGACTCAGGAAAACTCCGAAATCTCAGTAATCTCAGTAGTCTAGTAATCTCAGTAATCTTAGTGCTCAGTAACCTCAGCAACCTGAGTATTCACAGTCAATCTCAGTAACTTCAGTACTCTCAACCAGTTCTCAAAACTTAGTACATTTCGTCAGTCATTGGAATCCAGTAAACTTGGTTTAGCTCTGCTAAACAATACCACTAGTATCAGTCCAGTTAATCAGTATCAGTTCAGCTAATCAGTTCAGTTTAGTTATTCAGTTCAGCTTAGTTATTCAGTTCAGTGTCCTTCAAATGGGAGTAGAAGTTAGCATCGAGTGAACCCAAGGATGGGAACTCACCCGCCAATTTAGGGTATGATTCTTAATAGTCCAAAACTACATAGCCAGCGTAAGTTAAGACATCTTAACCCGTCAGATTAGGGTTGATGAGGTGGCTGAACCCATTAGTTTAGGGTTTCCACCATTCCCATTGAGTACCTACCAGTATAGGGTTCTCACAACTGTCCTTACCAGTGGCGCGATATTGACACCCCTCCAGTCGGGGCAGAGATTAGACCCCAGCTTAGCTATTATAGCATATTTGGGGCATATCGGTTAGATAACTACTTCCCATAGTTTCATTTATAGATTTTAAGACTGTCAGCTATAGCTACGTAGTCTCAGTAAAGAACTTAGATAGCTCTTTAGATTTCAGTATATCAGGGCTGTCAGATACAGTCAACTCAAAAATAGAATGGAACTCAGGTAGTTTTCTTCAGATTTATGGACTGCCAGATACATTCACCTATGCTATGAATTGCAAAAGTTATCAGAACTCATGCTCTAAGTACTCAGCTTCAGGAATGTCAGATACAGTTAATCAGACCAGTTTTTCATAATTCGAACTGTCAGAAACAATCATTCATTTATCAATAATGCAATATTAGTCTCTTAGTATTCAGTAATACAGTATCAGATCCATCATTTATTAGTGATTTACATATCAATATCAGTAAACTCTGTCTTTCAAAATCTCATTATCAGTACACTCATGTTGTCAGTATTCAGACTCAATAGTCTGTATCTCCACTAGTTCAGTTACAGTTACGTATGCATGTATGTACTCTCACATTCATATTAGTCAGTATTGTCCATGCATATGAACCTTTGCATTTAGCCTACCTCACTCATATACTCAGTACATTCAGATATATTAATGCATTTGCGCTATGGTGCTTTCTCTTATGTTACACCATAGGTTCAAAGGCATGAGCTCCAAATCAGCAGTTAAAGTTAGATGTGAGTCCTCATCTTTCGGGGACATGATTATTTCATTTCTATTTTAGTTTTTACTTTATTTTAGTAGTTGGAATTAGTTGGGGACATGTCCCATCAACTCCTTATTTAGTTCAGTTAGAGGTTTTCGGACTAGATATCAGATTAGATGTTCAGACTTCAGTATTTATGTTTTTTTTTGGTATTGTTATACCATATTTTTCAAATATGTATTAGTATTGAACCTTATGGCCTTACAGTTCATGTTTTCGCATATTTTATGAGATATTATGTAGCTTACAGGTACAGATATTAGTCATGGGTTAGGTTGTGGTCCTTCGGAGTCATGAGCACCGTGCAGCATTTCGGTTCAAAAAATCATGGCATTACAATCCTTCTCAACCTTAACATTAGTAAATATTGAAGGACTCAATCTCATAAATTGGTCAACCCATGTGGCCTCAGAAGATGGAGTAATAGAAGCTACATGCTCAGAATAAGAAGCTACCAACTGAACCAACATATGAATGGACTAATAAAATTCTATTTTTGACACATTAGCCTATGGGGATCGAGAAGGACTAGAAAGGACTAGTGGAACTCAAAAAGGGAAATCAAGCCTGGGAGGCTTGACTTGAAAAGAGAATAAATAGTAATTAGAGAGACTCAATACCTTAGACTCCATAGCTTTAAACATAACAACAAGAAAGAGAAACATTCCTAAATGTCTCATACCCTCCCTCTTATATGTATGGTGTGCTACATACCCATAAAAGAGACTCTACTCGATAAAACTATTTTAAACACCAGATAACACGAAACCTGGCTCTGATATCACCTTTGACATGACCCAAATCAGGTCCTACCCATGACGGGTATCTCAAGTCCCACGTGGACCAGAGATCACCTTTTGCACCTAACCAAACCTAACACACCATACCCCAAGGTCGGCTAAATTCTAAACATATAATAAGATATCATATAATAGTCTAAGAAAGTTTTAAATACATGTCCATAACCAACCACTGACAATTGGACAAATGGCCTACCAATGCTGCCTAATAGCCACAGTAGTCCAAATGAAGCCTTCTAAATTATGATGTAAAACTGAATATCAATAAAGTATTGGGACATGCTCCCAATAATATCTAAAAACCAAATACAAAGGGATAAGAAAAATATAATGAAACCATATTTATGAAATAGGATCTTCTAAAGTATAGAACCTCACTACTTCAGTTTGAATCTCTAGCTTATCTTGAATCTAAGTCATTGAGAAAAAGGAGTAGAAGTATGACAAATTCCTTTATCGTGTGGGGATACAGCATTCGAAGATGGTTAGTGTGGTGAATTTTAGCATATAACTCAGGGATAAAGATAATATAATGATATGATCAATAGTTTAAAATCATTCAAAAACCAATGCATAAGCCAATTATAAATGTCATATTATGATATAGGGAACAAGGCTTAACATGTATTTCAAAACTTTATCCTGGGTTGTGTAGCTCAACCATCATATAATAGCACTCATAAGATATATGGGCCCCAACTCTCACCCCTAGTTCGATCTCTAGTGTGTGTAGCAGCATGAACTAGAGAATAATGTAATATATATACACATGGGGGACTCAAACCTCCCAACATATACCAAGGTTACTTAAGCACCCAATCATATAATTATTTATGGGGGACTCAAACCTCCCTAATCATGAAATAAAAAAAGGGTACTTGAATCTCCCCGGTCACTTTGACCCCCACATCAACAAATACGATTTCTAATATCAATCACTAAGACCTCCACTTTCACGACTCAGATACACAACCCTTATTAGAAACCAATTAAAAAAGTATCACACATTCCTATTTAGTTAACCACACTCTACATTAAGGCATAAATTGTTGGTATAGTTATACAAACTACACTTGCAAGGTGATAACAACATGCCCAAACAATTACGATTAACTTGGAGAAAATGACTACTTTTCTTTTTTAATACATGGGGGGATCACCAACTCCTTTTGTTCATTAAATCACACCATTGTATTTCAAATACCTCTTTATATCATGCATTTGTTCAATACTAGTTCAATTTTACAAATTCTAATACTTCTCATAATTATAATCAATTTTATATTATTTGGTTGGGGTCATAACCACTTCAAAAGTCACAAGTTTGGGAAAATCACAATTTCCTAGTTCATTCACCCTATACAAGCACCCACAAGTTCAAAACCATATTTAAAACATGGAAATAATATATAAACCATGAGAAATATTGTTCAATTCATAAACATTTAAAACCCTCAACCCTTATTTCAAAACCATTACAACAATCTCATGAATAATACTTTAAATCACACTCCTTTAAAAATATAACAATGAGGAAAAAGTAATATGGTTGTAATAGTAAGATGTACAAAGAGAAATCACCCTTGAGAGCCCTAATTGATCAATCTTTGGAAAACCCTAAGTGTTCTTAATCTTGAGAATTTAAGAGTATTTTATATGTTACTTATATTGATGTTGAGTGATAATGACACCTTAACTAGGTTATAATACGTGGGTCTCAAGTTTGGTAAGAAGGGAAATGTCTAGAATGCCCTCAACTTAAAAGCTGAAAAAGTGCCGCCTTTGACTATGAGTTAACCCCTTGAATCCTAACCACTCCTTATGACTGGTCAACATGAGTTGTAACGAAGGCAATACCACCAAATTATCCTAAACTATTAACCTTATAAATCAGTGGCACTACTCGTAATGGGACCTTATGACTCTTAGGGTCCAGTCTTAGTCAACACAAAACCTAATTTAGGACTTACACTAGACACCCTATGATCATACCTACGACTATGCTAGTGATTAAGCTATTGGTTATGATATTGATGATATATATATTGGTTTGAGGTTGGATAATGATTATGATATTGGCGATATATATACAGATTAGACTCTAAAAAATATTTATGATTTAATGATTTATAGACTGGTTTGAGTCTAGATATTGAATATAAGGTTTATTATATAATTACTAGTTCTAGTTTGGGTATTACTTATGATATTGGTTATATGATATCAGTTTAAGTCTGGCAATAGAGTGTGATCTTGAGATATAGGTAATGACTTAAGTCCAAAAATGGGAAATTGATTATAGTGTTGCATAAAAAAGATAGATTCTAGTCATATCATGGAAAATGGAAAATAATGATGGTTCAATTTATGTTTTACTTAATTGAACCCTACAAACTTATGAGGGACTGCATTAGGGTATTTACTTTTCCACATTTATTGGCTTATGGGGATCAATCTTGTAGTTATAATTACTTTTCCTTATATTATTATTTCGGTTTCTTTATTCCTTTATGTACAGTGATGTTGGAGTTATGCACAGGTGTGCCCCTCTTCTTAACTTTATTATGTTATCCTTCATTTTGTTATATTTAATCCATGATTTAGCTTAGTCGGTTAATTAAGCCTACTGAGCACCCATGATTTTGGTACTCATACTAAACTTCTATAACTTTTTTGGTGTAGATTTGAGTACTAGTTGTGCCATTAATTTGATGGTTGTATTATGGTTGATTCAGTTATAGGGTGAGCTCTTAGAATTGGAGTTGCCCCATTTTCTTTTATCTTACTTATGTCTAGTCTTTTGTTTTGAGACAAATTTTATAGGTTATTTAGAACTTGGGTTGTATTTATAGTAGCTCTTGTACTATATCTTCCAGGTTATAGGATGGGTTTTCTATGTTATAACTACCTTCAAACTACTTTTGCCTTGCTTATTCTTGAATTGTATTCTCTATTTCTCCAATTTTAGGGATTTTTCCACAAAGTTAGACCATTCTAAATAGCTTCGATCTATGGTTTAGCTTACCTACTGGTGGGGTTTAGTAGGTGTAATCATGACTCATAAATCAAGTCATGACAAATTGGTATCAGAACCTAGGTTTCACTGATATTATTAGTACAAGAGCAAGTGTCTAGTAGATTCATGTAGATGAGAATAGTGACATTTGTTTCTTATCTTCGGGAGGCTATGGTACATTCTTAAGAGTACTTCACTTTTTTCACTTATTTTGCGCTAAGTGTCTGAGTTAGTTTCTAAGACATTTCTTTAGTTTTACTCTTTCGTAGATAACTAGGACACATGCTACCACTATGCCAGATAAAGGTCTCAAGATCAAGCCCAGGGATCCTATTATTGTTCACGAATAACCTAGTGGTCATAGATAGCCTCAAGAGTCTCCAGCTAGGGTTCAAGATATGCGGCCTTTACCAGGTCCTATTTCTGCTCCTGAGCCAAAGGTTCTTCTACCTCAGCCAGTAGTGAGCTAGGGACCAACCCAGGCTCTACTAGGGTTTATTTTATGTTTAGTTCTCAAGGATTCTTTAGTTTAGTTTTTAGGATTGGTTGGTGGTTCACCATCTAATAGTACAAAGTCTACAGATCATAGTAGTACTAAGAGAGGCAAAGCCTATAGCTGCAGTTCCCAGAGTGGAGGTCCCTCTTATGCTGGTAGTTGCTCAATTGGTAGTTGCTTAGCCAGTGGTTGCCCGACCTGCTATGTCTATTGAGGAGCATAAAATATTCGGTAGATTTTATAATTTGGGCCTAGTTGAGACTTGTGATGTGGATTACACTACCTTTTATTTAGATTTGGCTGATCGACATTGGCAGAGAGGTCATCTTGATTCCAGGATCGATGGATCTTCCCTCCTGATATGGGCTCAGTTCTCTGAGATCTTCTTGGAAAAGTACATGCCTTGCAACCTTAGGGATTGTTCGAGGGATCATATCTCAAGGTTAGAGCAGAGATCCATGATGGTTGTAGTGTATGAGACTCATTTCAATAAGTTGGCTAGGAATTTTACTTTTATTTTGTATATTAAGTATGAGGTTTGTTGCTTTATTCGTGGATTGAGAGTTCCTCTTTACATGTATACTCAGAGTTTAGTTATTGAGATTAGTTCTTTTGCTAAGGTTTCTAATAACACTCAGGTGATAAAGGAGATACATCACGAGGCCCAAGGGGTAGCAAAAAGAGACCTAAATATTAGGCCAGTTTTAGTGGGAGTCATAGTATCTCCCAGTTCAGAGGCAGTGGTTCACAAGGTAGGTACCCTCTTTTTCAGTCTTATCAGCCTTAGCGTTATACTAGTAGACCTATTTAGGTAATGCTCTAAATTTTTTATAGAGATCAGTCTATTGTCAGTGACCGCCCAGGTCAGGTTAGGTTTTGGTACAGCTCATGCGAAATGCTATGGTTGTGGATCTTTTTATCATTATTTTATAGAGTGCCCTAGTCATGGGGCAATTATTATCATAACTCAGAGTGTTACACTTATTAGGGAAACCCATCCCTTAGCTAGAGGTTGTATGCATGGTCATAAGGGTATTCCTTAGGGTACTCGAGGTGGTTCTCGAGTGGGTAGGATAGGAGATTGGTCAGGAGACCATCTAGGTGGTGGAATTGGCCAGTTATATGTAGTACCTCCTAGACCTGAGGCTGAGTCTTCAGATATTATTGTCACAGGTATAATTTTGGTGTGCCGTCAGTTGGCTTTTGCTTTATTTGATCAGGGATGCACTTATTATTATTTGTCAACTTATTTTTCTTCATGGTTAGAGTTATCTTGGGATTTATTATTTGTTCTATTATGTTTATCTACTCTCATGGGTGATTCTTTAGCTGTGGATTATGTGTTTAGATCCTCTGTTTTGATTGTTAGACATATTCATACTCATGCTGATATTATTATTCTATACATGGTAAATTTTGATGTGATTCTGGGCATAGACTAGTTATCTCACTATCATACAATCATGGATTGTTTTTCCAAGATAGTTACTTTAGTCATGCCCAACATACCTCCAGTCGTATGGTAAGGAGCTGTTATCCATGAGCCAATGAAGATTATTTATTATATGTGTGCTAAGACTTATCTTAAGGGGTTGTAGGTCTTGTCTCACTTATATTTATGATGTTAGTATAAAGATTCCATCATTTGGCTCTGTTCCTATAGTCTATAGGTTTCCTAATGTTTTCCCTACCGATCTACCTAGTATATCTCCTGCCCATGATATTAAGTTTGTTATTAGTCTCGAGACTGGAACCCAACCAATTTCTATGGCACCTTATCATATAGTTACTTCCAATCTTAAGGAGTTGAATTTCCAGCTTCAGGATCTTCTTGGTAAGGGTTTATTAGACCAAGTGTGTCTCCTTAGGGAGCTCCTTTATTTCTTGTAAGGAATAAAGATGTCTCCATGCACATGTGTATTGATTATAGGCAACTTAATAAGGTGACGATGAAGAACTATTATCCTATGCCTCGCATTGATAATTTATTTGACCATCTTCAGGGTGCGGTGGTGTTCTCTAAGATTAATTTGAGGTCTGGTTACCATCAGTTGAGGATTCAGGCTAAGGATATCTTGAAGACAGACTTCAAGACCCGTTATGGTCATTACAAGTTCCTAGTAATGTCTTTTGAGTTGATAAATACCCCAACCGTATTTATAGATTTGATGAACTGTGTGTTTAAGCCTTATTTAGATTATTTCAAGATTGTGTTCATCAACGACATCCTTATGTATTTTAGGAGTATAGAGGACCATATGCAGCATTTGAGAATAGTGGTCCAGTCTTTAAGAGATTATGTGCTTTTTGCCAAGTTCTCCAAGTGTGAGTGTTGGATTAAACCAATGACATTCCTTGGACATGTGGTGTCTAAGGATGGAATTATGGTAGACTCAATGAAGATGGAGGATATTCATAATTGGGCCAGGCCCACATCTCTAATAGAGGTTCATAGCTTTATTGTCTAGGTTGCTTATTATAGATGATTCGTTGAGGGTTTTGCTACTATTTCAGCACTAATAACTAGATTGACTTTAAAGGAGGTTACTTTTTGATAGTTTGATAAGTGTGAGTCGAGCTTTGGTAAGCTCAAGGAGTTCCTTACATCTGCTCTTATTTTGGATCTTTCTATTGAGGGTAAAGGATTCACCATGGATTGTAATGCTTCTGGTCTCGGTTTGGATTGTGTATTGATGCAGTGAGGTCGTTTCATTGCTTAAGCTTGGAGGAAGCTTAAGGTGCACAAGCCCAAATAACCTACTCATGATATAGTGTTGGCATGGTATTTTTCGTACATATGATTTGGAGGCATTATCTTTATGATGTGCATTGTGAGAGTTTTGCGGATTATCACAGTCTTCAGCATCTTATGACCCAGAGAGAGCTTAATGTTAGGTAGCGTAGATAGATAGAGTTTCTTAATGACTATGATATCTCCATCTTGTATCTTCCGGGCAAGGTGAATGTGGTAGCATATGCCTTAAGTCAGAAGTCAGTATGTATGGTTATCTTGGCTAGTATTTTAGTTTCTCAGAAGACATTGGCATAGGATATTCTGTCCTTATATAACTTGATAGTTAGACTTGATATTTCATACCCTAGAAGGATTGTTGTTAGTGTTGAGGTTAGTTCCTCAATATTTTCTTATGTTGTTGGTAGGTGAAGGTCAAGCATCAATGATCTGGTGGTTTGGTTCAGAGATAGCCCATTCCCAAGAGGAAATGGTAATAGATCACCATGGACCTTTTTAGTAGTTTGCCTCATACTGACCACGGTTTCGATAGTATTTGGGTAATTATGGATTAGCTGACCAGGTCGGCATATTTTATTCCTATTAAGATATCCTTTAGTGCCGAGAGGTTAGCTCATATCTATGTTCATGAGATAGTCTGATTGCATGGTGTGCCAATATCAATCATTTCTAATCGAGGTTTTGTGTTTATTTCTAGATTTTAGAGAGTTTTACAAGAGGAGTTGGATGCTCAGGTTGATCTCAGTATAGCCTTCCACCTCATACCAATGTCCAGTTAGAGTGGAATATTCAAGTTCTTGAGGATATGCTCTGAGCTTGTGTTATGGATTTTGGAAGGCAGTGGGAACAGCACTTACCCTTGATAGAGTTTGCTTATAACAACAGTTATCACTTGAGAATTAATGTGGTGCCTTTTGAGGCTTTATATGGTAGGATATGTCATTCCCCGATTGGATGGATTCAAACCTCCAAGATTAGACCCCGTGGTACTGACTTGCTTCAGCAGTCATTGGATAGAGTCAGGGTGATTCAGGACAGGGAGAGAGTGGCTCAGAGTAGGCAGAAGGCTTATGCAGTCTGTAGGCTTCGCGACTTGAAATTTGGAATTGGTGATCGGGTATTCCTCCATGTGTCTCCCATGAAGGGTGTGATGAGGTTCGGGAGAAAAAGCAAGCTCTTCCTTAGATATATTAGACCATTTGAGATTCTTTGCACTATGGGTGAGGTGGCTTATGAGTTAGCCTTACCTCAAGATTTTGTTGTTGTCCATATGGTTATCCATGTTTCATATTATGTTGATACATTCCTTATCCATCTCATGTGCTTAGATGGGATTCAATTTAGTTGGATGAGTGGTTGACCTTCATGAAGGAGCATGTCCTCATTTTGGCTAGTGATGTTAGAGATTGTGAACTAGGGAGATTCTTGTAGTTAAGTTTAAGTGAAGGCACCTCCTAGTAGAGGAGGCTACTTGGAAGATCGAGAACGAGATACGAACCCAATATTCTCACCTTTTAGAGGCTTTATCTACATCCTAATCCTTTACTTTCATAGACGAAAGTTTCTTTAGTAATGGATATTGTAATGACCCTTCAGGTCATTATAGGAACTTTTGCTAATTTTCATAGTTAGAGATTTCCTATAGCTTCCCCAAATTATTTATGACTTGCTGGAACTGACAGCTCGATTATCGGCAGTTTTTTAGTTTTTAGAGTCAATCTCCTATTTTGAAGTCTTTGCTAGTTCAAATTGGCCATTGGGAAAAAACTTCAGTCAAATCACATTGTATGCCAATTCTGATAGTTCCAACAGCTGTGGAATATTGATTTTAGGCTTGGTGGACTCTTGGTTTTGGTACCCAGGCACCCGAGCTCATTTCAACTTATTTGTTTAAAAGTTAAGAAAATGGAATATAGGTGTGAAACCTACTTTTAATCAAAACAACCTCGAATGGAAATTTCAACTCCGCTATTGAGTCCAGAACATCAAATTTTATGGGGTAGCATAGTTCGTTCGCATATATGGGATTTTGAATGAATCCCGAGAGGGTGAGGAAGACTTGGAAATTTCTAAGTTTCTACTGTGCTAGTGCACTCGCTAACAGTGAGCCATGGGTCGCAATCATAATACCCATGGCAAGGAACCATATGTTGCAATCTGAGTGCATTATGTTGCAAAAGCAACTCTCCTGGCAGCCATAAAATGTCGCGATCACAACAGTCGGGTCGCGACAGTGACTTTGAAAACCTGGGAAGGGTATAAATATTCCCCTTATAGACCCTTTTTCACCCTTCTTCAGCCATTTCCAAGAGATTTAAACCGTAAATATTGAGAAATCTTAGGATTAGAACTTGTGTGTGATTTGGGGAGCTTAGATAATGATTATTACATGATTTTCCTTGAAAATTGTGGTAAGATTCTTTCGATTCCATGGTTTATTTTCCCTTTTCTTCCCTAAAGTCCCTAAACCTTGGTGACTTGATTTTAGCACCAATGTAGCTCAGATTTCGCTCATTTTTAGGGTAATTTCTCCTTAATCATAAGGGAATATTGGGTTGGCTTCGGAAATGTGATTTCCATAGATGCGACGAATATGGGTTTTTGACTTTACCCGAATAATAAGAGTGCAATATGGGTATCATTGCTCTCATCTTGATGAGTAGATTGTGATTTTGATAGTGTTGCACTTTGAAGAATCTTCTCAAAGGAAAAGCTGGTGATTTATTAGATTCTTTAAGCTTTCTACGGTGTCCAAAGTGGCTAGGTTTCACCCTCCTTGAAAATTGATCTAGTTCATCATATGTTTGTGATATTGTCTTGGATTTGGCACGGGTTCTAGGCCTTTTGGTGATGAATTGCAAAACTTGGATTAGTTGGACCGTTTAGGCTATCCAAAAATCATAACTTAGGCATAATTGTCTTAGTTGTTCATGTTTTAGGTAAAACCTCTATCTTAGGATTGATTGTGGATTAGTTAACATATAAAAGTGGATTTAGATACCTTAGCCTAGTCTAGGGTAGAATTTTCCTTGTAATGGATTTTAGGGATTTAGAAGTGGGCCTTTTTGACCCACCTTAGGCAAAGATTTTTGTTAGCTATTAAAAATCTTTTATTCGCTTGTTATACGCCTTGAAAATTCTTATTGAGGTAATATTGAGAAACTTTGGCATTTTATGGTTATGATAGGTTGGCATTGAGAGTTCGTGCTTATTTATTATGCTAGTGATCATGCTTATTGGTTATGCTAGTGATCATGATTATAGATTATGGTAGTGCTTATTCTGATTGATTATGCTAGTGATTATGCTTATTGATTATGCTAGTGACTAGTGATTATGCCATTGATTATGTTAATGGGTATGCTATTGATTATGCTATTGGTTATGATATTGATGATATATATTGGTTCGAGTTTGGATAATGATTATGATATTAATGATAAATATTCCGGTTCGAGTCCAGATAATGATTATGATATTGATGATAGATAGAACAATTTGAGTTCGGATATTGATTATAAGGCTGATTATATAATTATTGACATGGATAGATTCTAGTAGTATCAAGAAAAATTGAAAATGATGGTGGTTCGATTTATTCTTTACTTGATTGTACCCTCTAGGCTTATGGGGGCTGCGTTAGGTTATTTACTTTTTCATACTTATTAATTTATAGGATCCAATCTTGCAGTTATAACTTGTTTGTTCTTTATATTAATGTTCCAGTTTATTTATTCCCTTGTGCACAGCGATGTTGGAGTTATGTACAGGTTTGCCCTTATACTTGGCTTAGTTATGTTATCCTTCATTTTATCATATTTATACCATGATTTAGCTCAATCGGCTGATGATGCCTACTGAGTACTCGTTGTTTTAGTACTCATACTACAATTCTGTACCATTTTGGTCCAGATCGATTACTAGCTGCCACTGTTAATTCGATGATCGTGTTGTGGTTGATTCAGGGATAGGTGAGCTCTTGATTCGAAGTCCCCCAATTTTCTTCTATTTTATATATGTCTAGTTTTTTGTTTCAAGATAGATTTATTGGTTATTTAGAACTTGGGTTGTATTTATAATAGCACTTGTACTAGCTCTACCAGGTCGTGGGATGATTTTTCTATGTTATGACTACCTTTAGACAATCTCTTTTGCCTTGCTTATTTTCGAATGGTATTGTCTATTACTCCCTTTTTGGAGCATTTTCCACGAAGTTAGCACATTGTGAATAACTTTGAGCTACGATTTGGCTTACCTACTTGCTGAGTTTAGTTGGTGTAATAATTACTCGTAAATCAGGTCATGGCAGTGACTACCACCACGAGTACCTCTACCTTGAGTAGTTCTAATAGGATGCCTACCCCTCGAGGAATCACCTTTCTATGAAGATGAAGGAGTAGTTCTAAAAATCCGAGAACAATCCTTGGCCACACGGAAAAACTTATCACATACAAAACACCCTCTATATCCTTACTTAATCAAAGAAGTGTGACTAAACTAGAACAACCACCCTGGCCCAACGTCTAGCTACCTAAAGTCATAAAACCTGAAGGTTTAACACGTGATCCTTGCAAAGTGGCTTAAATAGGCCTACCATGATAACTATAGGAACCTCTACTAGATAAAACTCTACCTCGGAAGCCATGTCCACTAAACTCACCATAACGATGTACCTTCTTGGTGCCTCCTTGAGTAACCTAACTAATAGACTCAATCATCTTCGCATGTTCATTAATACTCTATAAAAAAGCCCTTTAAACTACTATTTGGGTTATATCCAACTAATAAGTACCTTGTAACCCCTTCACAAACTTTTGAATCCTCTCAGACTCGATGGAGATGCCAGTAGTTGAATATCTTTACTAGGTATGGAAACGTGTCTCATACTAAGCAATAGTCATAGAACCCTTCTCCAAAGTCATCAAACTCACCAAGGATCTGATCTATCAAACTATACGATATAAATCTCTCAAAGAAGGCCTCATTAAACTAAGTCCAAGTCATATAAGGCAACCCTAAAGGTCTACAATGAGCATATGACCACTAACAATCCCTAGCCACATCAGTCATATGATAGGTAGTATAAGAAACTACATGAGACTCAAGGGATCTAAGATTATGTAACTTCTCCTAACAATCCATCAAGAACTTATAGGCACCCTTGCTAATAGGTCTACTAAACTTGGGCATACCCACGTGAATAAACCTCTCAAACCTCTTCTAATTAGTAGAACACATAGCTCTACTCAAAGAAACGAGAGGAATAGTATGTCTAGTAGGCTAAGAATCGACATGTGGGGGTACCATAGATGAAGGTTGTACCCCTTAAATAGGAACACCATAATTAGATACTAGCACAAAGGGAGGAGTAACACTTGAAGTTTGATAAATATCATAAGCAAATACTGGTACAAACGGTGGAACCACACTCAGATTTAGAGGAATACCATAAGTAGACACTAATACTAACGATGGTATAATATTCTAAACAAGAGGAACACCATGTGTACTCAAGGGAACACCATCCAAATAAGTCAAGGGACAAACTAAGAGATTCTAAAGCACTGAGGCATCAACTAAACCATGTGGGACCTGTATTGGACCCATATTCCTTATTTGATAATCATCTCTAGAATACAAAAATATAGGCTCGGGAGAAGCCTCTATAGCTCATTCTCCTATTATAGTATCTTTGCATGCCTGTCCTTTACCTCTAGGTCATCCATAACTCCTGCCTATCCCTCTAGTTTGGGCTCTATCCTTGGGTGATGGCTCAGTATCTCTAGCCTCTCAAGATTTAGTCCTCACCATCTATGCAAAAAAAGAGTAGGACACAACTTAGAACATTGGATAAGAATGACCCACATAACTAGGAATCAAAATAAATAAGTTTTTCCTAAAGATATTAGATATAGAGGTCTATGTATTGATCCACAAGACTCTACTAGACATCCTACTCTTACACTTACAAGATCAGTCTGATACCAATTTGTCATAACCCAAGAACCAAGGTCATGATAGTACTCATCGTGGATTAGCCTTAAAAAGTAAGTAAATCACTCAAATTGATAAGAAAACATGATATTGATAATAACATACATCGAGGTGAGACTTATAGAATGACTTCAAGCTAAATACAAAATCTAATCAAAATGGAACATGAAAGAAATCCATACATCCAATCTTAAAATCTAGTATCATAGTGTAAAAGTATCTAATATAATATTTGGAAACTAAAAATATACATTTGTCCCTAAAAACCAAAATAAAGACAAATAGGGATAGATGGCATTTGAATAGCCCCAAACTATGAAAAATTAGTACCTCAAAATTTGGAATACAAAATCAACCACCATAGGAGGTGCTCATAATAGTATCTAAACTAAAAGGGAATAGTAGGGGTGAGTATGGTCCACTCATACTCGGTAGGTATTATAGGCTAAATGAGCAAACCAGAAAATAAGATAAGTAAAATAAGCTATGAGCATGTTATGTACAAGTAGAAAAGTCTAAAATAGTAGCTCATACCATCTTCACTAACAGTTCTAATATATAAATAACCAAAATATATATATATATATATATATAAGACAGAAACTAAGCACAACTTAAGAAAACTAGGAAAATCAAACAAGATGCATGTGTGAATGCAATGTAATGCAATTTATATTGGATGAATGATGAAAACCATCACATGAATTTCTATATACACCTACAGATCTTGTATCTCTTATATAGGGCACATGGGAGGTTTACAACCAATATACTATATTTCATATGTCAATATCAATCTCATCTATCCTCTACAACTCGTGTTCACAAAGAGAGGTCTTAAAAGTGTCTCATTTTCTTTCAAAAATAGTGTTTCTTAATGCTACCAATATTTCATAAATGTATATGTATGGAATGAGGATGTAATGCTCAAAATCAACCCAAAATGATATTACCCAATCCATAAAACGCGTACATATATTAGTGAGCCTAGAAATAAACTCAATAAATTCACAATTCATGATCATCAATTAAAATTAGGCACCACCAGAATAAATATGCATATAAGACATTATTTATATTATATCAACCTCTAAATCAGGTATTTGTATCATGGTAAAGGCAACCAATACCAAAATAAAGCCTATATTAGAAAAATAAGCCCATAGGTATTCAATGCATAGATAATTCTAATGATCTAAAACAAAGCTCCTATACGATCAACATATAATATCATACTATAAAAACTGACCACAACAGAAAATAAACCCCACACAAGCACAAAATAGTAAAAAATAATCTCAAAATAGAATCCCCATAGTTATTTTCCCCAACCCATTGTATGTTTTATTTATATATTAACTACCTAGCACAATCTGAAAGAAGTTAAATCATAACCTACCTCAAAATGATGAAATCTCAATCAAAGATTTTTTACCTGAAGCCCTCCCTCCATAAACTTATAATTGACTGCAACATTAAAATATCATATCTATGCATTAAAAAAAATCTAACAATACACCCATATTGCCCATATTTAGATCAGATCCAAAACGGGTTCAAAAATGAGTTTGAAAATAAAAAGGATAAAATTGAAACTTTGTTTAAAAATACATTCTTCAGGGTTATAGGAGTCAACAGAACAAACCCATGCAAAAAAAAGGTTTAAAATGAGATCCAAATTGAATAAAACCCCTTTTTAAACTTCACTAGTAAAAACCCTAAATTTCTATTTTGAAATAATGATTTCAAAGTGTTTTTGATGATATAGTCAATGAAAACTAAAGCAAAAAAGGTTTTTGTAGTGACCTTTCTGATCATTTTCTATATTTTTGCTTATTTTCACCATTAGAGATTTTCTATAGTTATCCCAACTCATTTATGACTTGATGGAATTGTGAGTTTAGTTACCGAGCAGTTCGTTTAGATTTTAGAGTCAATTCCCTATTTTTGAAATCTTTGTTGGTTCCAAATAGCCACCAAACAAAAACTTCATTTAAATGACCTTGAACGCAAATTTTGACTGTGCCATCTACTGTGAAATATTGATTTTAGGCTTGGTAGACTTTATGTTTGGGTTCTAAGATACTCAAGCTCGTTTTGACCTATTAGTTGGAAAGTTAAGAAATTGGAAATTAGGTATAAAACCTACAATTAATCGAAATGACCTCAAATAGTAATTTCGACTGCGGTATTAAGTATGGAACATTGAATTAGGTGTATTTACATAGTTCTTTTATGAATATGGGATTCCAAACAAATCTTGAGCACCCGATTGAAGTCCATTCTAAATATGAAAAAATATGGTGCATCAAGTTTCTGGTGCACTACTATAGAGGTTCTTTGGACCGCTATTATGACTCACTCCAGTAGGCCTATATACATCGATTGCATAATGATGGTTGTGATTATGACTCTTGTGGAAATAGAAAGAAATTGCGATAGCCTGAGTCACAATAGCGGAACTCGAGGGTCTGGGCTAGGTAAAAAGAGGCCCCTTATTTGCAAATTTAGCCATTTCTCATCCATTTCTTGAGAGCATAAATCATAAAAATTGGGATTAAGTGGGATTAAATCTTGTGGGTGATTGGGAAGCTAGATTAACACTTATTTATGGGATTGTCTTCTGATTTGAGGTAAGAATTCACCCTTTCCATGGTTGATTTTATTGATTTCTTGCTCAAAACCCCAAAGTTTGAGGGCTTTATTTTAGCCCCTTTTTAGATTGGATTTCACTCATTTTTTAAGGATAATGATTTCTTAACCATGTAAAAATTTTGGATTGGTTTTTGTAATACAATTTCTGCATGTGGGATGCATATGGGGTTTTCTGTGATTTTTGGATCCAAAGAACAATGGTGCAATATGAGTATTGTTATTCTTTTATTTAAAATTAGAATGTTTTCATGATAGATTAGCTTCTTGAGAAGGCTTTTTTGAAGGAAAGAGTAGCAGTTTAGAAGATAGTTGAGATTTTTTGGCATCGAGGTAGGTTAGGTCTATCCCTCGTTAGTTTGAGATACTTCATTGTATGTTTATGATATTATGTTGGATTTGGGATATTTTTTAGGTGTTGCATTAATGAAATATAAGAATTGGGTTAGTTGGACCATCTAGTCAAATTAGAAATCATAGAGTTGAAACTCTTAGTTTGTTTCCTTATGCCTTAAGTAAATTAGATTTCATGGCTCATGTTTAGAATGAGAATGCCCTATATTACTCAAGTTAGGTGAAAGTTCCTTAGTCACTCATTCCTAGGGTAAGAATGGCCTTAGTTTTTTACAATAAAAAAATATGCCTTAGTAACTTTAATTTAGTTGTTGTGCGGGTAAGAACCCCTATTTTAGGGTTATTTCTGGATTGCTAAACATCCAAGAGTGAATTTTTATACCTTAGCCTAGTCCATATTGAACTTGACTTAGAATGTATTTTGGGGATTTATAAGTGGGCTCTTTGACCCACCTTAAGTCAAGATAGATTATTAGTCCTCTTGAAACCCCTATATGCTTTGAATACCTAGGGAATGCCCCTTGATACAATATTGAGGAACTTTGGCACTTGATTGTTAGGGTGATTATGCCATTAGATGTAATTCTCATGGACTAATGGATTAGATTGTCGATTATGCTATGAGAAGATATTGGTCACGTTCAAATAAGCTATTTCCTATGCTATTACTTATTGTTATGATCATGGTAAACAATTATGCTAGTTATCATACTAGAAAACATTCTTGGTGATGATGTTAGAAATTGTGTTATTAATTGTGCTAGAATTCATGCTTATTATTACATGGGAAGTTATGCTATTAATTATCCTAGAAATCATTATTCTTAACTATACTATCACTTATGATATTGATTAAACCTGGTTCAATTTTGAAGGATGAGTATGGTATTAATTATAGCCAGTTCAATTTTGAAAGATAATGATGATATTGATTATACTTGGTTCAATTTCATAAGATGAGTATGAGTTGATTATGTCTGGTTTAATTTTGAAGATTGATTATGACATTAATGATTACAATTATTTGTTCAAGTGCAAATATATCTTATGCTATAATAATGTTGATAAATAATGATTATTTGATAATATGATAACTAGTTTATAAAAGACGCTTAGATGTAAAATAATGACTAGTCAATAAAATATGCTTAATTGATAAATGGTAATTAGTGATTATATGGTGAATAATTGATAGATCATGCCTACTGATTATATGATGATTAGTTAATGAATTGATTAACTGATAAGATATGGTTAGTGGATAAATAGAAACTAGTGGATAACAATGATAAGGTTGTTAGATAGTGGTTAAATCGTAGAATAATGGTAAATTATGGGACAGTGGTTAAATAGTGATAATGATTATTTGTAAGAGATGAATGGTTTCTTTATTCTATCTTTGTGTCTCCAGGCATATAGGGGCCTGTGATGAGTTATTTACTTTCTGCACTTATTGGCATATGGGAGTCAATTTTGTAGTTATGGGTTCTTGTGTTGATGCCTTGTGATCCCTTATTATTCCAATTAATTTACTTATTATGCATAGTGATATTGGCATGTATTAATATCTTATGTTATATTATTATTTTGGTTTAATTACTTATTATGCATTGTGGTATTGGAGTTATCTCAGGTTTGTTTCTATACCTTAACTTAGTTATGATATCTTGCATTCTATCATACTTATATCATATTTAGCTCAATCAGTCGATAATGTCTATTGAGTACCTTTTTTTCTATACTCATACTACACGTCTGTACCTTTTGGGTGTATATTTAAGTATTAGTTGTCATTATTAATTCGTGTTTATACGGTGTTGATATCCAAAGATAGGGTGAGTTCTTGGAGTTTGATTCACCCATTATCCTCTATCTTTAATGTTTAGTATTTTGTTTTGAGATAGATGTATTGATTAGTCTAGATACTTGGGTTGTATTTCTATTTCTAGATGATCTTGTACTAGCTCTACCAAGTCGTGGGATGGTATTTATGTAGAGACTACCTTTAAACTATTTATGTTGTCTTATGTATTTATTGTGTTGGATTACCTATTAGACCCTATTAGGGCATTTTCACTACGTTAACCCATTATGTTTAACTCTACGTTATGGTATGGCTTGCCTACTGGAGGGTTAGACTAGGTACCATCATGACCCATAAATTAGGTCATGAAAAATTAGTATTAGACCCTTGGCTACATTGGTATTGTTGGTACAAGAGGAAATGTCTAGTATAGTCCTACGAATCAAAATAATGACGTTTGTTTCCTAACTTTGGGAGGCTAAGAGACATTCTTAGGATTTTTTTACTTCTTTCACTCATATCTTACTAAGAGTCTGAGTTATTTTAAAGAACATTCCTTTTATTTCACTCTTACGTAGATGACAAGGAGTGTGATACCACTATACCAGATAGGGGTCCCAAGACCGAACCTAGGGATCCAACTTCTATTCGTGGACAACCTAGAGGTCGTGGATAGCCCAAAGATATATCCCTACAGAGGGTTAAGGATAGGGGACCTTCTCTAGACCCTATTCTGGCTCCTGAGCCAGTGATTCTTCTACCTCAGCTAGTAGTGGACCCGGGACCAGCCCAGGCTCTACCAGGGTTTATTTCTTCTTCAGTTCTTAGAGATGCATTGGTTTAACTTTTAGGTTAGCTTATGGTTCATCATCTGATGGTGCACAGTTTATAGATAAAAGCGATATTGAGGTGGTGGCGCAGCCTATAGTTGCGACTCCTACAGTTAAGGTTCCTTCTGCACCAGTAGTTGATCAGCAAGTAGTTGCTCAACTAGTGGTTGTTCAGCCTGCTATATCTTCTGAGGAGCAAAAGATGTTGGGTAGATTCTTGAGATTGGATTTGCCTAGGTTATTTGGTGCTCCAAGCAAGGATGCATATAAGTTCCTGATTGCTTATGAGGATAGAGTTCGTAATTTGTGCCTTGTTGAGACTTATGGTATGGATTACACCATATTTTGTAAGACTTTGCTGCTCAACATTGATGGAGAGGTTTTATGGATTCGAGACTAGCTGGATCTTCTCCTTTGTCATATTCTCTATTCTCTAAGATATTCTTGGATAAGTATATGCCTTCCAGCCTTAGGGATCATTTTAGAGATTAGTTTATGAAACTCGTGTAGGGCTCTATGATAGTTGCTAAGTATGAGTCTTATTTTCATAAGTTGACTAGACAAGGTACTTCTATTTTTAACACTGAGTATGAGAGGGTTCGCTGCTTTCTTAGAGGGTTAAGACTCCCTATTTGTATCTCTACTCAATGTTTTGTTGTTGTGGAAAGGTTTTTAGTTAAGGTGTCAGATCACACTCAGGTGATGGAGGATATGCACCATGAGGGTTGTGAGAATAGTTATAAGAGACCTAGGTTTCAAGACAGATTCAATGAGAGTCGTCATAGTTCCCAATGGCAATACTAAGAGTAGGTATCCTCTATATCTATTCTATCAGCCTCATAGTCAGCCTAGTTGATCTGTTCAGGTAGTATTCAAATTACTGACTGGGGTCAGTCTAGTGAAAAAAACCATCCTGGTCAGGGTGGTGGTCAACCATTGAAGGGTTCATCATCTGGTTATTCTAGTCGTGTTGGTTACTTCAGATCAATTGAATCTGTTGGTATGATTCAATTTAGAGGGTATTCTATAATTACATGTCTTTTGATTATTTCGTGTGTGAGTGCCCTAGGCGTAGGGCGATTATTATTTCAACTTAAGATGCTTCCCCTATTAGAGCAGTTATCCCCTTAGCTAGGGGTGGTTCTCATGGTCGTAAGGGTAGTTCCCAGGATACTCGAAGAGGTTCTCATATAGGTAGGGTTGGAGGTCGGTCAGTTGCCCATCCAAGTGGCACGCATAGTCAGTTATATGTAGTACCTACTAGGCTCGACGCTGAGACTTCGAATAATTTTGTTACATGAATGATTTTTGTGTGTTGCTAGTTGACCCTTGCTTTATTTGATCCAGGATCTACTTATTCTTATATTTTTTCTTATTATGTACCACAGTTGGAGTTATCTTGGGATTTATTATCTATACTATTACATATATTGAAATACCTAGGCTTTTGACCCTTAGAAAAATTCCCTTGGTTGACGTTTTTGGGTAAGGTACGACTCTAGGGTACTATTCATACCCTAAGATACACTAGGGGTCCTCTAACTCATATGTTAAATAGTGTAGTGGGGTTATATTTTGTCTAAGGTATGGTTTAGCCTCTCCTAAATCATATGTTAGGGTACGGGTCATATGTTGCCTAGTCATATGATGCTTGAAGTCATGGACAAAGCATTCTGACTTAGGTATGGGTTGTAAGGTACGAGTTATGAATGCGAACTCATATGTTAGTCAGTTTAGGGGTCCATGGTAAGGTCTAGGGTACGATTTAGGGTACACTCATACCCTACGGTACGGATAAATAAGGTGAGTCGTACCCACCTAGATTCACTTTTTAGCTTTTAAGATGAAGACATTTTAGACTTTTCCCACCATTATATCCCACAACTTGTAACCTAATCTGTCCCTTTATTCTTCATATATACAAGTTCAAAAATATTCCAAAACATTTTTAAATCTTCTTTACTTCTCTGATAAGATTGGTCTAGGGTTTATCATAGAGGCTATCTAAAGTCTTGAGGACCAAGAATCTCTCCGTGAATCATCTTGTAAAAGGCATGTGACTCTTTTCTTCTTATTATTTCTCAAATATCATGTTATTTACACATTATTTATGAATCTTTAATGGTGATTTTTGAAACAAATGTAGAGGGTTTTGACGTATACTGATGGGTAATGTTTACTCTTGTTTAAACTTGTGTCTATACATGTTTTTGGTGATGATTGGCACATGTGGGTTCTTAGTGATTAACAATTAGGTCATGAGAAACCCTAATATTAATGGTTTTCACTTGGGTTTTGGCTATGAAAAAGGTATGCTCTCAAGGTGTTTGTGAAAATATCTTAGTAAAATAACTAGTTAAATGCTAATAGTGTTTTAAACCAAGGCAATGGCTTAATGAGCGAGAATGGTTGGCAAGTGACTTATAAAGGCCTTGTTGGATATATAATGAGTTAATTGGTGACTTTGGTAGGTTTTTTGGTTAAATGAGTTAGAGTCCCTAAAAATAAAATTGAATATTGTCAAACCAAAGTTTGTTGTAGGAATTCTAATGAAGAATGAATAGTGTTGTATAGGTCTTGATAATACTAAATTGACTTTAATGTTGATTGACTATTAAAGTGAATGGTTGATAATAGTTTATGAAAACCTTATGGTCATGTATGGTGTTAAATTGTGGCCTTCATGGCTTTGAATGGCTAAGTGGGTTAAAGTCCTAAAATATTAAATTGAGTGGTTGCATTCATGCTATGATTCTTTAGCTTGTTGGAATCATAAGGTCATGTTTAAATTTCCTAATAAGCCAGTCAGTGTATGGGAAAAGGGTCCACTTATTCTAGGGATGGATTAGTTGCATTCGTGCTATAATTTCTTAGATTATCGGACCCGTAAGGTCATGTTTGACAAAATAGCTTGTGTTTAGAGTCCACTTGTCTAA
Source organism: Capsicum annuum (assembly GCF_002878395.1). Classification (NCBI taxonomy): domain Eukaryota; kingdom Viridiplantae; phylum Streptophyta; class Magnoliopsida; order Solanales; family Solanaceae; genus Capsicum; species Capsicum annuum. The sequence goes on from NC_061114.1 coordinate 57,734,234, forward strand.
CAAAATGGCTTGTGGTTAAAGTATACTTGTCTAACAAGAGGCTCGTGGTTTGAGCCTACTTGCATAATGAGATGGTTGGGGTTAGAGTCCTCTTGCTTGATATAATATAACCTAAGCGAGTGAAAGGTTAGAGTTCTCTACTTTATGGTTCATGATTGGGTTCTTTGAAATATATGCTATGCCATTGTTATCTGTTGATACTTGATGTATTTGCATATATCTATATGTCTACGTGTATGAATATAGTTTCTTATGATGGTTTGACTTGGTATTGAATAATGATACTATTTTATCCTTACTATTAAGTTATATGCTACCGTCTTCGGACGCTGTGTTCCCATACGAGAAAGGGGCAGAAGTTTTTTCTTCTCTTTCTGCACAGTGACCAGGTGTTCAAATGAACTATGTGTTGAATTTAATGTGGTGAGCTTCCAAACATCAGAAGGCATATATTTCATAGTCTTTCTATCTTATGTCATTGACTTGTATTAGACTTGGGTTTTGTCTATTGTCGGGGGTATGTCCTGATATATTATAGACATCAAATTTGTAGAGGCTTCTGGATTAATATGGACTTGGGTAAGTTGGATGTTGTATGTTTGCATAAATAGAATGATTAGACATTCTTATGTTATATCTGTAGGTTCTGTTTTTGTTATCTTATTATATGTTTAGTTCTCATCTGACACTTGTGGATTGATGTGATGGTTAGGTTGGGTTAACAGGGCGATCTTCGATCTTTGTTGGGCTTGATATGCCCACACAACAAGGCCTAGTTTTGGGTTATGTCAAGTTCATATTAAAGCGCCAAGAACATGGTCAGTTGGTTATCCGCAAAGTCATGTCAAGTAGAGTCTCCTTTATGGGTGTGTAGCACGCCCCACTTATAAGAGAGGTTATAAAGCATTTAGGAATATTTTACTTACTTGTTGTCTTATTTCCAGCTATAAAGTGTAAGGTCTTAGATCCTTCTGATTTCTATTTACTTGTCTTTCAGATCATGTCTCCAAGAAGATCAAAAGTTACTGCAAACCCTTTCATCCCAAATGGGGAAGATGTTGATGGGACTCGCTCTACTTATGGAGTCCACACTCAATCTAGGGGTCCTGTGTCTGAGGGTCTGAGAGTTCTACCATTTCGCTCTAGCCCTTGTGCGATTCCTTAGGCTGACGTATCGAATGCTTAGTTTTATCAATCGATTCATATGATTACTCAGTTGGTAGCTTCTCAGGCTGAGCGTGGTGCATCTTAAACTCTATCTTCTAAGGTTGCAAGGGTTGGTTAGTTTATGAGTTTGAGTTCTTCAACCTTTATCGATATTAAAGTGGAGGAAGATCTCTATGGTTTTCTAGATGAGATGGAAAAAAAATTTAGAGTTATACATGCCATTAATGTGGAAGGGGTGGATTTCGCATCCTATTAATTAAAGAACATAGCATACCAATGGTACTAGGAGTGGAAATGGACAAAGGGTGATGTTGATGAGTCATCTTTGTGGGAAGACTTCACTAATACTTTTTTGCATAGCTTCTTTCCTCCGAAGTTGAGGAAAGTAAAGGAGAAAGAGTTTGTTAATCTAAAGCAAGGAAAAATGTTTATTAAGGAGTATGCCATGAAGTTTTTCCAATTTTCTAGCTATGCTCTGGAGATGGTGTCGGATATGAGGGCTCAAATGAACAAGTTTGCCTTGGGACTGTCTCGTAAGTTGGTCCTTAAGACTAAGGCGGTCTTGTTGATCAAAGACATAGACATCTCTAGGTTGACATCTCTAGGTTGGTTGTGTATATACAACAAGTGAAGGAAGAGAAAAAAAATAGTTTAAGTTCAGTGAAAGGCAGGGAGAGAAATTTAGGCCTTCTAACCAAAGTGGTAGAGATGGTGGTAAATGGCTAAGAAAGATGTGAGGGAGTTCTGATTCTTTCTCCTTGGCTAGTGCTCCTTACCTAAGGCCATAGGGTGATCGTCGATCTCAGTTTGGTGGTGGATTTTGGGCATAGGGTGCCCAATCTCAGGCTAGTGGGGCTTAATAAGCTCCATCCTACCCTCCTTGTAGATTCTGTGGTCAGAATCATCGTGGACAATATGAGAAAGGTAGGAACAGATGTTTTAGATATGGTCATATTAGGCACATGCAGTGAGAGTTCTCCTCCGTAATGGCTTCTTGGGGCAATAGGGCCTTTATTGCTACTGCGTCTACTTCTGCACCAGTGATTGTTGCTTCTGCTTCTATTTCTGGTACTGACACTGGCCGAAATTGCTTGTATGCACTTACTACTCACCAAGAGCATGAGGCATCTCCAGATGTTGTTATGGGTATGTTGAGACTAGGCAAATGTGGTAGCAAATGGCTTGAGTTGAAAGACAATAAGTATGGGTACCATGGCTTGTATTTAGGATTCTCAAAGGCCATTGGCACGAGACATCCAATCCTTAGACAAATTAATGGTTTTCCTAGATATTTCAAACCCTAGGAGGATTTTTACTATTGATAAAGTGAGGTCTTCATTATTTGAGCTGATTTGGGATCATCAGTTTGAGGATAGTAAACTTTCCTTCATTCGTAACTGAGTGTTGAGTGCTGAGTCCGAGAAGGTCACCAAAGATTCTATGGGTTTTTTGAGATTTGATGGATGCATTTGTGTTTCAAGGATCAATGACTTGATTTAGTTTATTTTGCAAGAAACTCACAACTTTAGATATTCCATTCATCCCGGCACAACCAATATGTATAGAGATTTAAGGAAACATTATTGGAGGAGCGGTATGAGAAGAGATATGAAAGATTTTCTAGATCGTTGCCTATGTTTCCAATATGTAAACACTAAGCATCAGCGACCTAGTGGATTGACTCAGAGATGGATCATTCCCAAGTATAAATGGGAGCGAATGATTGTAACGCCCCGAGACTACCCCGTAGACGTCACATGGTGCTCAAGACCACAACTTATCCCAAGCTAACCTATGAACTGGCATACTATTAAACAACTGATTTAAATACGTATAAAATAATTGAGTTTACTATGCGGAAACATAATCATGATGAAATCTGGGAAAAATACAATACTGATGCAATTTTACATTCTTATAAAATTAAAGGAAGGAATTGAAATATACATAACTGACTCTGACTGACATCTATGAAGCCTCTACTATAATACTATAGATAGTTGGGACATGACTCCAACTACCACTAATCAATACATATGAGTAAGAAATTAAAGTACATGAATAACTTCTAACTGAAGTCCTTGAAGTAGGAGGACTCATCACCTGCTGGCTGGAATTTGCAACTATTTGATCGTGATATATGGACTACAACTGATTTGGCACCTACATTATTAAATAGTGTAGAACATAGACATATATGTGGATCGGTACTTTAGGAATGTACTGAGCATATGGGGGTGAATGCATAAGCAAAACAATAATTCAATATTCATACAAATTGTAAAAACTGCATGCTAATTGTAAGTGACTCACCTTGGCGTGAGTAATCAAAACTGTAAAACCATAAATCATGAAAAGTAAAGCATAAAGGTAATTCTGTGAGCCACCATACTTAGTTCTAAAAATTTGTAGTCTTATTCAGTTTTCAAATCATGCTGGCTAAGTGTAAAAAGGACTCATATTTTTCATATGAAAACTAAAAGTTGAAAGCTGATAACTAAAGTCTTATGTAAGACAATATTTGAGTAAATTAGTGAGGCTTTACACTTAGTTTCTAAAAACTATTCTTTTTCACTTTGGAAGTTCTTCTAACTACATAAACTATGTGAGCCTTCATGGAGTCCAACATCTTACCCACGTTGGGGAGAGCTATTCTACCCTTGCCATCGGAATAGAACCTTATCATAAGTGATCACTAACTTAGCCCACTATGGGTGCTTAAACCAATGGTGTCTTGTATTTCTGGGGCATGAAACCTTGAAATCATACCCAAATCGGTGCTAAATACTACTCCCGTACTTATTGCTCAGAACTTTAAAAATCTACCTTAAAACAGCACAAGGGTTTATAATGAAAACCAATTATGCTTCTCTTTCTTAAAATCTCAAACTATATGAACAATGTGGATTCCTTATCTTAGCTTAGGATCAAAAGATCAATTTCTTTCTTATATCTTAGTAAACAACTTATAAAGGAGGCTTAAAATCATAATCTTCTTGAAATATCAATACTTAATCTTAGGGCTTATAACCCGTGCTTTAAAGTCAAGCAAATTCATAGCAAAACGCCATGATCAATATACTTCTTGAAATACTTCAACAATATAAAGATACTAAAATCAAGAATCACAATATCATGCTTAAAACTCAATTGGAAACCTGTAAAATTGTATCACACGCATAAAGATGTGAAAATAGACATGTAATTCAACATTTAAATCACTTGTAACCTCATAGACTTCAAATAATGATAATTGGGTATGAACCCTAGAATGAAAATAATGTAAATTCAACTTAAAAAAACTAGTTTTGGGAACAAGGATTAAAGGAGTATCCTTGTTCATAATCCCACATACCTTAATGACGAAGAAATTATAAAAAGATCGAATCTTCAAGCTTGATTGTGCAAACCCTAGTTGCTCTTCTCCTCTTGTATTTTAGATGATTAACTAATGATGTTGATGGGGTTAAAATGTGTTTAGGGACTATTAATCTCATATATTTATGTTTACGGACGTTTATCAAGTGTCAAATGACTTAGTTGCCCTCGAAATAACTCAAAAATGGAGTGTCAACGCCGCTTGGCCATAAGGTTTGTGTCGCACAACTTATGGCCAAACTTAAGGTTTGCGTTGCACAACCTATGGAAAACCTTAAGGTTTGCGTCGCACAACTTATGGCAAACCCATTCCAGTAGCCTTAGGCGATTGTTAGGCGACGCACACCACTTAACAAAGCCATAACTTTTCGCTCGGGTATCGAATTAAGGTGAAATTGGTATCATTGGAAAGCTAATTCAATTATCTATAATTTGGTGGGTCTTAATCTTCCAAGACAAATTCCACATATACATAAAGTTATACTTATTCAAAGATGACCCTTGTAAAATCGAAAATCAAAAATTGGCCGACTCAAAGGCTCTTTGCTCACTTTGCTCTAAGTAACATTAGATTTACTATCAGAAACTTCAGAAGTCACCAGGGGCTTAAGAGGAGCATGCTAGTGTGTTATAAGTTTCTCAAGTTAAGATTTATGTCCTCATCCATATGAGATGTGCAGTTGAGATAAAATAAGATATGTATTCAGATTCCTCATTAACCCTTCAATATAGATAGTGCTTATGAGAGAGATAGTATGAACCTAGATTGTTAAATAGAGTTTTTATTCGAGGGTTATTGCAACCTAAGGTGTTATGGTTTATAATTACTAGAACTTTCTTATAATTAGAAGTGTGGGTTGTGATAAGAAAAGTGGGAATGTTGATTGATTGGCAGTATATAGATTAACTTATGCATGTTATCGAGTTTGTGTTGAGGTAATATGTCCTGGTGTATTAGTTTAGTAGAAGGTAGAGAGGGAGTTATTAGTTAAGGTGAATTATTGTTTGCTTGAAGTATGAAAGGATTTATTGATGATGTTTGTTGTGTTAGAAAGGTATAAATTATTAATGAAAGTCTTTGATGGATGAGTATTGTTAATTTAGGCTTCCCTTAAGGTTGCGAAGGAGTTTAGTTGAAACTTATAGAGCTATGAAAGTAATTTAGGTGTATAGATGGGTAAATAGTCACAATATGTAGAAGGAGGATGTGCTAACATTTTTTAACAAGATATATTATATGATTATGACTGATTATTATTGTTATGAAGTTCTAGTGGACTAGTGTTTCTTGATGTTTTATTTTATAACTTCCAAGTGAGAATAGTATGTGAGGTTAGGTTATTAATCATGCCCAGCACTAGACACTAAGTTGGAATAGTGAATGACTATGAAGGTGGAAATAATAATTGCTTGGTTAGTGATGCTAGTTATATAGAGGTGATCTAGTAGGCTTGAACAGTGCATGTAAGAATTTAAGTTTGTTGATTTAAAATTTAGCAATATGTTGTAGGTATAATGTAGAGGTGTGCCTAAGGTCATATGGGGATGCATTATTTTTTTGAAGCTTATTAAGTGTAGTGCGTGGTTAATAGTAACCTTGAGTTGTTAAGTGGAAAAAAGCTTGTTATATAGTACATGGTATTCTGAATAGCTAAGTTGGGGAGTTATGTACAGATGGTGTTGAGTCTTTTAAGTATGATTTTAATTCTCGTGGCTTAAGTTTAGAGGTGTGATATTAGTAGGCTATGAAGGGAAAATAAGCGGATTATGTGTTTATTGAGAACAGTAGGTTGTCGAAAAGGGTGTAACTACGTGATAATTTTTGAAGCTAAAGAAAAGTTAAGAATAGTATGTATCAAGGGAGTGTTTAGGAATGATGTTAGTATAGTTTGTTAAAAGGTTGGGAATATCCATATTAAGTATTAGAATCTAAATTTGAATCTTTGAAGATTGAGCTAATAGAAAGTAGAGTTGCTAGATGGTGTGAACTCATGGTATGGTGATACTCTTCAAAATTTTAAGTTAGTAAGTATTTAAGTTATTATATGATGACCATTGGGGGCTATAGAAAGTTATGAATTGAATCTCAGAAGGAAGTACTAACAATGGGTTTTTACACTTTCAGGTTGAGTTTATTATTTATGTGTATTGTTATATTTCAGACTCTAGAGTAAAGTGGTTGCATTTTAGTTAGAGTTTATTATGTGGTCCCACAAACTTAGAATGATGGCTTAAAGCTAAGGGGGAGATGATAGAACAAGTAACCAAGTCAGGCTCTTTGATCCTAGTAGTGATGCCAGTATGTGTAGAAGAGTAGTAAGGGACGATGATGACCCTCAGTAAGAAATATTATTTATAATTTTGTATCTAAGGCTAGAGAATGAAGGAATATTGAGGTAAATCTTTGGTGTATGTCATAGTTAGTTGAGAATTCTGGGTATGTCTTCTTAAGCATGGTGAAAGAAAGTTGTTGCTAATAGAGGTTTAGATAATATGAGAAGTATGTCTTATGGGTGGTTGCCTTAAAGTTCATATGTCGCTATAATGATAGACTTGAATGTCATGTTGGGATTTAAGTGGAGGCATGCAATATGCGCTAGTGAATTCATAGTAAGAGTTCAGAGATAGTCATTGAAGTGGTAAGGAATGTTATGCTTAGGGTGTGAGCTCGAGGAGAGGCATAGAAGGTTGAATCATGTGGTTTAGACTAGTATTATGGTGTAGCATGTTGTATTTTGTGATTTTGAGTAGGTTTAAACCTAGTGAGAGAATTTAGTTCAATTTAGACTTTAGTAGATGATTTATTAATGCCCATCTGAGAATTATAAGTTAAATTAAATGAATATGGTATTTAAGGGGAATAGTATAGTTGAGGGAGTATTTGAGAAGTGTTGCTAAGCTTGAAAGTAAGAAGCTGCATTGCCTAAGGCCTAGTTATTTTATCCCACCTTATGATTTTTATGTCAATGCCCCATGTTAGAGAATTATAGCCATGTTATGATTTATTATTCAGATATCTTATTCAGATCATGCCTAAGAATTCTTTTCTCCATAATGTTAATAGTACTTATTAGAAAGAGTGTTGAAGAAAATACTCCATTTGAGTATGGGCAGTCAGTATGATTCAATCCATAAAGCTTGCGATCCAGTTTTGCAATCAAGAAGATAAACTCCTATAATTTCCATCATTCCATTTGGTCTTACTACCTAAAGTTTCATGAGTAAGGCCATTCTAAGAGGTAGAGTGTTCGCATTCATGTAAATTACAAATTTAGCTCAGTTCAGGGACCATGCATCAGTCTTAGATTTTAGATATACAGTTAGGATTCAGTTCATATGTTTCATATGCATCATCTCAGTTATTCCTCAGTATTTCAGCCAAGTCAGTGGTATTCAGGGGACACAATGTCTCAAGGGGAAAGTAATGCCCCGAGTTTCCTTGCTCTAAACCCCTCAATTCTTCTTCATAAAACAAGATCAATCTTGAATTAATGGGTACTAATACGTTAACCCTCTCATTTCTATCTCAGCCTTATAACCATTCTCACGTCAGAGCATGTATTTAAGAAATCAGCTCAGTCATGATATTCATTTCATGTATCAGTTAGCACTTCGCAGTACTATATTAATGGCTGTTTCATTGAAATTTCAAGTGAGTTCTAAACTCCAAGCATGAATCAGTTCCTAATAGTTAGTAAGGTCAAGTCAGCTCAGAAATCAGCTTCATGACAGAATTTTTACAATTTCAGATCAGCTATATCCTTCATTAGCAGAAATTTCATGTCTACATTATTTCATACTTTTAATTTTTTAATAATTTCCTACCCATCATTCGAGGACGAATGATTCCAAGGGAGAGATATTGTAATACCCTATACACTTCTAAGCTAGAAATCGGACCTTCATTCCTATGACTGTAAACTCTAGTCCCGTGATTCATAATTGAATCCATGTTTCATGATCATCCAACTATCAATAATCAATATATATGAGTAATAAAGTAAAGTACATGAATAACTTCTATCTAAAGTCCCCAAAGTAAGACTCATTATCTGCTGGCTGAAATCTGCAACTGTCTGATCATGGTATAGGGACTACAACTGATCTGGTACTTATATTATTAAACAATATAGCACATAGACATATATGTGGATCATTAATTTTGGAATGTACTGAGCATATGGGGGTGAATGCATAAGTAAAGAAATAATACACAATTAAAACAAATTGTCAAAACTGCATGCTAAGTGTAATTGACTTACCTTGGCTTGAGTAATCAAAACTCTAAAATCATAAATCATGAGAAATTAAGCATAAAGGTAATTCTGTGAGCCACCACACTTAGTTCTAAAAAGTTGCCTTATTCTATTTTCAAATCATGCTGGCTAAGTGTAAAAAGGACTCACCTTTTTCATATGAAAACTAAAAGCTGAAATCTGATAACGAAAGTCTTATGTAAGACAATATTTGAGTAAATTTGTAAGCCTTTACACTTAGTTTCTAAAAAATATTCTGTTATTCTTTTTTTGTTAGGAGGTTCTTCTAACTGACATAAACCATGTGAGCTGTCATAGAGTCCAACGTCTTGCTCATGTTGGGGAGAGTTGTTCTACCTTTGCCATCAAAATAGAACCTTATCTTAAGTGATCACTAACTTAGCCCACTAAGGGCACTTAAACCTACGGTGGCTCATAGTTTTTGGGCATGATACCTTGAAATCATACACAACTCGATGCTAGATACTACTCTCATACTTATGTCTTAGAACTTTAGGAAATCCACCTTAAAACAGCACAACGGTTTATAATGAAAACCAATTATGCTTCTATTTCTTAAAATCTCAAAATATATGTATAATGTGGATTCCTTATCTTAGCTTAGAATCAAAAGATCAATTTATTTCTTAAATCTTGGTAAACAACTTATAAAGAAGGCTTAAAATCATAATCTTCTTGAAATATCAATACTTAGACTTAGGGCTCAAAACCTATGCTTTAAACTCATGTAAATTCATAGAAAAATGTTATGCTCAATATGCTTCTTAAAATACTTCAACAATATCAAGATACTGATATCAAGAATCATAATATCATATTTAAAAAACAATTAGAAATCTATAAAATTATATCACACACATAAACATGTGAAAATATACATGCAATTCAATATTTAAATCACTTGTAACTTCATAGACTTTAAATAATGATAATTGGATATGAACCCTAGACTGAAAATCAAATAAATTCATATAAATTCAATTTTAAAAATTAGTTTTGGGTACAAGGATGAAAGGAGTATCCTTGATCATAACCCCACATACCTTAATGATGAAAAAATTGTGAAAAGATTGAATCAAGTTTGATTGTTCAAACCCTAGTTGCACTTTTCCTCTTCTATTTTTTATGATTAACTAATGATGTTGATAGGTTTAAAATATGTTTAGGGATTATTAATCTCGTGTAGTTAGGTTTATGGACGATTATCAAGTGTCAAATGACTTAGTTTCCCTCAAAATAACTAAAAATGGAGTGTCTACGTCACTTGGCCCTGAGGTTTGCGTCGCAAAACCTATGTATAACCTTAAGGTTTGTGTCACACAACTTATGGCAAGCCCTTTCTAGCAGCCTTAGGCGATTGTTAGGCGATGCACACCCCTTTGCAAAGCCATAACTTTTTGCTTAGGTATCCGATTAAGGCAAAATTGGTATCGTTTGAAAGCTAATTCAATTATATTAAATTTTGTGGGTCTTAATTTTCCAAATTCCATATATACATAAAGTTATACTCGTTCAAAGATGACCCTTGTGAAATTGAACACCAAAAATTGGCTGAATCAAAGGCTCTTAACTCACTTTTCTCTAAGTGACACTTAAGGACATTTTTCCCACCTCATAATATTTTATCACACTAGTTTAATGATCATGAAATATGGATTCAAGTATGATTCACAAGACTAGAGTTTATACTTGTAGGAACGAATGTCCGATTTCTACCTTAGAAGCATATGGGGTATTATAATTACCATGGATTTTGTCAATGGATTTCCTTTGACTTCCCTTGGTTTTGATAGTATTTGGATCATTATCCATCATTTGAACAAGTCAATACATTTTATTCCTATTACGATGTTCTTTAGTGTTGAGAGGTTTGCCCATATCTATGTTCAGAAGTTAGTCTTTTTGCACGGTGTGCCCATTTCTATTATTTTAGACCATAGTTTTGTGTTTACTTTGAGATTTTGTAGAGAATTTTAGAAAGAGTTGGGAACTCAGTTGGATCTTAGTTAAGCCTTTTATCCACAGAGATATGGTCAGTCGGAGCCGATTATTCAGGTTCTTGAGGACTTGCTCTGAGCCTATGTTATGGATTTTAGAAGCCATTGAGAACAACACTTAGCCTTGTAAGATTTTTTATATAATAATTCTATCATTCGAGGATTGAGATTGATATTATTAGGGATTATATAGTAGGAGATATCATTCTCTTATTTGATGGTTTAAGACTTTCAAGTTAGACCCCATGGTACTGATTTGCTTAAGGAGTTATTGGATAGATTTTGGGTGATTCAAGATAAGTTGAGAGTAGCTCAGAGTAGGCAGAAGACCTACAAAGACCATAGTCTTTGTTCCTTGAGATTTGGAGTTGTTGATTGAGTATTTCTCTATATGTCACCCAAAAAGGGTGTGATGAGGTCTGGAAGGAAAGGAAAGGTCATCCCTAGATACATTGGATCTTTTGAGATTCTTCACACAGCTAGTGTGGTGGCTTATAAGTTGTCCCTACCCCCAAATTTTGTTGTTATCCATTTAGTTTTTCATGTCTATATTCCGATGATACATTCTTGATCTGTCTTATGTGCATAGATGGGACTCAATCCAATTGGATGAGTGTTTGACCTTTATGGAAGAGTCAGTGATCATATCGGATAGTTATGTTAGGCGGTTTCACACTAGGGAGATTCCTATGGTTAAGGTTCAATGGAGGCACCACCCAGTAGATGGGGCCACGTAGTAGATCAAGAGCGAGATGTGGACCTAGTATCCTTAATTATTTGAGACTTCAAGTATATCCTAATCCTTAACTTTTGCAAATGAAAGTTCCTTTGGTAGCGGATATTGTAATGAACATTCAGGTTATTTTCTATATTCCCATTTATCTTCATCAATAGAGCTTTTCTATATCTACCACAAGTCATTTATGACTTGCTGGAACTAATAATTCAGCTATCGGGTAGTTCGTTTGATTTATAGAGCCAATTCCCTATTTTGATGTCTTCGCTAGTTCTCAATGGCCACCAGGAAAAATCTTTAATGAAAAACCTTGAACATAAAGTTTTATTGTGCTAGCATATTTGAAGTGTTGATTTTAGGCTAGGTGGACCTTTGTATTGGGTCCCGAGACACCCGAGCTAATTTTAACCTATTGGTTGGAAAGTTAAGAAATTGGAAATTGGGTTTGGGACACACATCTCATCAAAATAACCTCTTATGGAAATTTTGACTGCACCACTGAGTTTGGAACATTAAATTTGGTGTGGTTACATAGTTCATTTCCGTATATGGTAGTCCAAATAAATTCTGAGCACCTAGTTGAAGTCTATTCCAGACTTGGAAAAATCTGGTGCATCAGGTTTTTGGTACACCGCGATAACGGCTCTTCAGATTGTGGTTGTGACTCGCTCGATTAGGCCTAGATATTGCAATTGTGTACTAATGTTCTCAATGTGACTCATATGGGAGCAAAAATAAATAGTGATCATGATCGCAATAGCCTGGGTTGTGATAGCGGAACCTGAGGGCCTGGTTTGGGTATAAATAGACTCCTTATTCTATAATTTTAGCCATTTCTCATCCATTTTGTTCGAGCTTAAAAACTAAAGAGTAATATTAAGTGGGATTGAAGTTTGTGGGTGATTGGAAAGCTTAATTAACACTGGTTTATACGATTATCTTCCTATTTGAGGTAAGAATTCACCCTTTCCATGGTGGATTTTATTGCTTTCTTTCTCAAAACCCCAAAATCTTGAGCACTTGATTTTATCCCCAATTTAGCTTAGATTTCACCCATTTTTTATGATAGTGATTACTTGAGCATGTGAGAATCTTGGGTTGGTTTTAGAAATGCAATTTCTGCAAGTGGGACCCATATGGGGCTTTGTGTGATTTTTGGATCCAAAGTATAATGGTGTAATATCGGTATCGTTATTCTTGTAGTGATGAGTAGAATGTGTTTATGATAGTTTGGCAACTTGCGGAGTCTTTTCAAGGGGAAAAATGGTGGTTTAGTGGATCATTGAGCTTTCTTAGGCATCGAGGTACGCTAAGTTGATCCCTGATTAGATTGAACTACATCTTTCAATGTTTATGATATTGTGTTTGATTTGGGATGGGTTTTTTTATGTTGGATTGATAAAATGCAAGCTTTGTGTTACTTGGACCATTTAAGCCAATTTTAAACCATATAGTTTAAACACTTAGTTTGTTTTGTTATGACTTAGGTAAATTGGAAATTACGGATCATGTTTAGCATAAGAATGCCCAAGATTACTCAAGTTTGGTGCAAGTGCCTTAGTTACTCATTCCTAGGGTAAGAGTGGCCTTAGTTTCTTACAATAAAGGGAGATGCATTAGTTACTTTGATTTAGTGATTGAATGGGGGAAGAACCTCTACATTAGGGATATTTGTGGCTTGCTAAACATCTAAGAGTAGACTTAGATACCTTAGCCTAGCCTAGGGTAGAAATTTCCTTAGAATGTATTTTGGGGATTTAGAAGAAGTGTTTCAACCCACTTTAAGTGAAGATTGATGATTAGTCCTCTTAAAACCCTTATACAACTGTTGAATACCTAGAGAATGCCCCTTGAGGCAATATTGAGGAACCTTGGCACTTGATGGTTATGGTGATGATGGTCTTCGAAGTAATGCTCATAAACTAATGTATTAGACCGTCGATTATGCTATGAGGAGATATTGGTCATGTTGATATAAGCTATTGCCCATGCTATTGCTTATGGTTATAATCACGCTAAGCAATTACTCTTGTAATCATACTAGAAAACATTCTTATTGATAATGTTAGCAATTGTGTTATTAATTATGCTAGAAGTCATCTTATTAATTACATGAGAAGTTACGCTATCAATTATGCTAGAAATCATGATGCTTGACTATAATAGCACATATGGTATTGATTATACCCAGTTTAATTCTAAAGGATGAATATGGTATTGCTTATACCTGGTTCAATTCTGAAAGATGATGATGATACTGATTATACCTAGTTCAATTCTTGGAGATGATTTTGATGTTGACTATACCTGGTTCGATTCCGGAGGATGAGTATGCTGTTGATTATGATCGATTCAAATCCGGAGGTTGATTATGTCATTGGTGATTGTAATTACCGGTTCAAGTTCAAATATATCCTATGCTAAAATATGGCTGATAAATGATGATTAGTTGATAATATGGTAACTAGTTGATAAAAGATGTTTAGATGTAAGATGATTACTAGTTTAGAAAAGTTTCTTAATTGATAAATGGTGATTAATGGTTATATGGTGAATAATTGATAGATCATGCCTATGATGATTATCTAATGAATAATTAGTTGATAAGAGATGGTTAGCAGATAAATTGTAACTAGGGGATAACATTGATAAGGTTGTTAGATGATGGTAAAATCATGGAATAATGGAAAATTATGGCACTGTGGTTAAATAGTGATGATGATTATTTGTAAGCAATGAATGGTTGCTTTATTCTATCTTTGTGTGTACTGTAACACCCCAAAATCTCCTCCTGGAACATCACACGGTGCTTAAGGCTACAAGTAGCCCCAAGCTAACCCTTTGAGCCTATTACTACATATAATAACTCAATTCGAGATGAAATAAACAAAACACTAGTATTGTATATCAAATAATAGGAAATACGAAGAAAATACTCAGTCCAGACGAACACAAAACTGAAAAATCTCAACATACTAACAATCTGATAACTAGTCTGACAAAGCCTCTACTACTCAAGTCTACTAGAGAGCCATTGGGACAGGTCCCCAACTAACTCAAATTGAACTGAAAGCAATAATATATCTACTAACAATACTGAAATATCTGAAGATAAGTCGTCAGACCATGAGGAATCACCACTGTAGAGATGTAGACAGAGGTACTCAGAAATCATTGAAGAGGCTGGGACTGAGAACCTAAACCTATATTATAAGACAATGTAGCACATAGACGTATATGTGGATCAGTACTTGGAAATGTACTGAGTATATGGGGGTATATGCATGTACATAAAACAATATCCATGCTCTTTAATCAAATTATGCATGCAAATATGAATGATTCGCATAGCTTGAATAAGTCTAATATAATAAGCTCATAAATCATGTAGAATGAAGCATGTCACACAAATCTCATGAGTTATTATACTTTAGCTTTAAAATCTGAACTCTTCTCTTGTTCTCATTAATCAAAGAGTAAAGAAAGATTTAAAAAATACTTTCCAATTCATGCATATATCTCATGGAGAGTAAAACTTCTTTAATGCTCAAGAACTTAGAACTCTTTTAAACTCAAGACACTTGGAACTCAAAATTCTATAACTCTTACTAGTTGAGAAAACTACTTTTTTCTTGGGAAAATTTTACTTCAAGAAACTATTTTGAAAATCTTACTATTAGGGAAAATCACTTATCTCAAAGCTTTAGGGAAAATATTCTATATCAAGGGAAAATACTCTAGGGAGGTTCTCTTAACCGACATAAACCATGCGAGCTATATGGAGTCCAACGTCTTGTCCTCCTAAGGAAGAAATCTCGCATTGGGTAGAGGTATCATACTCTTTCCAGGGAGTATAACCTCAACTCAGTGATCACTTATCTTGGCTTTGGGCCCATAAATCTCAATCCTATGGTGGCACGTAGTTCTTGGGTATGAAACTGTAGTAACTTACCCAACTCGGTGCTAAATACTACTCTTTTTAATTAGCTGTGCTCACCTCAGGGAAATCCACTTTAAAATAATCCCATGGTTCACAAGAACCCAACTATAAAATCTGTAGTCTCATTTGGTAAAGTGGATTTCAAAGCTACTATGACCATTAAGGTCAAAACTTTCTCAATGATCTCAAAATACTCAAATCACGAGTGCTTATAGCACAAAAGTTCATAAAAATTGAAATCTCAAGTAGGGTTTAATGACTCATAATCAAATCTCAAGTTAAGACTCATCAAAATGCATACTAGATGTCATAAGGATACACAAATCATATAGAAATCTAGAATGTTCAGCAATTTGTCTTAAAATCTCAACATACTCATGTACTTCAATTTCTAGAATATTGGAAAATCTCAAAATCTCATGCATAGTAATATTGGGTATGAACCCACACTTCAAATTCATAGGAGAACTCATAAAGTCATATATCTTTGTAATTTAAAATAATTTTTAGGCACAAGGACGAAATAATTGTTCTTGTTCAAACTCCACATACCTTAGATTGTGAAACTAGATGAACAAGCTTGCTTGAAACTCTTCTTCTTACTCTTTCAGAGAGGGTTCTTACAGACTTGGACTTGGGGAACTCGAATCTCAACTCAATTTGTATAATCTATGGTGAGTTCTTGAATTTCTTTGAGAAGGATTTTAGGTTTGTTCTTGAGGAAGAAACCCTAGCCTTTGGATTTTTGTCAGATAATGAAGTCATATGCTTCATTTTGAATATATCAGGGTATTAAAGGGGAAAAGACCCAAAAGATCCTTTTAAAAATAACTTAAAAATACTGAATGGGATTTGCGACGGTTGGAGTGATGGTCCGTCGCTATGGGAGCTAACAATAACCGGTATACCCTAACCTGAGCAAATCAGGGCCCAACCTGTAACCCCAAATGGAAGGGTGTCAGTACCTTGCCAAAGGTACCAACACTGGATAACGTGGATCCACTATACTGATGTCCCTAAGGGCGAGGGTGTCATGCCTCTGTAGACGGGGTACCTTTATGACCTAAGGTAGTGTCATAGCTCTTCAACTTAGGACTGCTACTAACAGTCTCATTCCTAACTAATGAGGGATCCATCCTCCTTGTGTTTCACTCGGTGCTAAGTATTACTCCCAACTAAAGGATACTAAAGCGTAAACTAAAACATGAACTTATAACTAATATGCTCAACTCATGGTATCATGTACATAACAATGCATGTATAAATCTGAAGTACTCAATAACATGTGAACTAATATATATATATATATATATATATATATATATAACTAAACTCTTAGATATCAGGTGTTCATTACCCACCAGTTCTACATATGATGACATTAATTGATATTAAAAGAAAATTCACAATTTAAATACATAAATTCAACAATATGTCATGATAAGGGAAATCATGGTTTTGAAAATAGAAGATGCTATTTCAATAGAGAAAAATGTATTCATGTTTTTATTCCAAAATAAACTAAAGAGTTAAAGAAAACTCATATTTGACCTAGAACCTAATTTGAGGGAAAAATATACTTGAGAATTAAGATATTTTGGGACTCAATGGGTGAAAGGAACCCATTGATGAAATTCCACATATCTGAAGGTAAATTTCTTGGAGGATTCCTTAGAACTAGCTTGAACTTGGGAAACCATTGCCTGCTTTGGAGAAGAAAAGAATCATTTGCTTTTTGCTAAGTTAATGATTTAGGGATTTGTAAGGTGGTAGGGTAAGTTAATCCATCAAAAACTGATGTTTTGAATGCCTAAAAAAAGTGATTTTGGGATAAAATGGATGAAAATTACTAGAGAGCCATTTTTTAAATCGTACAAAATTTCTAGATCCAATCGTCATGACTCACCCAACGACTCGTTATGACTATTCATGGGTCATGGTCTAAGTCATGACCTGAGGTCCTATGTTTTGATCCTTTTCTGTTGCGATCACGACCACCCTCCTAACAATTCGTTAGGTCTGATCATATGTCATTAGGGTTCATCATTGTCCGAGACTAGATTTTTGGGTTTCTTTTTGTTGTGACAACGGGTCCCTCCTAATGACTCATTGTCACTGGTAATAAATCATAGGGTAGGGTCATTATCACTGGGATAAAATTTGGGGGGTCCTTACTGACATGCCCCAAACATCGAGCCATGTCGTATGGGCATCTCGAGCACACATGTACCGCAGATTGCCCCATAACCCAACCTAATCATCAACAAATATCTATACGGATTAGACAAATCCCGACCATGAAATAAGAATAGTGGAAATATAATTCTATAACCAATGCTAGACAATATCTACCATTTTAGTAATAACAACAGTCTAGCCAATACGTCTAATTCCATATTCATCCACAAAACCTCTAAACAACCAAGTCAAATATATGTCGGGACAAACCTCCAACAATAGCTAAGTACCAAACTTATACAAGTCTATGTCATAAAATAAAATGACTATGAAAGGTAGGTCTTCGTGAGAATGGAAGCTGACTACTTCAAGGTCAATACACGAATCCGCTCGAACACCTGATCACTGCGTAGAAGAAGAAGAAGATGCTCTATTACCTACATTGTATGGGGACATAGTATCCAAAGACGGATAGAGATTGGAATGCTAGCATGTAACTCAAGGATAAGGATAAAATAATATCATCATTCAACAATAAGTCAACATATCATATTCAATCATACTCACATATTTACCCTTACACATATTTATATCACATGCCAATCAAGTTATCAAGACTTAACAACATTCTCAATTACGTTAATCATGTGACACAAAGTAGAGGAATATGATATTCCACTAAGGTTCATACCATCCTTATTAGACATAAGACTTTAACCACATTCACATATTATTAGACAAGGTACTTCATCCATAGTTATACTTCATCAAGCAAAGGGACTATAACCATAAAGTTATCTGTTAAAATAAGGGATCTACCCATATACCACAATCACATAGGTGTGGAACTCTAATCACATAATCACATACTTAATCGGGCATGGAACTCTAATCACATAATCACATATTTAACTGGGCATGGAACTCTAATCACATATTTAATCAGGCATTAAACTCTAATCACATAATCTCATATTTAATTGGGCATGGAAATCTAATCATATACTTACATATTCAACGAGGTATTTTAACCTAAAGATACCTCATTAGGTGAAGGACTCAAACTACAAGCCATTTTATTGGACTAGGGACTCGAACAACTAGTCATCTCATTGGGCGAAGGGGCTCGAACCATAAGCCATTTTATTGGACTAGGGACTCGAACAACTAGTCATTTTATTAGGCGAGGGAATCGAACCACAAGCCATCTTATTGGACTAGGGACTCAAATCACTAGTCATTTTATTGGGCGAGGGAATCGAACCACAAGCCATTTTATTAGACTAGGGACTCGAACCACTAGTCACTTTATTGGGCGAAGGACTCAACCACAAGCCATTTTATTGGACTAGGGACTCAAACCACTAGTCATTTCACTAGGCGAGGGACTCAAACCACAAGCCATTTTATTGGACAAGGGACTCAAACCACTAGTCATTTCATTGGGTGATGGACTCGAACCACAAGCCATTTTATTGGACTAGGGACTCGAACCACTAGTAATTTCAGCATCATTATCGTCGACATTTGAACTCTTGACCTATTAGTTCATGCCTTAATATTCATACAATTCATATCACATTTAAGGGCTTTGGCTCACTTGGCCAAACAAACATTATACATGACCACATGGTCCCTATGGGAACCATCATTTCTCAACCATTTTAATAAATCGATGCCTTAATTTAATTCATCATACAATTTAATTTGTGGTACTTAAAACCCACACAGACCATTTACATATCATTAACAACATATCTCGAATTTTCACCACACTTGGTTCCATACACATTTCAAGTTCAAACTTGGGGAATTGAGCCCCTCTTCTTAGCCATAAAACCAACGTGGTCATAGTTTAACAAATTACATGGCTAACCACACCAACCCAATACCAATTAACAAACATCTATACAAAAATAAATCCATTTCCCCATTTAAGCCACAAGCTAACCCATTACATGCTTAACAAGGTTCTTATCAACCATTTCCAAGCATTCACGGTTATTATAACTCAACATGGACAACAAGGCCTTAACCAACCATCTAAAAATATTCATATCCATTTAGTCAGTATCATAACTCATTCATGTCCACTAAGCCAATTCTATAGATGCACATCTGACCTTCACACAACAATTAAACCATTGATCATTTTAATAGGCCACATGCCTTGACTCAACCCATCATCAATTACATTTATGGTCACCAAGACCCATATATCTATTTATAATTAATTAGAAAGTTTTCACCACATTCTTACCATATTTAGGCTCAACACACACCATAAGTTCATTATCAAGTCTAGGGTTTCAATCCCTTATTATATTTATTAGTCATTGATCCAACAATATCACCAAATACACAATACATGGTTCATAATAAGTTTAACATAAAATTTACCAATAATTCATGATCATTAAGCCTTTGCCCTAACTCAATACATCACCCACATATAGCTAGGTATTTCACCTAGACATTTTCACAAACAACTTTTTGTGCATACTTATATCAAGGTCATTTTCATGGTATATATCATCAAGATTGGGATTACTCAAGACCCTTATGTTAACAAAAATACAAAAAGCATCCACATATGCAATCTACCATCAATAACATGTTTCAACATAAGTATAAACAAGAATCATCATTATTCATTGTTAGGTAGTAAAACCATTTTATTTGATTCAAAACCACCATTTATACTTACTAATTCAAGTGTGAAATACATGGGTTTAGAGTTATTTAAAGAGGGTAAGAGATATATTCCTTAAAATAGAAGACACACCAATAATCTTGACTCTCTTCCTTGCCACAAGTGAACACCTCTAAACCCTAGCCTCCAATCTTGCTTCAAAGAGCTTTTATAGTGTGTAGGAGTGTTTAAGTCTTGCAAAATAAAGATTTAGGATACTACCAAGACACATATAGTTCAAGTAATTAGGGTTTTAGGAAAGGAAATTTACCAAAAAGATCCTTGGTTAAAAGCTGGAAAACGCGCACGTGCAGGGGTACGAGTCCACTTCACAGTTTACTTGGCAATCATAACCTAGGTTACAAGTGGTACCCTAAATCATACCCTACACTTCTCCTAGATCAACTACACTGTTATGGGTACAAAAAGGGACCTTTGAGTCATAACCAAGGGTACGACTCACCCTCCAATCGTGATCTCAACTTGTGACCAAAACAGTGCACTCTAGGTTTAAGACTTTACTCTATATGGTTGACTAGTATACGAATCATAATATTCGTTACGACCAAGGAATAACATTTTAATATGGAGGACAGTATGTTACCATAATATACTTCTTAGGATACTAAAGGGGAGGGTATGGTGGGTACGAGTCGTAACCTAGGTTACGACTCAAGTACCCCCAACCGTATCCACTCAAGAGGCATCAAAAGTTGATGTTTTCTCAATGGTTCCAAGGTCTAGGTGCTTCAACTGCCTTCCACTTTGATAGGTAAGTAAAGATATAAGTTAAAACCTCAACATACACCAAAGAAATCTTTACACAAGTTAGAAACAACACACTACAAGGTTACAACACAACACATATCATGATCATCACCTATCAACCAAAACCTTTTGCAAGAACGCATTCTTGGGTGTTTCATTCTCCCCCACTTAGGATCATTCGTCCACGAATAATGGTGAAGACAAGCTCATCCTCAATTTAACACATTAGCACTCATCAAAACAATTTTCACACAATTGAGGACAAGGCACACAACAAGGGTACAAGTCCACACATATCTGGGTCATTATCAATCAACCACTTTATTTCAATATCCTTGGGATTCCATCCCACCATCTATCAAAAACACCTGATCAACTTGAAGCTTAAGGGATTGATCCCTTCATCTTTCAAAGATATAAGGTAACTCAAAAATTTGGAAACTCAAATCCTTTGTTCATCAATACACCAATCAGTTGCAGGCATCAAAAATTTTATGCATCGTCTATCAAGTACATAAACCAAGTTAAGGGCAATAACACACACCTCAGGCATGAGTTTCCATAACGGAACATAGTCACGGATACTTGTACCTTATGTCCTCTTCCACCTCCCAAGTAGCTTCCTCGGACCATTGGTTCCCCCATAGAACCTTGACTGAAGCCACTTCTATTATTTGTAACCGGCGAACTTACTGACCCAAGACCCTCACCGGGATCTTTTCCCAAGTCAAGGAACCTAAAATACCAACATCCTCTAAGGAAACAACCATCTAGGAATCACCTATATATACTCACACATAAAGGCATGAACTATCGGAGGAAATGGAGTTCAATATAGGATGCAACTCCAACTCATAGGCAACACTGCCAACCCCCTTTAAAGACCGAATAGAATAGGGACTAACATAATGGGGACTAAGCTCCCCCTTTTTCATTGACTTGCATCACTCCCTTCATGGGAGACCGACACCATATGTACGGATAGCTTTATAGTAACCACCTAGGTCACAATTGAGACTCATTCCAACACAATATACCAAAAAGGGAGTCCTTAGGTATGGGAACCAAAAGACATACCACTTCATACCTTATATAGAATCTACCATGATCCCCTTACTAGAGATAGATAACATGAACAAAAAAAGCCACGACTTCTAACCAAAACTCACCCTTGGAGAACTTGGCATACCAACGATGATTCCTCAAGTTCACAACATGGCATAGAGGTGATCTACATGACCCACCTCCCTTTTAAAATACCCAAAGATATTATCATTGAAGATATTTAAAAATATATCCAAGAATAGATGGAAGGCCTTATTCATCAAGCCCATGAATGTTGTCAAGGCATTGGTCGACCCAAAGGACATGACAAGAAACTCATCAACCACGAAAATAGATTCTCGAGAAGACCCTTCCAAGTTGGGACCTTTAACTCAAACCAAAATATACAAACACCCCTTTGATGTCAACTTTTAGGCTTTGAGATAAGAAATAAACCTTTCCGTAGGCACTAAGGAACCACTTTCCCATATAATAACCCTCTTATTAGGGAAATTAAACACGACCCTATGGTTTGACAATCGAAGGAAGAATAGCAAGAATGCAACCGATTCATCTCTAGGATGACATCTAAATCGACTATGTCTAACTCTATCAAATCAATAAGAGTATCTCTACCACCAACAGATATCACATATGCCCTATAAACTCTTTTAATAAACCACAGTCTCCAATCAAGATAGAAATAGAAAAAGAAGCTGATAGACTCTCGGGACCACCATCAAGATACACAGCCACATATTGGGTCACATAAGAAAAATAGACATTAAATCTAGCAAATAATACAGATCATGAAAGAAAATTCTCAACATACCTGCGTCAGCATTAGAAGATACCCTAGACTCCTGAGGGAGAGTAAGAGCATTTAGAGAGTCCCAACCAAAGTCAGAGCTAGAAGCGGCACCACTGGGTGCAAGAGCTAGAAACGTGGTAACTGACATACCTTGTCTCGCCTCGGCAACAGCCACTATAGGACACTCTCATTGTATGTGTCTCAATTGACCACATTTGAAACACTAATCCTTTTATTTATTATAATAACCATGATGTGTTCGACTGCAAAATTGATAGGGAGGATAGGTGGATGTAGATTTGGCTCTATCGGCATAATATTGGGCACCTTGTACCCTATATGCATCACCAGTTCAAAGATGCTCATCTTCGAACAGATTCGATTAGGTAGCACTAGTCGCGGAGTGAAAACTAGGACCCACCCATTGGTGATGTATTATATTTATTAGTCATTGATCCAACAATATCACCAAATACACAATACATGGTTCACAATAACTTTAACATATAATTTACCAATCATTCATGCTCTTTAATCCATTTCCCTAACTCAATACATCACCCACATGTAGCTAGGCATTTTACTTAGACATTTTCACAAATACCTTTTAGTGAATACTTATATCAAGGTCATTTTCATGGTAGATATCATCAAGACTAGGATTACTCAAGACCCTCATTTTAAACAACAAAAAACAAGCATCAACATGTGTAATCTACCATCAAGAACATATTTTAACATAAGTATTAACAAGAATCATCATTATTCATTGTTAGGTAGTAAAACCCTTTTCATTTGATTCAAAACCACCATGTACACTTACTAATTCAAGTGTGAAATACATGGGTTTATAGTTCTTTAAATAGGTAAGAGATACATGCCTTAAACAAGAAGACACACCAAAAATATTAACTCTCTTCCTTTCTATAAGATGAACACCTCCAAACCCTATCCTCTAATCTTGCTTCCAAGAGCTGTTAGAGTATTTAGGAGTGTTTAAGTCTAGCAAAATATAGATTTGGGGGGCTACCAAGAATTATATGGGTCAAGGAATTAGGGTTTTAGGCAAGCTAAATGACCAAAATATCCTTGGTTATAAGATGAAAAATGCACAGGTGCAAGGGAACGACTCCCCTTCACGATTCACTTGGCAATCGTAACCTAGTGTACGAGCGGTACCCTAAATCATACCCTAGCCTTCTCCTAGGTCAACCAAACTATTGTGGATAATAAAAGGGACCTTTAAGTAGTCACCATGGGTATGACTCACCCTCCAATAATAAGCTCAAATCGTGACAAAAATAGTCCACTCTTTGTTTAAGACTTTACTCTATACAACTAGTATATGACTCGTAGGCTTGGTTACGACTAAGGAATGACCTTATAATATTGAGGAGAGTATGTTACCTTAATATACTAATTTGGATATAAAAGGAGAGGTCATAGTGGGTATGAGTCATGACCTAGGGTACGACTCAAGTACCCCCAACCGTATCTACTCAAGAGGCATCAAAAGTTGATATTTTCTCAATCGTTCCAAGGTCTAGGTGCTTAAATTCTCTACCAATTTGATAGGTAAGTAAAGATAAAAGATAACACCTCAACATACACCAAAAAAATCTTTACACTAGTTAGAAACAACACACTACAATGTTACAATACAACACATATCATGATCATCACCAATCAACCAAAAATTTTTGCAAGGCCACATTCTTGGGTATTTTACTTACTGTTGTGGCTACGACTCAACATAATGACTTGTTACGTTTAGTTATGGGTCATCACTAGAGTCGTTGTCACTGGTAGCTGACAGACTCTTAGGAAAAATTTTCATAACTTCTTGTCATGATATTGGGTTAAGGTGAGACTTGTGGAATTGACAAGATAATTTAGCGGCCTATATTTTGATGGTTCTAGAACTTTAAAACTTAGTGTTTCATAATATCTCCCCCTTGGAATCATTTGTACCCGAATGAAACTGACTAAGCTAGAGAATTTAAGAAAAAGATGAGATTTTGTACTAATCACTTCTGAGCTGAAACATGAGTTAATATTTAAATTTAAGACTGATACATGGACCGAATTGAATAAATGAATGCATATTATGACATGAAGATGGTTGTATGGTTGAGACAGAAATAAAAGAATTAATTAATTAAGGAAACTATTACCTTAAGTAGGAATTGGGTTCGAAGATAAAAGATGGAGATATTTGGTCATCATACCTACCTCTGCTTCCCAAGAAGCTCCCTCAATTGACTGATTTCTCCAAGAACCTTTACAAAAGTGATCTCTTTATTACTCAACCTACGAATCTAACTATCAATGATCTCAACTGGGATCTTTTCATAAGGGAGTCTATTTTCCACGTCAATCTTTTCTATAGGTATTACTGATGTCAGGTCACCAATGCACTTCTTTAACAAAGAAATATGGAAACTGGATGTACAGATGCCATCTCTGCAAGAAACTCCAACTCACAAGCTATCTTCCCATAACGTCTTAAAATCTTATAGGTACCAACATATTGGTGAATGAGCTTTCGTTTCTTATCAAACCTCTTCACCCTTTCATGGGAGAGATTTTCAAGTAAACTAAATCACCAATATCAAACTCAAGACCCTCCTCGTTATATCAACATAGGATTTCTGACAGCTTTGGCCATTTTCAGCCTTTATCTAATCGCTGAACCTTCTCCATTGCCTCATGTACTGAATCTGGCCCAATCAAAGTAGCTTTACAACATCAAACCAACTGATAGAAGATCTACATCTCCTACCATAAAGATCCTCAAATGGATCCATCTGGATATTGGAGTGGTAGTCGTTATTGTAAGAAAACTTGATCAAAGGCAAGTGATCATCTCAACTACCCTTGGAATTAATTACATAAGCTCTGAATATGTCCTCTAAAGATTGAATAGTCTTCTCTACTTAACCATCTATCTGCAGGTGAAAAGTTGTACTTAGATGAACTTAGGTATGAAGACCCTTCTAAAAAGCCTTCCAAAATCAAGAGGTAAACTCAGTACCTCTATCTAAAATAATGGTCAAAGGGACTCTATGTAATTTCACCAATTTCCAAAGATAGAGTCTAGCATAATCTTTGGCTAAATCTAAAGTATTAACTGGCAAGAAATGAGTTGACTTAGTCATTTGATCCATAATAACCCAAATAGAATCATGTTGATGATTAGTACTAGGAAACTCTATGATGAATTCCATATTTACCACTTCCCACTTCTAGGTGGGGATGCTGAATTCCTAAAGCATACCACTAGGCCTCTAGTGCTCAACCTTAACTACTAGCAATTTGGACATTTAGCCACAAATTTTGCAATATCCTTTTTCATACCATTCTACATACACTTCCCAAAAATTATGGTAAATCTTAGTGCCTCCTAGATGAATAGAATATCATAAACCATAAGCTTCTGCTAACATTAGGTGCCTCAAATTACCCACATTCAGTACACATAGTCTACCTTGAAAATGAAGAACACCATCTCCCCATAGGGAGAAATTCTCAACTTTCTGATCCCGAACTTGCTCTTTTAACTTAAGAAAAATGGGATCACTTTTTTGCTTTTCCTTTAGCTATGCAACCAAGGAAGATTCCAAACCATTCTTAACCCATACACTACCTTCGATTGAATCAACAAACCAAACTACCAACCTAGATAGTTGAGGAACCTCGCAAAGTAAATCCTTCTTTTTATCCTCAACGTTTGTAACACATCCCATAGATAATCCGCTAAGGGCATCAGCCATAATATTGGCCTTAACTGGGTGATATAGAATACTCATATCGTAATTCTTTAAAAACACCAACCCTCTTCTCTGGTGAAAATTTAAATCCTTCTGAATAAAGACATATTGAAGGCTCTTGTAATCAGTGAGCACATCCACATGAACCCCATAAAGATAATGCCTCAAAATCTTTAAGGCAAACACAACTGCTGCCAACACAAGATCATAAGTAGGGTAGTTTTTATCCTGAGATTTAAGTTGCCTAGAGGCATATGCTATAACCTTACCTCGCTATACCAATACATAGCCAAGGCCAACTCTAGAAGAATCATAATATACCACAAAACCATCTGAACCCTCTGGTAGATTTGAAATTAGGGAAGAGTTGAGTCAAGTCTTTAACTCATAGAAACTATTCTTGTAAGAATCAAACCACTAAATTTGACCTTATTCTGAGTCAGTCCAGATGTGGGAGAAGAAATAAAGGAAAATCCTTCAAAAAAACTATCTATAATAACCAGCTAAACCCAAAGAACTCCTAATATCTAATGGAGAGATGGGGCTAGGCCAGTCTCTTACTACTTTGGTCTATTGAGGATTAACTCGAATGCCTTCACCAGAAATAATGTGACCAAGGAAAGCTACTAATTTTGACTAGAATTCACACTTATTGAACTTAGAAAATAACTGGTGATCTTTGAGATTCTTCAAAATAATTTATAAATGGTTTGTGTGCTCACCCTTATTATGGGAATAGACGAGAATGTTATCTATGAATACTATGATGAACATCTCCAAGTACTTCTTGAACACTCTGTTAATCGAGTCCATCAAAGCTGTAGGAGAATTTATTAATCCAAAATTCATAACGACAAATTCAAAGTGACCATACCGACTTCTGAAGGTTGTCTTCGAAATGTAACATTCCCCGACTCTGAGTTGATGATATCCTAATATGAGGTCTATCTTAGAAAAATAATTTGCACCCTGAAGTTTTTCAAAGAAGTCATCAATCCTAGGGATAGGATACTTGTTCTTGATTGTGACTTTGTTCAACTGATGGTAGTCGATACACATTCAGAGAGAACAGAATTTTTTGTGCACTAAAAGAATTGGAGCACCCCATGGATAGACACTAGATCTTATAAAACCCTTATCTAGGAGATCTTTCAACTATTCTTTCCATTTATTAAGCTCAGCTAGAGCCATTCTATAAGGTGAGATTGAAAAGGACTGGGTACCTAGAAGAAGATCTATTTCAAAGTCAATTTGTCTCTCAAGAGGAACTCCAAGCAGATCTTCAGGAAATACTTTTAGAAACTCATTCACTACTGGAATCGACTCGAGACTCGGGTTTTCATAACTCAAGTCCTTGACTTAAACAAGATGATAGATTCATCCCCTGAAATTATTTTCCTCACCTTAAGGAAGTAGACAAATTAACCTATGGGTCAGTCAGTACTACCCTTCTATTTTAGGACTTTCTCATTTAGAAACTGAAATTAGACCACTCTATTTCTACAGTCAATTAAGGCATAGCAAGAGTGGATTCAATCCATGTCAAGAATGACATCAAAGTTGATCTTATCTAATTCTACAAAATCGATTAAGGCAACTTTCTGAGATCCTATGATTGGGCAGTTTCTGTATACCCGTCTGGTTATGACTGAACTGCCGACTAGAGTAAATACTGAGAAGGTTTCTGCAAGGATTTTGGGATTGATGGAAAAATCTACTTCTATATAAGGAGTCATGAAGGAAAATATGTCTCCAAGATCTAACAATGCATACACGTGAATATGAAAGACTTATAATGTAGTAGTAAGAAAATTAGGAGAACCCTCCTGATCCTATCAAGTCTGAAAGGCGTCAAGTTCATTCTGACGTTGTCCACTAGTTCCACTAAAAGTGGTACCCTATCGAGTTGGGTGACCTTTTGGAACTGGTGAGAAGTTAGTCTAGCCCTACTGGCGATCATTCCTACCCTTCCACATGCCTGTTAGGCATTTTCTTATACTGTGGCCTACCTTGCTACAACCAAAGCACGTATCACTGCCAGCTATGCACTCACCCTTGTGGTTATTACCGCATCTCTTATAGACTAGGTAATTTCAACCACTCTTTATGCTACCTTGGGACTTAGAGCCTGGTTCCCAATCAGGAGTTTTCTATCGGAACTTAGGTATAGTAGCACTAGAAGATGATGGGGATGGGGCTGAATATTTTTGGAGGAACTGAGAAAGATTCCCACCATGTGACCTTTACTAAGAGAAAATGAAACTATTGGTCTTGGCCCACTTATTTTTCCTTTTCCAAGGCAGAAGCATGTCTAACTTAAAACAATACTAAAAACTAACATTTGTCTGAAAGCCTCTACTAATAAAGAGTTGATGGGAAAAACTCCCAACTAACTCTTACTAATTGAAGTAAATGAAGTACTAAAAATAAACAACTAAAAACTAGTCCTCAAATAACAATGATTCACCAAGACTGCAACTGAGTAGCGTGTGGATGCGCTAAGAGCGGTCTGGGTACTGAACGTACGAACCTATATTATAAGACAATGTAGCACAAATAAGTAGGTGATTAGTACCTTTAATGTATTAAGTATGCAATATAGGAAAGCTAATAACATATATACATTGAATATAAATGGTTTTATTTCAAAATAAACTACAAAATTTAAAAAAAACTAATATTTAACTTAGAACCCAATTTAAGGGGTAAATATACTTGAGAATTAAGGTGTTTTGGGGACTCAATAGGTGGAAATAACCCATTGACGAAATCCCACATACCTAAAGGTAAATTTCTTGGAGAATTTCTTAGAATTAAGCTTGAACGTGAGAAACCCTAGTCTGCTTTGGAGAAGAAGAGAATCGCTTTCTTTTTTCTAAGTATAGTAATTTCGGGATTTGTAAGGTGTTATGGTAAGTTAATGCATCAAAACTAATGTTTTGAATTCCTAAATGACATGGGTTTAGGATAAAGGGGGTGGAAATTACCAAAGATCCCTTTTAAAAATCATGCAGAATTTTTAGTTCCAGTCATCACGACTAACCCAATGAAGCATTATGACTGATCATGAGTCATGGTCTGAGTCATGAGTTGTGGTCCTAAGTTCTCACCTTTGTCTATTGTTATTATGAGTCCCCCTCCCAACAACTCATTCGGTCTAATCATGAGTCGTTAGGGGTAGTCGTGGTCTGAGATTATTTTTGATTTTCTTTCTATTGTGACAATGGGTCTCTCCTAATGACTCATTGTCACTACTAATGAGTCGTAGGGTAGGGTCATTATCACTAGGCTAAAATTTGAAGGGTCCTTAGTGTTGTGGAAATGACTTCACGTAATGACTCTTTACATCTGGTAATGGGTTATAACCAAAGTCGTTGTCACTGGCAGCTGATAGACTATTAGGAAAAATTTTCATAACTTGTTATCATGATATTGGATTAAGTCGAGACTTATGGCATTGGAAAGCTAATTTAATGGACTATTTTTTATGGGTCTAGATCTAGAAAACTTGGAGTATCACAGCGCAGTGGTATTAGAGTTATCTCAGGTTTATTTCTATACGTTAATTTAGTTATCATATCTTGCATTTTATCATACTGATATCATGATTTAGCTCAATCGACTAATGATTCCTACTGATTACCCATGTTTTAGTACTCATACTATACTTATGTACCTTTTTTATGTAGATCTATGTAATAGTTACCCACATTGATATGTGTTCATGCAGTGTTGATTTCCAAAGATAAGGTGATCTCTTGGAGTCCTAGTCACCTATTTCCCTCTATCTTTTATGTTCAGTCTTTTTTTTTAAGATAGATGTATTGACTAGTCTAGATACTTAGGTTGTCTTTCTATTTCTAGATGCTCTTGTATTGACTCTACTAGGTCATGGGATGGTATTTATGTAGATACTACCTTTAAACTATTTTTGTTCGCACATTTAGTGTGTTGGATTGTCTATTAGGCCCTTTTGGGCCATTTCCACCAAGTTAACCCGTTGTGTTTCTCTCTGACTTACGGTTTGGCTTACCAACTGAAGGGATAAAGTAGGTGCTAAAGTTGTACCTCTTCCACTACATTTTCACCTGCTAAAGAGGTTATATGCCCACTATAGCGGTAGCCAACTGACAAGCTGGTCACTAAAGTGGTGCTTTGCTAATTAAGTAGACACCCTAAAGCAGTTGCATTAGCAACTTTGATATATTGCAAAGTTGTTAGTCGACCCCTTAAAATTCATTCAAAATCCCTTGATGTTTCAAACTCAATGGTGACATATAATTTGTGAAAAAAGATTGTTTTCCAAAAATTTACCCGAGACCCTTTTTCTCTATTTTCTAAATAAAAGGTCGAAATGAGATATAAAGGTTCCGAAAACTAATCAATCCTGTTACTAACCTAAATTTAGCATTTTGTATTTATTGGCATAGTACATTTTTCCATCCTACACTCAAGTTAGCAAATGTTGACCGAAGTCAACTATGTGGATTCTCAAGTCTCTAATAACCACAAACTCACACAAGATCAAATCGAGAACCGATCCAACCATCCCCAAACACCAAAAACAATATATAGCTACTAAGAGGAAGAGAAAAATAGTCAAAACATATATAAATGGAAAATTCACAATTCAGGTCATTAAAAAATTACCACTAAAAGGAAAAATACAACAAAAGAAAAGATAGATCTAAGAGGAGGGGATGGAGGCTAGACAATATGAATGGGGATAAGAGAATAACAACTAATACATCAACATTAGACTACTATCTCAGGTCTGGCTATTCTGCTCTTATAACTACTTGATTCCCTTGCCATTTTCTTACTTTTCCTTAACTCTAATACAACCGATTTTTACCATAGTTCAAATCATAGATAGACAATCTAACATTTGGTATTTTAGTAATCTGGCCTCTTCACAAGATGTCCCTCATAACTAGTGTCTCCACCTCAATAGAGACCTATAATTCACAACATTACACCCTCCCCCCTAAAGAAAATAACTTATCCTCAAGGTTTAGGTCACTTGGTTTAGCTTTATCTAATAATCTAGGAGAGTGACTTGATGGACGGGCTTGCCCACATAATGATTCAACATAAATATGTGGTACACCAAACGAATGCATGTTGTGCCCAAAAGTTCAAGTTAATAGGATACCTTGCCAATGTGTTTAATCACATTAAAAAGGTCAAAGTATTTCCTTCCCAATTTATGATTTTTTTATAAACGAATCAAATTTTAATGATATGGTTTTAGTTTGATAAATACCCAATCGCCACGATTAAAATGATCATTAGTTAGTGCCTTATCTACCAGGATTTTCATTCTGTGTTGGGCCCTTGCTAGATTAGCCTTCAAAATCTCTAGTATTTCATCCCATCGTAGCATGTAACATGCAATAATGTAATTAGTTGAGCTCCCAAGGATATAACAAATCATGGTAAGAGGGTTCTCACCTTTACAATTCCTGACATAGGGTCACACCTATCGATGACTAAAGGGTTGTGTTATACCAAAACTCTGCCCATAGAAGCATGGCTACCCATTCATATGGTGAATCTATCAAAAAGCTCCAGGTAATACTGATTAATGCATTTGTTGACGGCCTCAAATTGGTCATCTTTGGATGATACGTCATACCCATTGCTAAAGTTGTGCCTTGCAGCCTGTTGAGTTCCTTCCAGAATGATGGCAAAAATCTAGGGTTGCAATCTGTGGCAATGGACTTTGGTGGACCATGTAACTTGAATATATCATTGATGAAAGGATCAGCTACTGATTTGAAAAGGATGAAGGTAGGGTAATAAAGTCCCCATACTTTGATAGATGATCGACCACAATCATGATAGTAGATTTCCCTTTAGATATTGGGGACACGTGATGAAATTCATTGTTAGTTCTTCAAAAACTATTTTTGGAATTGGAAAATGTTGAAGTAGACTAGAAGGGCATTGAAAAATGTTATTCATTTGTTGACGCACATGGCATGATGCCATAAACATACAAATATTACGATGCATATGTTGCCAATACAATTTGGATACAATGCAATTAAAGATTCTAGAAACTCATGGGTGACCACCTATGACAGATTCATAAAATTTATTCTTCAAGGTGTTACTGAGAGCACTATAAAATGGCAAAACAAAAAGAACCTTAAGAAATAATAACTATTTTTGAAAACTAAACTCCAGAGACAAAGTGGTGTTTTCATCCATAGCTTGTTGAATAGCTAACAACTCAATATGTTGATTAGTTATTCGTAAGTCAGATACCCAGTCAAATATTCTAGTTTGGTATGTTTATAGAGATCTTTCAGTTGCACGGGAGAGAGCATCTACTGCTTTTTTAGACTTCTCGGGCTCGTACAAGATCTGAAAGTCATATCCAATTAATTTTGGCAACAACTTTTTATTATTCTAGGGTCTAAATGTCTTGGTGTATCAAATTAAGCAAGGACTATTGATTAGTAAAAATTGTGAATCATTTCCCCAACAAGTATTATCTCTACTTGGCCGCTACTTACCTGATAACATCCGCTGCATTCTTGGATATAGATTCTGGATTCAGAAAGTAAAGGAATGACCTCCTTAAGATAACACTACACCAATCCCCACTCCCAAAGAATCCATCTCAATATAAAATTCTTCAGTAAAGTTGGGTAGTATAAGAGTCAGGGTAGAACTCAAGTGGTGTTTTAATTACTCAAAGGCCTGTCTAGCTAATGCGTCATATGAAAACGCCTTTTTCTTAAAACAATCAGTTAGTGAGGAGGGCTTGTTATAGTGGAATAACCCTGATTAAAGTGATGATAATAACTGGTGAGATCCAAGAAAATTTCAAGCACCTTCACTGAATTGGGTATAGTCCATGGCATCTATTTTAGATAGATTGATAGCTAGCCCGAAGTTTGATAACACGTGGCCCAAATATTCAATTTGGGATTGGAAAAACGAGCATATGGA
This sequence comes from Capsicum annuum, assembly GCF_002878395.1. Classification (NCBI taxonomy): domain Eukaryota; kingdom Viridiplantae; phylum Streptophyta; class Magnoliopsida; order Solanales; family Solanaceae; genus Capsicum; species Capsicum annuum. The sequence goes on from NC_061114.1 coordinate 57,767,955, forward strand.
CATCTTGGCCACAATCTAGTTTTCTTTAAGTAGCAAGACTTGTCCAAGGTATTGTAAGTGAATTTACCATGTCAAACTATAAACCAATATGTCATCGAAGAAAACCAATACAAAGTTATGGAAATATAGCCTGAATATATCATTCATAGTGACTTAAATGGTTGATGTCATATTAGAAAATCCTAGAAGCATCACCATAAATTTTTAATGGTTATTATGTATTCAAAAGGTTATTTTGGGATCATCAGCAGCTTTAACCGTTATCAGATGGTAGCCAAAGGGCAAATATAACTTTTAAAAATGACAAGCATCGTGTAGCTCATCAAAACCTCCAAGTCTCATCCTTCTTGTTTACCAACAATAGAGAGGAAAAAAATGGACTAGTGTTGGGATGAATTGCCCCTTCCTTTAGCAAATTAGAAATAAGTTTCTCCATGATTTGTTTATAATAATAAGGATAATAATATGGCTCACAGGACCAGAATTCGCCTGAAGGGGAATAGCATGGTCCTGCGATTGAACTGATGGTAATACTTGAGGCTTCTAAAAAGCATCTTTAAAGCTGGTTAAGACTGATTAATGATCTAAACGATGATCAAAATTGATAGTGCTTCCATTTTGCACAATCATTAAGCAATAATAAGAGGATATAGAATCTGTCACGGAGTACCAATGTAATGTTTGAAGTTGCAAAGGTTGTGCATTCGTGGGAGGTTCACCAAACCACCGGATCCCTCTATCACCCAATGTGAATTCAAAAATCTGTGCTCTATAATCAATTATATTTGGTCCTAGAGTGACCAACCATGAATTTCCCAACACAATATATGCACCATGTATTGGTAGGACAAAAAAGTCCAAAGTGAGCTCCACGCCTGATACTGTTGAGGAAACCCCTTAAGCAATTCCCTCATTGTAGTAACAATGGCCACTTTCTAACATCACATAAAATGTTAGAAGTTTGTGTAATCTTGAGATTGAGGAATTTTGCAACACGAGATTACACCAACTAATGGATGTTCCAACTATCAAAAGGACCTAAATTGGTGATTCTCAAACAAGCCCTAAAATTCTCAGAGTTGTTTTAGAGTGACCTCCATCCAAAGCGTGGTAGGTGACGGTAGCGAGTGTCTCTAGATATAAGGTTTTGGAGAACATTAGTGATAAAATCCTTAGGTAAGAAAGTTTTAAGCAACTGAAAGATAAAGTCAGTCTCATCCTCCAAAAGTAGAAGTTGTGGAAGAACTCTACATTTGTGGGCTGGAATGTATTTTTCATCATGATGATAACACAAACCTTTCTTTCATTGATATTGTAGCTCTTTTCTCGTGAGACATTTGAAGGGAAGTTTTCTGGTCAAATTCTGACTGAATTTGTTGAACTGAATAATAGGCAAAGGTAAAAAGGGTTGGGTCTTTCTAGTTTAGGCCCCCATTCTTGTAACGAACCGGGGTTACCCCTAGTCGTCACACGGTGCTTATGGTCCCAAGGGATCACAAGCTAATCCATGAGCTGGTACTTGCTGTGAGCACTGAATAATAACATCATAAATGCAGAAAAATACTGACATTTCTATAAGGTTTTAATAACTAAATTCAATACTGGAATATAAATCTATAGAAAATAATTGTCTATATTGGAGAAAAATACTGAGAAACTAACATGTCAACTGGAAATCTGAATACTAAATAACTGACTCAAATGTCTTAAAAGCCTCTAAGACTGACTGACTGAGAGTTAATGGGACAGGCCCCCAACTAACTGTACTAACTACTGAGATAAAGACATGAAGTAATATAATCTGTCTTCGGATGATAAGGACTCACCACCACTACTGTACTACTGATGATCTGAAGGAGAAAGTGCAATCTAGTAACTGAGCTTTGGCACCTATGATATGATACATCATAGCGCAAAAGAAAGGTATACAATCAGTACTTTGAATGTACTGGTATGATAAATGAGGTAGGCTGATATGCATAGTTTCATAAATGGGAATAATAATTACTAACTGATTATACATGTAAAACATAGAGTACTGAGTAGAGAACATAAAATCCATAGGTACTATGTGAAGCATATAAATACTGTGTATGCATGAAAATCTATAAATTCTGAAGATACGTGAAAATCTATAGACACTGAGGATGCATGACCAAGCATATATCAAGAACTGAGTAAAGTCTGTAAATTGAGATACTGAAAGGACTGACATCTGTATGCCTTGGCCAAACAACACTAACACTGAGTAACTGAATAGGGACTATGACTGAGACTGTATCTGAGACTGTGGGAGGTATCATCTAACCGACATGCCCCAATCTGAGCTAATCAGGGTCCGTCCAGGAACCCCAGTTAGATGGGTGTTAATACTATGCCACGGGTACTAACATTGGTTGTGTGGATCCACTAAACTGATATAATGTCCAAAGGACTAAGGGAGTCAAGCCTAAACTGACGGATGACCCCAGCGAGATATTCAATCCTAATCTGACGGGTGACTACTCATATCCTATGCTGACTATGTAGTCCTGAAGTATAGGGACTGCTACTAACGACTCTACCTATCTGACAGGGAAGCCACCATCCCTGCACTCGCTCGGTGCTAAATCCTACTCCCAATTGAAAGACACAGAGATACTAGACTGTTCTGAGTTTAATGACTGATATCTGACTATTCTGATAATGATCATAGTATAATCTGAAGACTATTTTGTAATGTACTGAGACTAGACTAAACAAATAGCTATGGTTTTTGGGTATTCAATACCCCCAGGACTCAAAACAACAATACTGAAAAGACACTAAAGCTTAGGGGACAAAGCATGAAGGTTTTTATTAAATCAATCACTCTTGTAGACATTTTATCAAACACTTGTAGTTCATGGTTCAAATAAATCATAGGAATGTCCTAAAACATATAGAAAAAGCATAAATCCGACATAATAGAGTTAAATCATGGTTTTGTTCAATAAATAATAATATTAAAATATAGAGGATTGAATAATAACAATAATTTCATGGTAACATGGTATAAAATCATAGTTCATGGAGATTCATGGGTGAAATCACAATTTAAAACATAATAACTTGAAAAGATCATAATTTTATAATTTTAAAGGGTTGCTTAGACTCCATGGATGAAAGGGATCCATGGGTGAACATCTAACATACCTTAATGGATGAACTTCTTGAAGTTCTTTGTGAGTTCTTGAGGATTGGCCTTGAAATTGGAGAGCTAGGGTTCTTCATTTGGGAGAGAAAGCTTCTTGATTTGGGGGAAAATAATTAAAATAATGAGTTAAAAATATTTTTAGGGCTTAAAAGTACACCTGGGCGAATTAAAATTAGGAAATATGACCGTTTTACCCCTGAGCAAAACTTTTAATTTTCGTCAATTTTTTTAAATGGGAACTTGGCGCGATGCGGCGCTATCGCGCCATGTCACTGGAAACTGACAACTGGGAACTGCGCCAACGGCGCAATGCGCCATTATCGTGGCAAACCTTTGGATGTCATTTTGGCCACCTCCACGATGCGCCAACATCGCAGAGGCCCACTGAAAATTGACAAAAGAAAGATTGGCCTGCTCCACAATGCGCCATAACCGTAGAGTCACGCTAGAAATTGACAATTGTCATTAAGGTTGCCTACGCGACATACTAAGGGTTAAAATGACGGTGTTTAAAGACTGAAACTTTAAATCACCATAACATCTTACCCGGTTATCGGATTTAGGCAAATTTTATATCGTTGGAAAGCTAGTTCAATTTCCTATGCAATGGTAGGCTCTAAACTAAAAAACAATGAGTGTTTCAAAAATTTTATATATGAATACTTATGTATTGGGACTTAGATTATGCTAGTGAAATACAGGGTGTTACAACATCTCCCCCTTGGGATCATTCATCCTCGAATGAAACTGGTTAAGCTGAGGAAAATGATGGACTGAGCTTACACACTGAATATGCATGTCTGATGCATAGAATGCATGACTGAACTGATTCATGAATGCAAGATTAACATGAACATGATGTGTGGCTGAAACTGAGAATGATAGAGAAAAAATTTAAGAAGATTGGTACCTTACACTGAATCTGGATACTCGGAGAAAAGATGAGGGTACTTGATCCACATATCTGCTTCTTCTTCCCAAGTGGCTCCCTCAACAAACTGATTTCACCAAAGAACTTTGACTAGTGGAACTTCTTTGTTTCTTAATCTACGAACTTGATGATCAAGAATTTCGGATGGAACTTCCTCATAGGAAAGACTATTCTGAATATCTACACTTTCTAAGGGAACAACTATAGCTATATCACCAATATACTTTTTCAACAACGAGACATGAAACACTAGGTGTATTGAGGCTAGATCTGAAGGCAACTCAAGCTCATAAGCTACCTTTCTAGAGTGACTGAGAATTCTTAAAGGACCGACATATCGGGGATTGATTTTCTCTTTTTTACCGAATCTCTTCACTCCCTTCATGGAAGAGATTTTCAAGTACACAAAATCCTTGACCTCAAACTCGAGATCCTTTCTCCTCACATCTACATATGATTTCTGTTGTGACTGGGAAGCCCTAAGACTTTCTCGGATCAACTGAACCTTCTCGAAGGCATCAAACACCAAGTCAGGACCTACTACTGCAACCTCACCTACTTCATACCAACCAATTAGAAATCTACATCTCCTACCATAGAGAGCCTCAAATGGAGCCATACGGATACTGGAATAATAGTTGTTATTGTATGCGATCTCAATCAAAGGCAAGTGGTCATCCCAACTACCTCTAAAATTAATCGCATATACTCTCAGTATATCCTCAAGAGTCTGAATGGTCCTTTCTGCTTGACCGTCTGTCTGATGGTGAAAAGTGGTACTGAGGTGGATTTGGGTACCAAGACCCTTTTAGAATGCTTTCCAAAAGTGAGAGGAAAACTCAGTGCCTCTATCTGAGATGATAGATAAGGGAACGCCGTGCGCCCTAACCAATTCTCTGAGATAGAGTTTGGTATAGTCCTCAATTGAATAAGAGATATGGATTGGAAAGAAATAAGTTGATTCGGTCATCCTGTCTACGATAACCCAAATAGAATCATGTTGATGACGGGTACGAGGCAAACTTATCACAAAATCCATGTTCACTTCCTCCCATTTCCACATGGGAATACTGAACTCCTGCATGGACCCACTAGGCTTCTAGTGCTCAACCTTAATTTGCTGACATGTAGAGCACTTAGCTACAAACTCTATAATATCTTTCTTTATCCCACTCCACCAATAGATCTCCTGCAAATCGTGGTACATCTTAGTGGCCCCTAGATGAATAGAGTAACGCACACCATGCGCTTCTACAAAAATTCGTTTCCTTAAATCATCTACACCAGGCACACACAATCTACCCTGATAGTGCAACACATCATGTCCTCCTTAGGAGAAAACCTCTACTTTCTGATCTCTGACCGATTTCTTCAACTTAACTAGACTGGGATCTCTATCCTACTTTTCCTTTACCTCGAAAAATAGAGATGATTCTGAGCTACTCTGCACCCACACACTACTCTCTGCTGAGTCGACTAAGTGGACACCTAGTCGGGCAAGCTGATGAACTTCATGAGCTAACTTCTTCTTACCATCCTCAATGTGGGAAACACTACCCATAGACAATCTACTGAGAGCATCAGCCACTAGATTGGCCTTACTCAGATGATACAGAACACTCAAGTCATAATTTTTCAATAACTCTAACCACCTTCTCTAACGTAAATTCAAATCTTTCTGAGAGAACACATACTGGAGGCTTTTATGATTTGTGAACACATCTACATGCACTCCATACAATTAATGCCTCCAAATATTTAAGGCGAATACTACTGCTAGCTCAAGTTCATGGGTCGGATAATTCTTTTCATGAGGGTAAAGTTGTCTGGAGGCATAGGCTATGACCTTACCTCTCTGCATAAGGACACAACCCAAACCTACTTTAGATTTATCGCAGTACATAAAAAACCCATCGAAACCATCTGGTAGAGTAAGAACTGAGGGCTGAGGTGAGTCGAGTCTTCAACTCCTGAAAACTCTTTTAGCATGAATCTGACCACTGAAACTTAACTTTCTTCTAAGTCAATATGGACATGGGGGTGCAATAGAAGAAAACCCTTCAATAAACCGACGGTAATAGCCAGCTAAACCCAAGAAACTCCAAATATCTGACGGAGAGATGGAGAAACTTTTCCTAAACGCCTTGTAGCCTCTTGTCCATAAGTGGCGTGCTACACACCCATACACAAGACTCTACTCGATGCGGTTTTAGACTTCCTAGGACACTTTAAAACCTTAGGCTCTGATACTAAGTTTGTAATGACCCGGGACTACCCCCTAGTTGTCACACGGTGCTTAAGGTCCCGAAGGACCACAAGCTAACCCATGAGCTGGTACCTGCTATGAGCACTGAATAACAACATCATAAATGCAGAAAAATACTGACATTGCCATAAGGTTTTAATAACTGAATTCAATATTGGAATATAAATCTATAGAATAACTATCCACATTAGAAAAAAATAATGAGAAACTAACATGTCAACTGTAAATCTGAATACTGAATAACTGACTCAAATGTCTAAAATTTCTCTAAGACTGACTGACTGAGAGTTGATGGGATAAGCCCATAACTAACTCTACTAACTACTGAGATAAATACATGAAGTAATATAATCTGTCCTCGAATGATGAAGACTCACCACTGCTAATGTACTGCTGATGATCTGAAGGACTAAGTGCGATCTGAGAACTGAGCGTCAGCACCTATGATATAATACATCATAGCGCAAAAGAAAGGTATGCGATCAGTACTTTGAATGTACTGGTATGATAAATGAGGTAAGCTGATATGCATGGTTTCATGAATAGGAATAATAATTACTAACTGATTATACATGTAAAACATAGGGTACTGAGTAGAGAACATAAAATCCATAGGTACTGAAAATATATGAAGCATATAAATACTATGTATGCATAAAAATTTGTAAATACTGAAGATACATGAAAATCTATAGACATTGAGGATGCATGACCAAGCATATAACAAGAACTAAGTAAAGTCTGTAAACTGAGATACTGAAATGACTGACATCTGTATGCTTTGGCCAAACAACACTAAGACTGAATAACTGAACAGCGACTATGATTGAGACTGTATCTGAGACTGTGGGAGGAGCTATCATCTAATCGACATTCCCCTATCTAAGCTAATCGGAGTCTACTCTATAACCCCAGTTGGATGGGTGTTAATACCGTGCCACAGGTACTAACATTGGTTGTGTGGATCCACTAAACTGATATAATGTCCAAAGGACTAAGGGTGTCAAGCCTGAACTGACGGGTGACCCCTGCGAGATAGTCAATCCTAATCTGACAGGTAACTAATCATATAATATGTTGGCTACGTAGTTCTGGAGTATAGGGACTGCTACTAATGACTCTCCCTATCTGACGGGGAAGCTGCCATCCCTACACTCGCTCGGTGCTAAATACTACTCCCAACTGAAAGACACTGAGATACTAGCTTGTTATGAGTTTAATGACTGATATCTGACTATTCCGATAATGCTTACAATATAATCTAAAGACTATTCTGTAATGTACTAAAAATAGACTAAATAAACAGTTATAGTTTTTGGGTATTCAATACCTCCAGGACTCAAAACAACAATAATGAAAAGACGCTAAAGCTTAGGGGACAAAACATGAAGGTTTTTATTAAATCAATCACTCTTGTAGGCATTTTATCTAACACTTGTAGTTCATGGTTCAAAACAATCATAGAAATGTCCTAAAACATATAGAAATAGCATAAATCTAACATAATAGAGTTAAATAAGGGTTTTGTTCAATAACTAATAATATTAAAACATGGAGGATTGAATAATAACAATAATTTCATGGTAACATGGTATAAAATCATAGTTCATGGAGATTCATGGGTGAAATCACAATGTAAAACATAATAACATGAAAAGATAACAATTTTATAATTTTAAAGGGTTGCTTGGACTCCATGGATGAAAAGGATCCTTGGATGAACATCTAACATACCTTAATGGATGAACTTCTTGAAGTTCTTTGTGAGTTTTTGAGGATTGGCCTTGAAATTGGAGAGCTAGGGTTCTTCATTTGGGAGAAAAAGCTTCTTGATTTGGGGGAAAATAATTAAAATAATGAGTTTAAAAATATTTTAGCCATTTGGATACCATTTTGGCCACCTCCGCGACGCGCCAACATCGCGGAGGCCCACTGGAAATTGACAAACAAAAAATTGGCCTTCTCCGCGATGCGCCATAATCGCGGAGTCACACTGGAAATTGACAATTGTCATTTGGGCTGCCTACGTGACGCGTTAAGGATTAAAATGAAGGTGTTTAACGGCTGAAACTTTAAATCGTCATAACTTCTTATCCGATTATCGAATTTAGGCGAATTTTATATCTTGGAAAGCTAGTTCAATTTCCTACGCAATGGCAGGATCTAAATTGAAAAATAATGAGTGTTTCAAAAAAAATTTATATGAATACTCATGTATTGAGACTTAGATTATGCTAGGGAAATACGAGGTGTAACAATTCTAATAAAATTTGTTGCTCGTGTAAATTAGCTAGGGTAATAGCTGCATCCAAAGTTTTGGGCTCATGGGTCAAGATTACTTTTTCAATATTGATGTATAGGCCTAATGTGGAAAAATAAAGTATCCAGGCCTCTAGAGTATTTTTTGTCTCATTCACAATCGCCTCAAATTTAGATTGGAAGTCTGATACAGTGGAAACTTGTCGAAGCTTTGAGAGCACTGATTTTCCATGCATCCACTGATACCACTCAAGTATCAGTGGGCACTTTATATTCTAACTTCAGAAGCGCCTTTAAAGATTTTCCATGCATCCACTGATACCACTCAAGTGCCTCGCCATCGAGATAAAATAAAGCTAAATAGAGATGGTGTTCTGCAACATACCATAGAAAGAAAAGTAACATTATACCTAAAACAACCATGCTTCTGGGTTGACACCCTGAAATCGGCTAAGTTCCACAGATGTTGGTTTGTTATAAAGAGAAATAGGACCACCAACGGAAAAACTCTGAGCCATCGTCTTCTTCGACGATGTAAATCTAGTCGATTCTGGAGCATCTGTTGTTATTCTAGCGCCTATATCTCAAAAACGTTCACCAAAACCCCCTGCATCCGCTTGTTTTTACCATCTAAAGAGAAACATATATCTGAGATGTCTTATGTTAGGATATTCTGGCCATCTTCCAACACTTTCAGTCGAGTATCCACCATAGTTCACAGAATTAAAAGTACCAAATAGAGCTAAGCAGATTTTAACCACAAGAAATAAGTTCATTCCAATAGAATAGTAATAAGAAAATTACAATTGAAAGGAAAAATTGCAGCAAAAGGAAAAATAGATCTAGAAGAGGGAATGAGAGGCTAGACAATGGGAATGGGGATGAGAGAATAATAGACGATACATCAACATCAGACTAGTATCTCACATCCTACTTTTTTGCTCCTATAACTACTTGATTCCCTTATCCTTTTCTTACTTTTTCCTAACTCTAATACAATCTTTCTTTTACCATAATTCAAATCATAGTCATCTAACCTAACATTTGGCATTTTACTCCCCTGTCTTCTTCGGGAAATGTCCCTCATAAAATATGTGTCCACCTCTGCAAGGACCCTGTCGTTCACCATATTAACCCTCCCCCTCAAATAAATTCATTGTCCTCAAGGTTTGGGTTACTAGGTGTAGTTGTATCTAATAATAACCGTGGAGTGGCTTGATGGATGGTTTTGCCCACACAATGTTTCAACATAGAGATGTAGAACACCGGATGAATGCACGCCGCATATGAAAGTTGAAGTTCATAGGCCACATTGCTAATACGTTTAATCACCTTAAAAGGGCCAAAGTATTTCCTTCCCAATTTATGATCTTTTTGTAAACAAACTGATTTTGGCAAATTGGTTTTAGTTTTTTATACACCTTATTACTAAGCTCAAAATGGTCATCAGTTCATGCCTTATTGGCCAACCTTTTCATTCTCTATTGAGACCTTGCCATATATGCTTCAAAATCTCTAGTATTTCATCCCTTCGCAGCATGTAACATTCAACAATGTCATCATCTGAACTCCCCAGGATATAACAAATCATGATAGGGGGTTCTTGTCCATACAATGCCTAAAATGAAGTCATACCTGCCAATGACCAAAGGGTCGTATTGTACCAAAACTCTACCCATGAAAGCATGGCTACCCATTTATCTGGTGAATCTGCAACAAAGCACCAGCTATACAACTCATGAATTTGTTGACGGCCTTTGATTAGTTGTTTATTTGTGGAATATACGTCGTACTCATTGCTAAAGTTGGGTCTTGCAGTCTGTTAAGTTCCTTCAAGAAGAATTTTAAAGATATGGGGTAACGATCTGTGACAATGGACTTCGGTCACATAACTTGACTATATAGCTGATGAATGCCTCAGCTACTGAGTAAGCAGAAAAGGAAAAAGGCATGGTAATAAAGTCTCCATACTTGGATAGACTATCGACCCTGATTATGATGGTAGATTTCCTTTTAGATGTTGGAAGTCACATGATGAAATCCATTTCCATTTCTCCTAAAACCATTTCTGGAACTAGAAGTGGTTGAAGAAGACTGGCAGGACACCAAAATATGTCCTCCAATTGTTGACACATATGGCATGATGCCACAAACACATGAATATCATGACGCATATGCTGGAAATAAAAATTGGATACAATGTGATGAAAGGTTCTAGCAACTCCAGCATCACCGCCTATGGGAGATTCATGAAATCCATGCATCAAGGTGTTTTTGAGAGAACTATCAAATGGAAAAACAAGATGACCCTTATAAATAATAATCCTTCCTAAAAAGTAACTCAGGATACAAAGTGGGGCTTTCGTCCATACTTCGTTGAATAGCTAACTGTTAATAGAACTTTATTGAAGGGAAGAAAGGCTAAGGTTTACAATATAATCTGAAAAGCATAAAACTGTCTAAAGCAAGAGTAGGCTATATATACATAGCCAATAACCTAAAGGTCCATAAACTAAAGGCCCAATAACATATGGGCTAACATCCCCCCTCAAACTCACAATGCAACAGCAATAAGCATTGAGAGTTTGTCACACAAAAAACGAAATCGAGATGCCGACTGAGCCTTCGTAAAAAGGTCAGCAATCTGCAAAGACGATGGAACAAAAGGAAGCGATATGGTCCCGAGCTGTAAATGATGACGGGTGAAGTGACAATCAATCTCAATGTGCTTCGTACGCTCATGGAAGACAGAATTCTTTGCAATTTGTACCGCACTTTTGTTATCACAATGCAGGGGAGTAGGCATAGAAATGTGAACCCCCATATCTGCAAGAAGCCAACGTAACCAAATAATCTCACATGTAGTCACAGCCATAGCACGATACTCAGCCTCCGTGGAAGATCTAGAGACAACATCTTGTTTCTTGCTCTTCCACGAGATTAAAGAGTCTCCAAGAAACACACAAAAACCAGTGGTGGATTTACGATCATTGCGATCTCCATCCCAATCAGCATCACTATAGGCTCGCAACTCGAGAGATGACGTCGAGGGAAACAAGAGATTCTGAAACTGAGTGCCACGAAGATACCTTAGAATACGAAGTACAGCTCCCCAGTGCACAGAAGTAGGAGCAGTAACAAACTGGCTAACAACATGAACTGCATGTGCTATATCTGGACGAGTAACCGTAAGGTAAACCAAACTACCCACAATAGTCCGATAAAGACTCGGATCTGATAATGGAACACCATCACTAGGAGAGTAACGTGCATTGATTTCAAGGGGAGTATCTACAGTCCTGTTGTCAGAAAGACGCGCCCGTGTAAACAAGTCAGATATATACTTAGTCTGAGAAAGAAGACACCCTTTCTTAGACTGAGCCACCTCAATACCCAGAAAATAACGCAGCAAGCCCAAGTCCTTCATTGCAAATCGATGAGCCAAATCATGCTTCAATAACTCAATACCACTATGATCATCACCAGTAATAATCATATCATCTACATATAAGGACAATAGAATTCGCCCTGCACTTGTACATCTAACAAACAATGCTGAATCATGGTTACTCGGGACAAATCCAAGGGAAGTAATAACAGTGGAGAATTTCTCAAACCAAGCACGAGGGGCTTGTTTGAGACCATATAAAGCTTTTCGAAGTCGACAAACTTCACCTGGCTGGTGGTCAATACCTGGGGGAGGAGTCATATAAACTTCCGCGTGGAGATCACCATTCAAAAAAGCATTCTTGACATCCATCTGAAATATCTTCCACTGTCGAACGGATGCAACAGCAATCATAGTGCGAACAGTCGTCATCTTTGCTACGGGGGAAAAAGTCTCCTCATAATCCATACCATATTGTTGTGAATACCTTTTTGCCACAAGTCTTGCCTTGTATCGCTCAACAGACCCATCAGATTTTGTTTTTATCTTATACACCCATCGACAACCAATCGCATGCTTACCAGGTGGGAGAGTAACCAAATCCCATGTATGTGTATGATGAAGAGCAGCAAGTTCCTCAGCCATAGCATTCTGCTAAAGAGGATCAGACACAGCCTCTCTATACGACTCAGGTTCAGACAAATGATGTATGTTTGCAATAAAGGAAGCAAATGAGGCTGAATATGTAGAATAGTAAAAATCTGGCAGTTTGGTGGACTTACAAGGTCGAGTAGACCTCCTCAGAGGTGGTGGGTCTCCAGTCTCAACAGTCGAAGGAGCAGACTCAGGCACAGGCGAGGCTGAAGCACTATCAGGTGGCACACCAGATGGTATGGATGAATCCGGAACTGGAACCTCTATGTCAATCCCAAAGGGATCAATAAGCCGAATATCTGACTTTGTCACATCATGGGTTTTAGCTGGAATGGAATAAAAAGGAATATGTTCCAAAAAAGTGACATGTCGTGAAACATATAATTTCTGACTTACAGGATCATAGCAACGATATCCTTTTTGTCCAATACCATACCCCAAAAACACACATATAGCTGATTTTGACCCTAATTTATTTCGTTCAACATGAGGACGAAGAACAAAGCAAGTACATCCAAAAACTCGTAATGCAGAATAATTCGGCGGGTGACCATATAGTTTCTCAAACGGAGACATTCCTGAAGTCAATGCAGTAGGAATACGATTAATCACATATACAGCAGTTAGAACTGCTTCTCCCCAAAAAATACTAGGAACCTCTGCAGACAAAAGTAAAGAGCGTGCTGTCTCAACAATATGACGATGTTTTCTTTCGGCCAGACCGTTCTGCTCAGGAGTGTCGGTACAAGATGACTGGTGTATGGTACCATCAGAGGCAAGTAACTGAGTGAAGTCATTAGAAGTATATTCACCCCCTAAGTCACACCTGAAACACTTTATCACAGCCGAATGTTGTGTTTTAACAAGGGCTCTAAAGTTGTTGTAAATGCCAAAGAAATCAGATCTGCGTTTCATAAGATACACCCAGGTATAATGAGTATAGTCATCTATAAACGAAACATAATAGGTCGATCCACCCTTAGTGGATACTGGCGCTGGTCCCCATACATCAGAATGAATAATATCAAAAGGAGCAACAGAATAAGACACACTTTTATTAAACGGTAAGGCAGAAAATTTTGCCAGTTTACAACCACTACAATCTGAAATATCACTAGTGCTCACATGACCCAAAGCACCACTAGAGACCAAAAAACGTAAACGTGAAACTGACACATGTCCTAATCTGGAATGCCAAAGATAAAACTGAGAAGACAAAGGACTCAAACGAAAAGAAGATAAATCTATGCTAGAGGCAGCAACTACAGACACTTTGAGATTCTCTAAGACATAGAGTTCCCCCAACCTACGGCCGGTCCCAATCACCCTCTGAGTGTGTTGGTCCTGTATAACACAAACAGAATCAGAAAAAAACACCCAATTACCAGCCTTACACAACTGACTGACCGAAACAAGATTTAAAGCAAGTTTGGGAATGTAATAAACATCAGAGAGGACAATGTGAGGGGTAGTAACAGAACCAACACCCTCGACTGACATAGGTACAGCACTCGCGGACATAACAGAGATTGGTGAAATGGGTGACAAAGAACCAAACGATGACAAATGAGGGGACATGTGATGAGACGCACCAGAATCCAATATCCACAAGGAGGAAGGAATACCTGAGGTACTAGAAGAAACTGAACCCGAATGAGACATAGATGCTGACATGGCCGTAGGATTAGAAACGAAGAACTGTCTGAACTGTTCGAAAACCTGGGGATCCAACGCAGAAGGTGGCATAGTGCTAACAGACTCAACATCTACAGATGGTGCAGCAGCAGCGAACTGTGGAGGACGAGATGACCACGGAGGAGCACCAGATGGGCGTGACGGATACTTTTGCTGCCCATATTTCTGTTGCTGCCCAGATTGAGGCTGTTTGACCTTGTTAAGTAACAACGGACACTGAGCCTTCCAATGATTTTTCTGTTTGCAGAATGCACACTCATCAAATGCAACTTTAGGAGATTGTCGAGTCTGAGTACGTGGTGGCCTAGACTGATCAGTTGAAGCAGCAAACACGACAGGAGTAGTAGTTACTTTAGACCCTTTATCCACTTGAGACTTGATACGAGTCTCCTCTGTAATCAGTTCATGAACCACAGAATCAACAGTAGGGAGGGGAGATCGATGAAGGATTGTTCCACGTAGGCCCTCAAAGTCAGAACGTAGTGCCATCAAAAACTGAACCAAGCGTTGCTCTTCCCGTCTAGCAATGTACGGCCCAAAACCTTTTAACTCTGCAGATTCAGTAAGTGCCAATTGATCCCACAAATCCGACATGGCAGCATAAAAATCTTGAATACTGAGATCATGCTGTTGAAGAGCACGGATATCATACTCCAACTGGTACTGCTTAGCAAAATTAGACTGAGTGTACAGTCTTTCCAAATGATCCCAGACCTCCTTTGCTGTGTCATACTTAGCCAATTGCATACCAATTGACTGAGTTACAGAATTGTTGATCCAAGTGATAATCTTGGAGTTATTAGTTTCCCATAAGTCCACCAACAAATCAAAATTTTCAGTTTTATCATCGATAGGTCTTGGTTTTACTCCAGTGATATAACCCCACATATTCTTCCCACGAAGAAAATTCTTCATGACATAACTCCAATATGCATAGTTCTTACCATCTAATTGAGTACTAATGGACTGGAGAGAATCATCCTTTCCAGTCATTGTAAACACAGCAACACACAAACAATTCAAAAAAACAAAAAGATGCAAAACCCTAGGTTGAACAATTCCGAACGAACAACAGTGGCAGCAAGCAAAAGAACGAAAGACGAACAATACCAGACAGCAAACGAAGACAGCAACGAATCAATCCAACCAAAAAACCCAACGAAAATAGCAAACGAATACAGCAGCACCTCAAAAAAATTCGGGGCTCCGCCCCGAACCCCAGACGGGGGCGCGCTGCCCCCCCGTACCCCCCAGCGAACTCACCGCGGAGTTCGATCCGCGCAGTAGGTGCCTGCTACAAAATCTTCAACCAACAAATCAAAGGACATGGATCGAACTAGCTTTGATACCATGTTAATAGAACTTTATTGAATGGAAGAAAGGCTAAGGTTTACAATATAATCTGAAAAGCATAAAACTGTCTAAAGCAAGAGTAGGCTATATATACATAGCCAATAACCTAAAGGTCCATAAACTAAAGGCCCAATAACATACGGGCTAACACTAACAACTCAGGATGTTGTTGATTAGCTATTCTTATGTCATATACCCAGTCAAATATTCTAGTAGAGTATGCTTATAGAGATCCTTCAGGTGCGCAGGAAAGAGCATCTACTGCTTCATTAAACTTTTTGGGCTTGTAGAAATTTTAAAAGTCATATCCAACTAATTTCGTCAACATCTTTTGTTGTTTCGGGGTCTATATGCCTTGGTTTGTTAAATAAAACAAGGATTATTGATTAGTAAAAATTATGAATCTTTGACCCAATAAGTATTGTCTCCCCTTGGCCGCTGCTTACGTGATAGCATATATTTCCCTGTGATATGTAGATGTTTGCTGCATTCTAAGACATAGTTTCTGGTTTTAGAAAGTAATGGGATGCCCTCCTTTATATAACACCACACCAATAACCACCCACTAAGAATCTATCACAATATGGAATTTTTTAGTAAAGCTGGGTAATACAAGAACTTGGGTAGAACTTAAGTGGTGCTTCAATTCCTCAAAGGCTTGTTGAGCTAGTGAAACCCAAAAAAACCCATCTTTGTTCAAACGATCAGTTAGCGGGCTTGCTATAGTGGAATAACACCAAATGAAGCGATGATAATAACTGGTGAGACCCTTGAAACTTTGAAGCCTCCTCTGAATTGGGTATAGGCCATGACTGAATTGCATCTATTTTGGATAGATCGACAGCTAGCCTAATGTTTGACAACACATGGCCTAAATATTCAATCTGGGATTGTCCAAATGAGTATTTGGACATCTTGGCCACTAGTTGGCTTTCTCTAAATTGCAAGACTAGTTCAAGTTGTTGAAAGTGAATTTCCCTTGTTAGAATATAAACCAATATGTCACCAAAAAAAGCACCAATACAAAGCGATGGAGATGCATTATGAAAGGTTGATAGTGCACTAGAAAAGCAAGAAGCATTACCATAAATTTTTAATGGCCATCATGTGTTTGAAAGGCTATTTTGGAAACATCAGTGGCTTTAACCCGTAACAGATGGAATCCAAAGAGCAAATCTTCTAACTTTGAAAAACAACAAGCACCGTGTAGCTCATCAATTTTTGGTATGGGGAATTGATCACATATCATTATTGCATTCAATGCATGATAATTAATGTAAAACCTCCAAGTCTTATCCTTCTTGTGTACCAACAATAGAGAGGAAGAAAATAGACCAGTTTTAGGAAGAATAGTCCCTTCCTTTAGCATATCAAAAATGAGTTGCTCCATGATTTGTTTCTAAAAGTAAAGATAACAGTATGGCTCACAAGCCCTAAATTCTCCTGAAGGGGAATAGCATGGTCCTGCGATAGAACTGGTGCTTCCTTGAGGCTTCTGAAAAATATCTTCAAAGATGGTTAAGACAGATTAAAGATCTGAAGGACGATCAAGATTGATAGTGCTTCAATATTGCACCATCATGAAGCAATAATAAGAGGTTATAGCATCCATCGCAGAGTAACAATGTAATGTTTGAAGTTGCACAGGTTGTGCGTCCAGTGGAGGTTCACCAACCCATCGGATCGCTCAGTCGGCCAAAGTGAATTCAAATATGTGTGCTCCATAATCACTCATTATTGGTCCTAGAGTGGCCACCCAAGAAATTCCCAACACAATATCGGCACCATGCATTGGTAAGACATAAAAGTCCAAAGTGAGCTCAGCACCCTATCCTGTTAAGGAAACCCCTTAAGCAATTCCCTCACTACAGAGACAATGAACACTTTCGGCCATTACATAAATGTCAGAAGTATGTGTAATCTTGAGATTGAGAAATCTTACAAACGAGATTGCACCTAATAATGTATGTTTCAACTATCAAAAGGAACCAAATTGGTTATTCTCAAACGTTCCCTAAAAATCACAGAGTTGTTTTAGAGTGACCTCCAGCCAAAGCGTGGTAGGAGATGGTAGCAAATGTCTTTAGATCAAGGTTGTGGATCTTATTAGTGACAAAATCCTTAGGTGAGAAATTCATCAAAAACTAAAAGAAAGAGTCAGTCTCATCCTCCAAAAGTAGAAGTTGTGGATGAAATCTGCATTTATGGCCTTGGATGTATTTTTCATCACAATGATAACACAAACCTTTCTCTCATGTTGTAGCTTAGTGCTCGTGATTCACTTAAAGGAAAGTTGTCCGGTGGTATTCTAACCGAAGTTGTTGTACTGATTAATAGGTGTAGGTAACAAGGGTTGGGTCATTTCAAAAGCAAGTTTGGGCCTCTATTTCAAAAAACTTCCTATCGATCTCATTGGGAACTAATCCAACCATCTCCAAACTCAAAAAATACTATGCAGAAACTATAGGAAAGAGCAAAATGATCAAAACACAAAAAAATAAAAAATTCACAATTCAGGTCATTACAAAACTACAACTAAAAGGAAAAAGAATACAACAAAAGGAAAGATAGATCTAGAGGAGGGAATAAAAGGCTAGACAATAGGAATGGGGATGACAGAATAATAGATAATACATCAACATCACACTTCTATCTCATATCCGACTATTTTGCTCTTATAACTACTTGATTCTCCTATCATTTTCTTATTTTTTCCTAAATCTAATACAACTCATTTTTACCATAGTACAAATCATAGTCCGCCAACCTAACCTTTGATATTTTATTCCTCTGGCCTCTTCCTAAAATGTCCCTCATAACTTGTGTGTCTACCTTAGTAGGGACTTATTATTCACAACATTACTACCCCCTCTCTCGAAGAAAGTACCTTGCCCTCAAGGTTTGGGTCACTTGATATAGTTGTCACGACACGATTTATGAGTCATGGCGGCATCTGCTTTATCTCACCAGTAGGTAAGACGAACCATAGCCGAAGCGATTTATGAGTCATGGTGGCATTTGCTTTATCCCACCAGTAGGTAAGACGAACCATAGCCGAAGCTACCCACAATGTGCTATCTTGGTGGACAGCGACCTAAATTGGCTGGAAATCAACATTTAAAGAGTCAAAATAGCAAACAAGTAGTTATAACAGTTTAATAGATATATAAAAGAGTAACAACTATCCCAAGACTAAATAATGCTGGTACAGGTGCTACTACATACAAACCATAGGTACAGAATATTCAAATACAATCATTCTCAAAAATGAAAGACTAGACCCAGATACATCAAAAGGAAAAAGGGTAACTCTGACTTTAAGAGCTCACCCAAATCTCCAAAAACTAACTCAACATGACCATAAAATTCTCTGTGACAACTAGTTCATGAATCTGCACCAAAAAGGTACAGAAATGTAGTATGATCACCAAAACCATGGGTACTTAGCAGTCATCATCGGGCGACTGAGCTAAATCATGATATAAAAATGATAAGATACAAGATAAAGTAAACTAAGTCAAGGTAATAAGGAAAACATGGAAATAAGCTCTAAAACTGCTACACATAAATAAATAGATACATATGAAATAGTAATGCAAAGATCACACAGCTATAACTACAAGACTGAGCCCCATAAGACAATTGTAGAAAAGTAAATAACCCAATGCAGGCCTCCATAAGCTTGAAGGGTACAATCAAGGAAAGTAAATAACCCAATGACAGTAAATTACTAATTACCATGCCATAACCAAGAATCCATCCGAACCATATCATATCATAAATAACTCCCAAAAATATCGGACTTGAACTAAAACTTAATAGTGTCATCATCATTTCCATCATTTGTCGGACTTGAACTAAAACTCATATTACTAATAGCACATCAAATGTTGGACTCAAACCGAATCTCATATATGTATCATTATCATCATCAATTGTATGACTCAAATCGAAACTTATATATCATTAGACCATGTAAATAAACCATAACCATAAGCCATATCACTAGAACACAACAATTATCCACTAGAACTTACCCAGAATTAGCACCAACTCTCAACTACCAAACCAACATAATCAATAAGCATCTAATATTTACAAAGTCCCCAAATAGCAATAATAAGGTTAAATCATGTGTAATTACGTCTATAAAGGCTAACACAAGTCTTGCCTAAGATGGGTCGGGGGGGTCCACTTCTAATATTTGAAATCCATAAAGGCAAATTCTACCCCAGATTAGGCTAAGGTATCTAAATTTATTTCTAAATGTTTAAATAATCCCTAAGACAGAAATTTATCCTAAAACATAAGTGAATTAGTCAACTTTTCCTAAATTACGATTTCAAGATAGCCTAAATAGTCCAACTAACCCAAATAATTTTAATCATGCCTCCAATACCTAAATCTCACCCCATATCAAGCATAAATGATACTTATACTATGAAAAAGCTCAATATATGGAGAGGGTAAACCTATCCTACCTAGACACTAAAGAAAATCTTGAAGAATCTACTAAACCACCGATCTTCCTTTCTAAGAAGCTTTCGCAAAGTGCCACACTATCAAAATCACAATCTACTCATCAAAACGAGAAGAATGATATCTTTATTGCACTATTGTGCTTCAAGTCCAAAATCACGTAAAACACTCATGTGGGGCACTTTCAAAACCAACACAATGTCCCTCTATGCTCAAGGAACTCTTACCATAAAAAATGGGTAAATTTCGAGTTATAATGATGCTAAAACCAAGCAACCAAACTTTTAGGGATTTTAGATAAGATTAGAGAATTAAATCATGAAATTAAGGGGAACCTGCAAAAAATTCAATGAAGAAATACGTAAATTGACGTTATCCAATCTCCAAAACCACCCACAAATGATCCTCCCAAGTTTTCACATTAATTAAGGTTTTACACTTTTGAGAATGGGTAAAAAGTAGGAAAAAATTGGGAAAAAGGGGAATTTAGAAGCACCAGGTGCTGCTAAATCGAGCCCTGGGCTGCTTAATCGGTCACCGCTAATGCGCCTAGATGCCTCTAAAGAATTACCAGTCCCCATGATCCAGGTTGCTAAATTGGACCATGGGCCACTTTAGCGCTAACCGCTAAAGTGCCCAGGGGACACTAAATCAGTGCCTGTTGGCTATGCTAAGGCCGCTAAAGCACCCTCTACTAAATCTCCCAAAGGGCCACTTTAGCGGTCACACCAAATATCATGCACCAGCTAGAGACTTGGAATATTTTTTTAGTCTCTTTCAACACCTTGGGATTCATTTGGAATCCTATATACGCTAACAAACTATGCTACCTTATCAAATTCGACGTTCTGGACTCACTGGCACAGTTGAAATTTTTATCCAAGGTCATTTCAGGGAAAAATGGGTTGTACACCCACTTGCCATTTTTCTTAACCTCCTACCAATAGCTCAAAATGAGTCCGGGAGTCTCAATACCCAAACCAAGGGTCCACCTAACCTAAAATCAATGTCCTGGAGATATTAGAACAGTCAAAATTAGCATATGAGGTCGTTTGACTAAAGTTTCTGCCTGGCAGCTAATTTGAACTAGCGAAGGATTCCAAATAAGAAATTATCTCTAAAAATCAAATGAACTGCCCGGTAATCGAACTTTCAGTTCCAGCAAGTCATAAATAACTTGGGGAAGCTATAGGAATGCTCTAAGTGGCAAAAATGGGACATTGCAATATCAACTACTAAAAGAACTTTCATCCATAAAAGTAAAGGATTAGGATGTACCTGAAACCTCGAACAAGTGAGGATACTGGGTTTGCATCTTGCTTTCGATCTCCCAGTAGCCTCCTCTACTGGACGGTGCCTCCACTAAAACTTAACTACTAGAATCTCTCTAGTGTGAAACCGCCTGACATCTTTTGCCAAAATAAGCTCCGGCTCCTCCGCGAAGGTTAACCACTCATCCAACTAAACTGAGTCCCATCTAAGCACATGAGAAGGGTCAGGAATGTATCACCATAACATAGAAATATGGAAAACTAGATAGAAAGCAGCAAAATCTGGGGCTAAGGCTAACTCATAAGCCACCTCACCAACAGTGCAAAGGATCTCAAAAGGTCCAATATATCTGGGGCTGAGCTTGACTTTCCTCCCGAACCTTATCACACCCTTCATGGGTGATACGTGAAGGAATACCCGATTACTAACTCTAAATCTCAAGGCACAAAGTCTACAATCTGCATAAGGCTTCTGACTACTCTGAGTTGCCCTCAACCTGTCTTTAATCATCTTGATTCAATCCAACGACTCCTGAAGCATGTTGATACCATGGGGTCTAATCTCGGAAGTCTTGAAACATCTAATAAGAGAACGACACTACCTACTATATAAAGCCTCAAAATTCTCTATCTCAATACTCGAATGGTGGCCATTATTATACGCAAACTCTACCAAGGCCAAGTGATGCTCCCATTAACCTCCAAAATCTATCACACAGGATTGGAGCATATCTTCAAGAACCTAAATAGTCTACTCCAACTGCCCATTAGTCTGAGGATGGAAGGTTGTACAAAGATTCACCTGATTACCCAACTCCTCCTGAAAAGCTCTCCAAAAGCTAGAAGTGAACACTGAACCTCGGTCTGAAATGATAGATATAGGTATACCGTGCAAATGGACTATCTCACTAACATTAATACGAGTCAACCTCTCGATATAAAAGGAATCTCAATAGGAATGAAGTATGCCGACTTAGTCAACTAATCTATAATTACCCAAATATCATTAGAGCCACGAGAAGTACAAGGTAACCCACTAATAAAGTCCATGGTAATCCGCTCCTATTTCCAATTGGGAATGGGTAATACCTTAATTAAGCCACTAAGTCTCTGATGCTCGGCCTTCACTTGCTGACAACATACGCAACGAGCTACAAAATTTGCCATATTTTTCTTCATACCAGTCCTTCAATAATGTTGTCTCAAATCTCAACACATCTTGGTTGTACCCGGGTGAATAGAATATTTGGAGTTGTGAGCCTCGTGAAAAAATTGACTATATCAAGTCATCAACCCTCGGAACGCAAATGCATCTATCAAATCTCAAGACACACTCAGAATCTATGGTAGACCTCCTACACTCACAACTCAATACCCGATCACGGATGATACAAAGCCTCTTGTCCTTAAATTGACTACTCTAAATCTGCTCAAATATTGAAGAACTTTTCTCAACACTAGTAAGAATCCTAATAGGGTCTAAAATATTAGCCATCAAGTTTGCTAAGGATTGAATGTCCTGTGCCAATAACCTTTGAGAAACTGAAATAAAAGCTAAGCTACCTATACTCACTACCTTACGACTCAAAGCGTCTTCTACCACGTTCGCCTTTCTCGAATGATAAAAGATAGATATGTCATAATCCTTAAGCAACTTTATCCATGTACACTTCCTAGAATTAAGATATCTCTAGGTCAAAAGATGTTGAAGACTATGATAATTCGTAAACATCTCACAATGCACGCCATAAAGATAATGTCTCCAAATCTTAAGCGCGAAGACTACCACCGCCAACTCTAAATCATGAGTAGGGTTTTTACGATCGTGCACCTTTAGCTTCCTCAACACGTAGATAACAACACGACCCTATTGCATAAACACACAACCAACCAATATCAGAAGCATCATAATACATGGTGAATCTCTCACCCTGAATAGGAAGATCCAAAATAGAAGTTGAAGTGAGAAATCCCTTGAGCTTTCTAAAGATTGACTCACACTCCTCAAGCCATCTAGAAAGAACCTTCTTTTAGGTTAATCTAGACATCGGCACTGGAATGGTGGAAAAACTCTCCATGAACTGCCTATAGTAACCAGCCAAACCAATGAAGCTACAAACCTCAGTGGGAGGTGTAGGTTTGGCCTAATCATGAATGGCCTTAATCTTTGTCGGGTTTACCACAATCCCATCCTTAGACACCACATGCCCAAGGAATGTCATCAACTCAAGCCAAAATTCACATTTAGAGAATTTGGCTAAAAGCATATGATCTGTCAAAGTCTCGAGCACAATCCTTAAATATTGCAGATGTTCTTCCCTACTCCTCAAATATATAAGGATATCGTCGATGAAAACAATCATAAAAGAATTTAAATAAAGTCTAAACACACAGTTCATCAAATCCATAAATGTTGTTGGGGCGTTAGTCAACCCAAAAGACATCATTAGAAACTCATAATGACCATAACGGGTCCTAAAGGTTGTCTTTGGGATATGCTCAGCCTGAATCCTCAACCTATGGTATCCGAACCTCAATCAACCTTAGAGAACATTGCTTCCCTCTGAAGCTAGTCAAATAAATCATCAATGAGAGGCATATGCATTGTCACCTTATTAAGATGCCTATAATCAATTTATTATACATGGAACCATCTTTATTCTTCAGAAACAATAAAGGAACTCCTTAGGGAGACACACTCAGTCTAATAAAAACACTACTAAGAAGAACCTGAAGATGTGGATTTAGATCCATAAGCTTGGTAGGTTCCATAGAAATAGGTCGAGTGACTGGATCAAGATCAATAACAAACTCAATATCATACTTAGGAGGAAGACTAGGTAGATCGGTATAGAAAACATCTAGAAACTCATAAACTATAGGAATAGAGTCAAGCGATAGACTCTCTACACTAACATCACAGATATAAGTGATATAAGACTCGCAACCCCTCAAAATAAGTCTCCTCACACAAATATGAGAAATAATCCCTATCAAGCTAACTGTACCCTGGCACATGCCGGTGGTACACCAAACATGAAGAAGGTAATGGCCTTGGCAAAATAATCCAGAACTGCATGATAGTGGGATAACCAATCCATGCCTAGAATTATAATAAAATCCACCAATCCACCATGTCAAATATAATAAGATCAACATGAGTATCAAGCTCTCGAGCAGTCACAACACATGATCTGTAAACCTGATCCACTACCAATGAATCACCCACAGGAACAGATACACATAATGACACGAATAATGAATCCCAAAATAACTCTAACTATAGGGCATAATAAGTAGACACGTAAGAATAAGTGGATCTTGGATCAAATAAAGAAAAAGCCGACTAACAGAACACTAAGATCATACCTATAATAACAATATCCAAAGACTCAGCCTCGGGTCTAGCAAGTACTGTATATAACTGATTACCTCTGGATGGGCTCCTGATTGATCTCTTGTCCTACCTCTTGAGAAACTGTATGAGCACCCTAGGGACTACCCTTATGACCATGCATACCACCTCTAGCTGGGGGCAAAATAGCCTCAATTAATGGAACACTCTAAATTATAGGAACACTACTCCACAATTGGGTCACTCTCACGATAAATGACCAAAAACTCTACAACCATAACAAGCCCCAGGTGCAGTACTAAAACTAGAAGATTCAACTGACCTGGAATAACTATGATGACTAGAATAACTAGAAAATGAACCCTTCAAAAACTGACCACTACCCTAGCCAGGACGATCAGTGAATCTAGACTGGCCTCCACCGATAATGTGAAGAGCTTCCTGAACAAGCCTACTAGACTGACACTGATGCTGGTAAGGCTGATACAGAGGGTACCTACCCTAAGGAACACTACCGCTAAACTATGATCTACTACGGCACCCATTGAAACTATCCTAATATTGCGGCCTCTTATCGCTACCCCCTTGGGCTTCGCAATGTATCTCCTTCTTAATCGAAATATGATTAGAAAACCTAATAAAAGACCTACTCATAGAAACCAAACTCTATGTAGATATATAAAGAGGAAGTCTTATTCCCCAAATGAAGCAGCGAACTCTGTCATACTCAGTAGTTAGAATAGTAGTAGCATGCCTAGATAACTCATGAAATTGAGCCTTATACTCCACAACAGTTATGAATCCCTGCTCCAACATTAAGAACTGACCCCTAAAATAATCCCTGAGACTGCGAGGCATATGCTTCTCCAAGAAGAAATTAGAGAACTAAGTCCATGTTAATGGGGAAGATCTAGCTGGCCTGGAATCAAGATGAACCCTCCACTAATGTTGAGCTTCCGAGTCCAACTGAAAAGTAGTGTAATCCACACCACGAGTCTCAACTAGGCCTAAATGATGGATTCTATCCTCACAAGCAATCAAAATTTATTACGCATCCTCGCACGGTGTGTCAAAAAACTTAGGCAGAGCTAATCTTAAGAACCTACCCAAAATCTTCTGTTCCTTACCAAACATAGAAAGATGGGAAACCACCGTTTGAGCAACTATTAGCTGGGCAAATACGAATGCAGAAGGGACTCTAGGACTTACAGCTACAGGCTAAGTACCAATCTAATCCGCAGACTATGCACTATCAAATGGTGACCACCAACCAATCCAAAAATCTAAACCAAAGCATCCCTAAGAACTAAGAAGAAATAAACCTCGATAGAGCATAGGCTAGTCTCTAGCCCAATGGTAGCTGGAGCAAAAGAATCTCTAGCTTGAGAGTAGAAATAGGGTATGCTAAAGGTTCCCTATACTGGCCCCTCGATGGGTACCCATCCCTAAGCTATCCATGACCTCTAGGTCATCTACGGACAGCGAAAAGATCCCTAGGATCGATCTTGGGACCCTTGTCTCGTGTAGTGGTAGTACACATCCTAGTCATCTGCCAAAGAGTAAAACCAAAGGAATGCTTTAGAAACCAACTCAGACTCTTAGCATGAAATGAGTAAAAGAAGTGAAGAACTCATAAGAATGTCCTATAGCCTCTCAAAGATAAAGAAATAGATGTCATCATTCTGATCCAAAGGACTCTACTAGACACTTGCTCTTGTACCAACAATACTAGTGAAACCTGACTCTAATATCAATTTTTCATAACCCGATTTATGAGTCATGATGATACCTACTTTATCCCGCCAGTAGTTAAGATGAACCATAGCTCAGAGCTACCCGCAATGGGCTAACTTGGTGGAAAGGGGCCTAAATTGTCCGAAAATCAACATTGAAAGAGTTAAAACAACAAATAAGCAGTCATAACAGTCTAATGGGTAGATAAAAGAGTAATAATAATCACAAGACTTAGTAATATCGATACAAGTGCTACTACAAATAAACCATAGGTAATAAATAATCAAATACTATCTATCTCAAAAATCAAAGACTAGACCCAGATATATAAAAGGAAAAAGGGTAAACCCAGATATATAAAAGGAAAAAGGGTAACTCGACTCTGAGAACTTACCCAAATTTGCAAAAACTAACTCAGCATGATCGTCGAATCAGCGATAATAACTAGTACTTGGATCTTCACCAAAAATATACAAAAGTGTAGTATGAGTACCAAAACTACAGGCACTCAGCAGGCATCATTAGCCAACTGTACTAAATCATGACATAAATACGATATGATATAAGATAAAGTAAACTAAGACAAGGTAATAGGGAAATTTTGGAAATAAACTCCAACACTATTGTGCATATATAAAAAAATACATACGAAATAGTAATACAAAGATCACACGTTTATAACTACAAATAGACCACCATAAGCCAATAAGTGCAAGAAAATAAATGACCCAACACAGGCCTCCATAAGGGTAGAGGGTACAATCAAGGAAAGTGAATAACCTAGTGACAGTAAATTACCAATTACCATGCCATAACTAAGAATACATATGAACCATATTATATCATTAATAACTCCCAAGAATGCTGAACTTGAACCAAAATTCAATAGCATCATCATCATTACCATCATTTATCGTACTCATACCGAAACTCATATATGTATTACTATCATCACAAATTGTCGGACTCGAACCTAAACTCATATATCATTTAACAATATCAATGGACCATGTAAATAAACCATAATCTTAATTCATGTCACTAAAATACAACAATTATCCACCGAAACTTACCTAATATTAGTACCAACTCTATACTACCAAATTATATAAGCATCTAATCTCTTCAAAGTCCCAAAATAGTATTAATAAGGATAAATCATGCGTAATTAAGTCTTCAAAGGCTAATACAAGTCTTGGCCTAAGGTAGGATAGAGGGTCCCACTTCTAATCTTCGAAATTCATTTTAGGAAAATTCTATCCTAGACTAAGCGAAGGTATCTAAATTTATTTCTAGATGTCAAATAAGCCCTAAGATAGCAATTTATCTAAAATGTTAGCAATTAAGTCAATTTGACCTAAATTATGGTTTCAAGATAGCCTAAATAGTCCAAGTAACCCAAATATTTTCAATCATATCTCCAACACATAAATCCCACCCTATATCTAGCATAATATCATACCACCGATCTTCCTTTTTGAGAAGCTTTTGCAAGGTGCCACGGTATCAAAATCACAATCTACTCATCAAAATGAAAGTATTAATACCCATATTGCACTGTTGTTCTTTGGATCCAAAATCACGTAAAAATTAACATGGGGCTTATTTAGGAATCGCACTTTCAAAACCAACACAACGTTACTCTATGCTCAAGGAACCCTTACCCTAAAAAATTAGTGAATGTCAAGTTATAATGGTGCTAAAATCAAGCCACCAAGCTTTTAAGAGTTTTGAATAAGAGTGGAGATTAAATCGGGAAATTAAGGGTAACTTATCACAAATTCGAAGAAGAAATGAGTAAATTGATGTTACCAAAGCTCCAAAACCACCCACAAATGATCCTCCCAAGTTTCACACTATTTTGGGTTTTACTCTTGTGAGAATGGATGAAAATTGGAAAGAAATTTGGCAAAAAAGAGAATTTATTAGCATCAGGTGCCGCTAAATTGGTACCCGTCCCATGAGCCAGGCTACTAAAGCGAACCATGGGCTGCTTTAGTGCTAGCCGCTAAAGCACCCATGTGTTGTTAAAATGGTACCTGTTGGTTGAGCTAGGGCCGCTAAAATGCCTAATGGGCTGCTAAATCGCCCAAAGGGCCACTTTAGCGGCCACACCAGATATCATGCACCGGTTGGAGATTTAGAACCTCCAACCCCTTGGGATTAATTTGGAATCTCGTATATGCAAACGAACAATGCTACCCTATCAAATTCAATGTTTCAGACTTACAAGCGCAGTTAAAATTTCCATCTAAGATCGTTTCGATGAAAAGTAGGTCCCACCAACACTTGCTGTTTCTCTTAACTTCCGACCAATAACCCGAAATGAATTCGGGAGCCTTGGGACCCAAACAAAGGGTCCAACTAACCTAAAACCGACGTGCCAGAGCTATTGGAATATTCAGAATTAGCATATAAGATTGTTTGACTGAAGTGCTTGCCCGCTAATTTAAATCAGTGAAGGCTTCAAAATAGAGAATTAGCTCTAAAAACCAAATGAATTGCTCAGTAACCAAACTATCAGTTCCAGATCAGCTATAAGAAAGCTCTAAATGGTAAAAATGAGAGAAAATATAGAAAATGACCAGAAGGATCATTACAATAGCTTTATCTATTATTAATAGGGGAGTGACTTGATGGACGGTCTTCCCCACACAATGTTTCAACATAAAGATGTGGAACACCATATGAATGCACAGCGCATCTGGAATTTCAAGTATATAGGACATATTTCCGATGTGTTTAATCACCTTTAAAAGGTCAGTATTTCCTTTCCAATTTATGATTTTTTTTGTAAACAAATTAAATTTTAGAGATATGGTTTAGTTTGATATACACCCAATCACCAAGATCAAAATGATCATCAGTTTCTACCTTATCTGCCAGCCTTTTCATTCTCTGTTGTGCCCTTGCCAGATTAGCCTTCAAAATCTCTAGTATTTCATTCCTTCGTACAGCAATGTCATCAGTTGAGCTCCCTAGGATATAACAAATCATAATAAGAGGGTTCTAGCCTATACAATGTCTGAAATAGACTCATATCTATCGATGACTAAAAGGTTGTGTTGTTCCAAAACTCTGCCCATGGAAGCATGGCTACCCATTCATGTGGTGAATTTGTCATAGAGCACTGAATAAACTTCTCAATGCGTTTGTTTGATGGACTCAAATTTGTCATCTGTTTATGGATGATACCCCGTACTCATTGCTAAAGTTGCGTCTTGCAGCCTGTTGAGTTCCTTCCAAGAGGATTGGAAAAATCTAAAGTTACGATCTGTGACAATGGACTTTGATGGACTATGTAACTTGACTATGTGGTTGATGAAAGACTCAAGTGTTGATTGAGCTAAAAAGGATGAAGGTAGGGTAATAAAGTGCCCATACTTGGATAGACAATCAACCACAATCATAGTAGTATATTTTCCCTTAGATGTTGGAGAACCACGTGATGAAATCCGTTGTTATTTCTTCAAAAACCATTCTGGAATTGGAAGAGGTTGAAGAATACTGGCAGGACAACAAAAAATGTCCTTCATTTGTTGACACACATGGCATGATGCCACAAATATATGAATATCATGATGCATGTGCTGCCAATAAAAATTTGATACAGTGCGATGAAAGGTTCTAGCAACTCCAATATCACCACCTATGACAAATTCATGAAATTTGTGCATCAAGGTGTTTTTGAGAGCACTATCAGATGGCAAAGTCAGACGATCCTTATAAAATAATAACCCTTACTGAAAAGTAAACTCCAAATACATACTAGGGTTTCCGCCCATACATTGTTAAATAGCTAACAACTTAGGATGTTGTTGATTAGCTATTCGTAAGTCACATAACCAGTCAAATGTTCTAGTAGAGATGATATTGAGATCCTTCAGGTGTGGGGGCAGAGAATCTGCTGCTTTCTTGACTAGTATTTCTTCCAATGTGTTGAAATTCTACAACTAATGCCTATGTCATAATCTGTCAATAGAAGTTAATTGCTTTCTACTTGCTATTTTTCCTCAGAATAAATGACTTTTTTGGTCTTCTTATCTACCTGGAAGGCTGAACTTAATTCATGTCCAAACTTTTGATCTAACAAAAATTCAGTTTGTATTGATCCATTTTGCATATAATAATAGGTTTGATTTGATGATTTAAGTTAATATTAATCCTTTTTTTTTCTCTTATTATGCATAAACGTCATTTTGTTGGGTCTGTTAGACCCTATCTCTCTCATTCCGAGAGAACAAAGAGGCCCAATATCGAGTCAAAACCTCAACAATTCCGAAAATGAGTTGAATATGCTAATATTCATCAGATACAAAGGAATATACATGATATATAGGTAACATACAATTATGAATAGGGAAAGGAAGCATATTTACAAGTAGAAGACTAAAATAGGTGTATATGTAAGTGATATACAGTCATACACACAAGAGTGTCAAAAATGCATGTAAGAAGCTATGATATTCATCGGATATACATGGCAGAAATGGCCGTTAAAAATGTCCCTAATTTGAAGTCCCAAATCTAGACAAATTTAGAATTGGCCAAAAGGCCCCAAATCTCAACCCTCTCTCTTTTATTTGTAATTTATATTCATCCTACGTGTATTAACTCTAACTATTTTAACTAATTTAAATTAATCCCCTTTGAGTTTATAATCTTTGTTTTATGCTTGTGATTTTTCAATTTGTTTACCAATTTGTCATGTAGATCAGTCAATTTGAAATAAATCAAAAGGATCCTTTAATTATCACTCCTTAAATAGGTCTCTGAAAATCAAGTCTTTTTCATACTAAGATGGCATTTGCTTCGATGGCATTTGCTTTGTTCACGTGACTAATAGTTTACTTGTGTTAAAATAATTTTTGTCAAACCTAAAAAGCTAATTTTTCTTGAAAAATCCAAGCTCATTAGGTATTTTCATAAAATCCTTTTTTTTTTTTTTCAAAAGATGCTATTCTAACAAAAAGTTACTTTCGATTAAAAAAATATATAATCCTCTTTTCCATAAAGATATAAATTTCTTTTCCTTAAATTTAAAATTTTGAAATTTAGACTAAATGGGTTTATCTTTAATTGAAGTAGAATATTTTTCACTTGAATGAATAAATGTCATTTTAGGTCTTCAAATAAATAATTTAGATATTCTCTATAAAATTAAGTCTTTGCAAATGTTTCCCACTTACTTTAAAGTTAGTCATCTTTTTTGTTAAACCATTTTTAAGACGGACATGCCTAATCTACTTAAAAACATTCTAAGGGCGTTAATTGAACCCTAACTCAATTTCTCTTATTTCAAAGGTTGATTTCTATTTTTGAATCTTTGAACTTTCTTTAAGTCTTTTTTTGAACCCTAAGTCAATTTCTCTTATTTCAAAGGTTTATTTCTATTTTCTTTGAAATTTCTTTAAGTTTTTCTTGATATATTTATATAAAAAATCAACTGGTCAATCTGTAATTTTTCTTAAAATTATTTCAATTTTTTTCTAGAATTTTGAAATAGTTTAAAACAAAACCAATTTACTTTAAATGAAATCCAAAAAAGGATAAAACAATCCCGATGATGGTAAAAGCAACTAATGCTCAAACAAAACCAACAATATTTATCCAAACCATTCTCTCGGGCATCACGATAATAATACAGGTAAATAATGCTCCAATAAGACCAATACCAGCCCCTGCGCGGGCATTAAAATAATAATAATTTCACAAATCAATAATAATATTCACATAATCCCCCACGCAGCCAACACAATAAAATAATGATCTCAAAATATAAATATCATGATAAAATCCCCAATCCATAGTATACTTTACATGAATGGTTAAACTACCCAACTCAGTTTGAAAAATGTTAAACCATAACATACTTCGAAAAGGCAAATCTCAAGCTTGGACCCTTCAACCAGGAGTCCTTCCCTTTCGTGCGGTGTCAGAATGAACTAAATATATCACAAACATAATCTACACATCCAAAGGAGTCTAATGACATATTAGCTACTTTCGTTTTAGGTCCAAAAATAATTAAAAAATCGACCTCGAAGAAAAAATGATAAAACCAAAATTTTATTAAAGAATCAAGTTTCCCATTCTCCAATGATTCTAAATATTGAAACCCACTAAAAATAAGTTGAAATTAAGCTTCAAATCATAAAAAGTCCATATTCTCTCTTTACCAAGTGAAACTTCAAAATTTAAGTTTAGGATCCAAGTTTAGAAGATAATTCAGTGAGATAATCAATGAATAAGGATGGAAATCATGTTAGAAGCTCACTCAAATCCAATTTGATGAAAAAAAGTATCTTTGTAATCGCCAAAACTGAGACCCCAAAACTTAAAAATGAAAGAATGAAGTAAAAGAAAAGAAAAATATAATTTATACCAACGACGTCGCCTGGGCGGTCGTTTGGTCACCTAAACGGCATCGGCTAGGTGGCCAGACACACATACAATACTTAGAAAATTGTGCTGGAAGGAAGGGCTTTTGTTTAGGCAGTCTTAGGTCCATCCAGGCAACACCGCTAAGGCAACCAAATAACCGCTGGGGCGGTTGCACCAGAACCAGATTCAAATGAAACATTATGCAACTAAAATGACTCTGAATGGACACTTGAGATTCAATCGAGAGCCCGTCCAGATAGTTTAATAATGTTACTAGGCTAATTGTGACATTTTGGAATCAATAAAATCATTATATTTATAAAAAAAAAGTCGTTATCAACAAGTTAACTCTCGAGAATCCCTTTTAGGCTATTTTAACTAGTTTCTCATCTAATAGGTCAAAACTCTAAATGAAGGGCTTATGGAATCACCATCTGATACTACTAACAACAAAATGACATTTCAAATCTAATGGAACTTATAGAATCACCATCTGATGCTCGGGTCACGAAATATCGACCAAAATCAAACTAATCACTTTCAAGACTACTCAAATCACTCTCAAACACTTTGAGGACCATTCCAACCATCCCCAAAACTCATAAATGATCTATACAACTATGGAAAAAGGAAAAATGGTCAAAATACAGAAAAAGTTAAAAATCAAAACAAGGGTTGTTACACTTAGCCTTGAAAAAAAATTCTTGAAGAGAAATGAAAGAAATATAGTAACGGTTCTTAAAATTTATCAACCTTTCAAAATTTTTAAGGATAAGGCATTAATCATTGGCAAAAAGAATAAAAGACTTATTCTTGGAAAGTTGTTAGGGGAGATATTAGACAAGGTAGACCAAGGAAATTGATACCAATACCAACTTGATCTATTGTGGCTTTGTTTTGATCCTCCTGAACTGATTAGTTCTCGAGATCATCAACCTTCATTTGAATATCTTTCTATTTATGAATTTCTTCTTCAATGAAAGTGATACGAAATGAAATTATGACAACAGAAATGAACTACGAAAGAAAGTAAAGACAATTAATAGAGAGATAGATATTTAGACACAAGAAAGAGTAACTAAGAACAAAAGTATATATCAAATCCTAATACCCTCAATTACAACTAATTCAAACACCTAATTTCTATGGTGATCAAGAGGGAGATGAACTCCCTCTAAACCAATGTTTCTAAATCAAAGTTCAACAAAAGTTTTCCAACAGTCTCACTCAATGGAGAAACATTCATCAGTTCATCAATAATCTAGCAAAACTACGAGAATGAGAAACCCTCAAAAGTATTTATAGTTTGGGCTAATTATTACAATTTTAGGACCCAAAAGTGATCAAATTGGAAGAAAAGGCCCACTAGGGGCTGTTTTGATCCGCTCTTTAAATGTTAGAGCGGATCCAAAGCGCATTGGGCGCAAGTCCTTTCTAAGGGGCTTTCTAGCCCCGTTTTTCCTTCCCTTGCCTCCTTCAATGATCCTTGGACCAATATGAGTATGATCATTAACAAATGAAACCCTCTTGATGGTAAGAAGGCCTCTTCAAGTACCTCCCACTTCATGAACAATCCTTGGATCCTTTGAGGCTCCCGAGCTTGACTTCTAGTGAATGGTTTGGAGCTAATTCAAATTGTATCATCCTCTCCATCCTGGGAAGAATTTAACCTCAAATTAAATGGGTGATCATCTTCTATCATGTCAAAGAGTGAAAGATCACACAGATTAAAGGTATTACGCACTTGATATTTTGAAGGAAGGTCAATTTTGTAGGCATTGTTGTTTATACTTTCAACCACTTAAAATGGACCATCACCTCGAGGCATCAATTTGCCTTTCCTTTGGGTTGGAAACCTATCCTTTTGGAGGTTCACCCACACCCAATAACCCATTTCAAGAACAAGCCTCTTCCTTCCGTTGTTTACTCTTTTGTCCACTTCTTGATTCTTTTTCTCAAGGCAAATTCTCACCTTCTCATGCAGCTTCTTTATGGTTTCCACCCTCTTGTCTCCATCTAAGCTTATCACAATATCACTAGGCAAAGGATTGAGATCTAAAGAGATAAGGGGTTTAAAACCATAAACACATTCAAAGGGAGTCATACCAATAGTCAAATGGATAACACAGTTATAAGCAAATTCGACTAGTGTTAGGTGGTCCTCCCAAGAGGCCATTTTTTATTTTACGAAGGTGTACAAAATAGAACCTTGGGTTCTATTTACCACCTCTATTTTCCCATTCGTTTTTGGGTGGCAAGATATTGAGAAGAGAAATTTGGTATGAAGCCAACCCCACAACGACCTCCAAAAGTGACTAAGGAACTCAGAGTCCCTATAACTAACAATAGTCCGAGGAATTCCATGTATTTTGACAACATACTCAATAAACAAATAAGCCACATTAGAAGCATCATCAATTTTATGTCATGGAATAAAATGGGCCATTTTTGAAAAATTATCAACCATAACAAAAATGTGATCTCTACCCCTCCTTGTCTTAGGCAACCCCAAAATAAAATCCATAGAGATGTCAAGTCATGGGCGTTGAGGAGTGGGTAGTGGGGTGTATAATACTTGAGGTAGAAGGTGGGATTTCATACTTCTACAATCCATGCATTGGCCACAAATTCTAGCAACATCTTGACGCATCTTGGGCTACAAGAATTGTTCCTCTAGGATTCGAAGTGTCTTACCAATTCCAAAGTGACCTATTATACCCTCATAATGTGCCTCTCTTACAAACAATTCTCTCCAAGAGCTAGAGGTCACACACAACCTTCTTCCATTAAATAAGAAACCATTAAAATTGGAGTAGGGCATAAAAGCATTATCCCTCTCCCACCTTTCCCTACCTCGTATCTCATAATCTTAATAGATTTGAGCAAATTGGGATTCCTCTGGGTACATTGTCTTTAGACTCTCAAATCCCATCAATTTAGAAGACAATGTAGAGATAAGCACATGCTTCTTATAAAATGCATCGGCTACCACATTTTCTTTTTCCTTTTTGTATTGAATTACATAAGGGAAATTCTCTAGGAAAGCAATCCACTTGGCATGTCTTTTATTGAGTTTACCTTGGGCCTGGAGATGTTTCAAAGTAACCTGGCCTGATACCTATTCACTCGCCTGGACAGGACTCATGATTGGTTTGAACTACAAACTCCTTGGGCCACAAATAATGTTGTCAATTACCCAAGGCTCTCATCAAGGATTATAACTCTAGATCATAGGTGGAATAATTTAGAGTTGCGCCCTTTAGCCTTTCACTAAAATAGGAAATAGGTTAATGATCTTGCATTAACACGGCACCTATTCCTACCCTACTTGCATCATATTCAATCTCAAACATCTTATCAAAACTGGGTAATTGCAATAAGGGGGTAGAGCTAAGAATAGCCTTCAAAGCTTCAAATGCATGGCTTGCTCATCACCCCATTTAAAAGGTTTATCCTTATGGATCACCTTGTTCAAAGGAGAGGTGATGGTACTAAATCATTTGACAAATTGCCTATAAAACTAGCCAACATATGGAAGTTTCTTACTTTACCAACAGATTTTGAAGTTGGCCAATTCTTGATGGCGTCTATCTTAGATTCATCCACCACGACTCCTTTTGAGTTCATAACAAATCCCAAGAAAACAACTTCATTCACACCAAAAGAACATTTTTCAAGATTAGCATACAACTTCTCTAATCTGAGCACTTCAAACACATTTTACAAATGTAAGACATATTCTTCAAGATATTTGCTATAAACTAGAACATCATCAAAGTATACCACAACAAACTTTCCTATGAATGATTTTATCACATGGTTCATCAACCACATAAAGGTACTAGGAGCGTTGGTGAGGCTAAAAAGAATGACCAACCATTCATAAAGACCAAACTTGGTCTTGATATGGTCTTCCACTCATCACCCGGTTGCATCCGAATTTGGTGGTACCTGCTCCTATGATCTATCTTAGAAAACACCGAATGTGGTTCCACCAAATTCAACTCATCAAGCATATCATCCAAATGGGGAATTAGGTGGCGATACTTTACCGTTATTTTATTAATGGCTCGACAATTGACACACATGCGCCATGTTCCATCTTTATTTGGCACTAGCAACACCAAAACCGCACATGGACTCATGTTCTCTTTGATGTATCCTTTGTTTAGTGGTTCCTCAACTTGACTTTATAGCTTTTTTGTGTCCTTTAGATTACTTTGGTAAGTCAGTTTGTTGGGTAATTGAGAACCCGACACAAAATCAATTTGATGCTTAATACCCCAAAGTGGGGTCCTTGGGGAAGCTCCTTTGGGAACACATCTTCATAGTCCTACAAAATAAGGGAAATAGAATGGGGGATAGGAGAAGGAGAGTGGTTTGCATAAAAATCATGGGCTAGGAAGAGCATGGGTGTTTTGTCATAATTCTCTTTGAAAAGATCTTTGTTCCTAGCCAGCATCACCAAGGGACTCTTCCCTTATAACCTCTTTTTCTCCTTTTATTCATCCCACTTCTCTGTTTGGTCCTTCTTCTCACCTTGTTTCTTATCCTTCTTTTTTAATTCTCTTAATTTTTGGTGATGTTTATTCACCTGAAATGGCGAAAGTGAATGGAGAGTGAATTTCTGACCATTCAACTCAAAAGAGTACTGATTGGTCCTTCCATCGTGCTTGATTGAGCAATTATATTTCCATGGTCTCTCAAGTAATAGATGACAAGTTTACATAGGTATCACATCACAATGCACCATATCATGATAATCCCTGATTTTAAACTGAATCAATACTTTCCTAGTCACTTTCAACTCACCACAATCATAAAACCATTGAAGTTTGTATGGTTTGGTATGTTTGGTTGTGGGCAACTTCAAGAAATCAACCAAAGTATCACTACACACATTAGCACAGCTTCCACTATCAATGACCAAAGAACACACGCTTTCCTTTATAAGACATTTAGCATAAAATAGATTCTCCCTTTGACTAGGGTCATCTATCACCTTACTAATCATTGCACGCCTTAGAATAAAATTTAGAACCTCAGACTCTCCATCTTGAAGCCAAGCATCTTCATTATCCTCCTTTGTCTGCTTATCTTCTTTGGACCCTTCTCAATCTTAGGAATTTTCATTATTCTTATCTTCCAATTCCACTTCTTCTCCAAGGTAATACAATTTTACTTACCAAAGGATCACATTTCTCTGGTTGCGAAATTCACTTGGCTTATTTCCCCACCCTTGACATTTAAAATATTGAAAACCATTAGGATTAGGAGTAGGATATTTTTTACCTTCATTTCTTGATGGGTACTTTGGAGTGGTCTTCTCTATGAGATTTTTGTCATTGGACTTGTAGTCCTTGTACTTGTCATTGGTCTTATCTATTAAAATTTTATATTTTAATACCCATTGATGCATGTAGGAACTTATGGAGTGTAAGGAAGCGCCACGATGCAGTGAAATCGCCAGTGAAATTCTGGAAATTGACTCACTGGTGGTCAAAATGGTGTACCACCAGTCTGGCAACTGACCACCAGTTCGAACACCAAGTTAAAATAGAATTCAGGATTTCAAGACACTCAGTGAAGGTCAAAATAGTGGACCACCATCTTTGCGACTGACCACCAAACTGACCACCAGATTCAAGATTTCAAAAAAACTCACTGGTGGCCAAAATGGTGGACCACCAGTCTTGTGACTGACCACCCAATTGATCACCAGACCTAAAACAGAAGTACAGATTTCAGCACATCCAACGAAGGTCAAAATGGTGGACTACCATCAACTTGACCACCAACTACGAAATTTTTCTGAATACAAATTTTAATTCCATTTTACTTGGGAACATATAAATACCAGCTTTAGGATTTATTAGGGAAAGATATCATTATATTTGCATCTTTTATCATAGCCTCTATACTTGAAACTCTCTGTAAGGTAGTATTTTTTGGAATTAAGCAAATATTGTGGATCTAATCATTCCATCTCTATTAAAGATTCAAGAACAAATTCTTGTAACCTTTGTAAGTAAATCTTGAATTTATTTATGAATAATACAAAGATGCTTTCTATTTCTTCTATGAAAATGTGTGGCTAAGCTCCCATAACTAGGGTTATGGGAGACTTGATGTGAAAAATGGATTTTGGATTGTGAATCCAATTAAGTTCTATAAGTAATGGACATTGTATAAACCTTTCTTCACTTTAATGACTTTTCTTGGTTGCAAACTTGAAGAGTGAGCCCTTAAACATCACTTGTCCAAAATGAAAAGTGTGTTGGGAAAAGAAAGGGTTTGCATGAATTCTCAAGGCTCTAAACCTTAGATTAACGATGAATACCTTAGCAGGATTGATCTACATGAGAAAATAGTTGAATAAATAATATATCCTTTGAGTTTGAGAGAATTGAGGGATAAATTACCCAATCAAGTTGAGAAACTAATGGGTAAATAATAGGAATCAACTACTCTTACAATGGAAATTATTAATTGGAACTCATAAGTGATTCACAACCCTAATTCTTCAAGCATCTTGGTAACCATAACTCTGGTTTGTTTAATATCATTGAATTACTACTTACAAAATGAATCATTAGATGGAATAACTCTGTTACAATTAACTAGGACATAATTCACAAATTAAAACCCCCCATTTTATCTTTTCGTATCATTTATTTGAATTCAACTTGTAGCTATAGTTTCAAATTAGTTTAATCGCCACTCACATTGTTCCCTGTGGATTCGACCCCGACTCCAAAGTTGGATAAAAATATTGACGACGACCGCCTTGCACTAAATTGACGTGTAAGTTGAGCATTATCAAAAATGGCGTCTTTGCCGGAGAACAATTTGGAGTATTGAGTTGGTTTGGAATTTTTAGTTTACTTGCTTGAATTCAAACTTGTAAATATTTGTTTAGTTTTTTTTATTTTCTTTTATTTTTATTATTCTCACACCTTTTTTGAGATGTCAACCTGGATAGATGGTTTTCGGAGTAATGAAGATTCTTGTGACGATTCATGTGATTATTGTGGGGACCACATTATGAGGCTTACTGCCCATATTTTAATGAAACTATAACTTGGTGTTTGACTTGTGGTCAAAGTGATCATTCTAAAGATATGTGTGCTTCCACAATTCAAGTGGACAAATTGATAAAATAAATTTTAGAAAACTAAGCACAGTGGGAAAAGCTAAAGGAGTTACCACTCCCACCATGTTTACAGTGGCTAAACAAAGAAGAATATGAGGAGGACATTAGCCAATTTGAGGAGAAAACTCAAGAATTGCAACCACTCGATTGTCATCTTAATCTTGAGACAAACATTGAAAAGGTGAATAAAAGTAGAGTGTGTAGTAGATAGTGTAAATTATGAAGTAGAATTAGTTGGGCCTCACTCGAAGCATTTTTTTCACATTATGTTTAGATGATATCTTGTCTATGGAATCATCTAAAATAGTGGAAGAGTGTGAAGATGAGGAACAAGAATCCTATTTTCTTTATTTTACACTTGATAAGAAACATAAAAACACACCTCACTTTAAGATCGAGTTGTTTACCATGCATCATCCATTACTCGGCTTCTTAATCTTTATACCACCTCCTTATGAGCGAGGCAAAAAGTTGGATGCTAAGTTGGGGGTAAAATTTATATCATTAAGATGGAGGGAAAAACGTGATTAAGTCATGCCGCGACACTAAATTAGGCGCTTCTTGGGAGGCAACCCAAGCTAAGGTATTTTTTTCTTTTTAATTTTTAGTCTTAAGTTTTTATTTCAAGTAGTTTTATTTTTGGTTGAGTCACAGGTTAATGGGAAGTCTGAGTGCCATAATCTTGCGCAAAGGAGCATAGCATAAAATAAGTGTGGGGTTCCAAGGATCTCCTCTATGTGAAGATGCATCTAGCTAGGCCTAGAGGCCTCAGGGAGTATTTCTATCGCTTCGTTTAAAAATTCACTTTTGGGACAAAGTAGATTTTTAAGTGTGGGGTGGAAAAATTCCCAAATTTTGGCTCAATTTTTTTTTTTTAGGTTTGGAATAATGAGGTATTCTTGTTGGTGCTATTTTTGATTACATGATGCAAGTGGGTTGTTTGTAAAAGCATGTTGAATTGTGGGAATTGCTATTTTTGAGACTCTTAGGCTCATGTTTGTGACTCTTGTAATTGTTGGCTTAATTTTGAATTTGTGCTATTGTTTGGTTGAGAGTCTATGATGATCCTCTGTGAATTGAGCATGTTCCATGTGCGTGTGAGATTTTTGTATATTCCTTGTTGCATATTATGTCTAGAACTTGTCCGGTGTGTGTGTGAAGCGAAATAAAGAATGTGAGTTTAGGAGATGGTTAGGCATTTCTGAGTTTAGGAGATGGTTAGGCATTTCTTTGATAGCCTAGTTTTATATCTTCTTTTACCTACCCTTTTGCATTATCTTAGTTAGCCTCATTGAGCCTTTAGCTTTCTCTTTGGCAATCTCATGTGAAGCCTAATCCCCTTCCTTGATTGACCTTAATTTGATCCAAATCTTCTAAGTGCTTTAATATAAAGGACAAAGTAGGAAGGTTTGTGAAACTGAAGGAGGAAGGTGAAAGTGAAACTCTAAGGAAATGTTCATTGTGTTCCTAAATTATGATGGTTAGGAACTACAGAAAGTATGAAAGCAATTTTAAACTTTTTGGTTGCCCATTTTTTGCTACAATGAACCTGTTTTGGCCCTGGTCCATTTAGGAAAATGTGCACCTCAACCAAAGCGAATAGCTTTAGTTGAGGGTGGCTACTATAGGGGTGCGTAACAATAACTGGTGTATGAAGGAGAGTTGAGAATTACTTGTGATGTAAAAGGGAAGTACTCCTACCATAATTGTTGTTAATGTCTTGAACAAAGTTAGGGCAAAAACAAAAAGAATAGGGTGAAAAAAAAATAAAATTTCTGATGTAATTTGGTTGTTGAATATTTGTTTTAAATGTATAAGGTAGTGTATTAAAGCACTTAGAGAGGATAGTCACTATTCTTGGCCTACCTTTCCGCTAGCTTACATTACAGCCCAGAAAAGACCTACTTGATCTTAAGCTTTACATTTGACTATTAGTGGAGCATTACACAAAGGGAAAGCCTGTGGCTCATTATGTGTAACTTGTGAATTCTTTGTGAGAGAAAGCAAAATTTGATTCTTATACCCATTGTTATAAATTGCATTATTGTGAGTGATTATGGATAACTCTCTTGTTGTAAAGGGCACATGTTTGATGAATATAGGTAATTTGTAAGATGTCTTTGACTGAATAATAAGCATGAGTTTGCTAATAAGGTGAGTAAATTCTTGAGGCTCGGATGTTTTGGAAGTAGGATTCATGAGCTTTCCATTATGTTTGTGACATGCTTAGTGTAGAAATTTGCATTACGCGTAGTGATTGTAGTACTAGCTTGAATGTATTGCATGTAGAAGGAGTGTGGAATCTATGCATCCCATGATACTTAGAGTGAATATTTTTTTGAGGATGAACAAGGTTTTAAGTGTGGGGTGTTAATGTTGGGTGTATATATTCATTCTAGCATTACTATTTTAGCCCTTTTTAGCCTTGTTTTGAGGATGATTCTTACGATATATGTGATAATAATGACATAAATGTGCATTCATGTTTCCAAATATGGGTTTATAATGCTTAATGGTGTTTTTACATAAGTTTTGATTCACTTCGAACATTTAGAGGTCAATCGAGAAAACTAGTGTGACTAGCTTGAGCTAGGTGTTTGTCTAGTCTATTATGTTGGGTTCTAATGTATTTTAACGAGTTACTAAGGTTGTTATTATGTATATATATGTGAAACCACTTATTTATAATATTCATAGGTCAATTGGATCAAGAAAAGATTCAAAACAAAGAGCTAAAAATCAAAGTGAAACTAGCCTATCCTTAGCTCGTGTTTTGAGTCTAGGATGTTGTGTGGTTTTGAGCTCTACTTTGTGGTGTTTAATGCTTTATGATGATTTTTTAATGGATCATGATGATATATGAAGGATATACAAGCTTCAAATCAAGTGGAAACAACTCAATAAGGCTCAGAATGGCTCAACGAAACCGAAATGCGGAAATTGACTCCATTTGGAGTCCTGAAATGTATTGGACCATTGATGGCGCGTGGAAAGTCCAATGGATACATGTAAAACACCACTGGATTCATAAAAGTTTGTAGTTTGAGACCATTGGTGCGTGTAGGAATTTATGGAGTGTAAGGAGGCACCACGATGCGGTGAAATCGCCAGTGAAATTCTAG
This sequence comes from Capsicum annuum, assembly GCF_002878395.1. NCBI lineage: Eukaryota > Viridiplantae > Streptophyta > Magnoliopsida > Solanales > Solanaceae > Capsicum > Capsicum annuum. Next base: position 57,811,174 of record NC_061114.1, read on the forward strand.
AAATTGACTCACTGGTGGTCAAAATGGTGGACCACCAATCTAGCGACTGACCACCAGTTCGAACACCAAGTTAAAACAAAATTCAAGATTTCAGGACACTCAGTGAAGGTCAAAATGGTGGACCACCAGCTTTGCGACTGACCACCAAACTGACCACCAGATTCAAGATTTCAGAAAACTCACTGGTGGCCAAAACGGCGGACCACCAGTCTTGCGACTGACCACCAAACTGACCACCAGACCTAACATAGAAGTATAGATTTTAGCACATCCAGTGAAGGTCAAAATGGTGGACTACCAGTTTTGCGGTGGACCACCAACTTGACCACCAACTTGCACAAAATTTTTCTGAATACAAATTTTAATTCCATTTTACTTGGGAACATATAAATACCAGCTTTAGGATTTATTAGGGAAAGATATCATTATATTTGCATCTTTTATCATAGCCTCTATACTTGAAACTCTCTGTAAGGTAGTATTTTTTGGAATTAAGCAAATATTGTGGATCTAATCATTCCATCTCTATTGAAGATTCAAGAACAAATTATTGTAACTTTTGTAAGTAAATCTTGAATTTATTTATGAATAATACAAAGATGCTTTCTATTTCTTCTATGGAAATTTGTGGCTAAACTCCCATAACTATGTTTATGGGAGACTTGATATGAAAAATGGATTTTGGGTTGTGAATCCAATTGAGTTCTATGAATAATGGAAATTGTATAAACCTTTCTTCACTTTAATGACTTTTCTTGGTTACAAACTTGAAGAGTGAGCCCTTAAACATCACTTGTCCGAAAAGAAAAGTGTGTGTTGGGAAAAGAAAGGGTTTACATGAATTCTCAAGGCTTTAAACCTTAGATTAACAATAAATGCCTTAGCAGGATTGATCTACATGAGAAAATAGTTGAATAAATAATATATCCTTTGAGTTTGAGAGAATTGAGGGATAAATTACCCAATCAAGTTGAGAAATTAATGAGTAAATAATAGGAATCAACTACTCTTACAATGGAAATTGTTAATTGGAACTCATAAGTAATTCACAACCCTAATTCTTCAAGTATCTTGGTAACCATAACTCTGGTTTGTTTAATATCATTGAATTACTACTTACAAAATGAATCATTAGATGGAATAACTCTGTTACAATTAATTAGGACATAATTCACAAATTAAAAACCCCTCATTTTATCTTTTCGTATCATTTATTTGAATTCAACTTGTAGCTATAGTTTTAAATTAGTTTAATTGTCACTCACATTATTTCCTGTGGATTCGACCCCGACTCCAAAGTTGGGTAAATATATTGACGACGACTGCCTTGCACTAAATTGACGTGTAAGTTGAGCGTTATCATAGATAGTTATGCATGGAGAGATATCTTTTTTCAACCCAACCTTGAAGCATATGATTTTATAGTTCACATTCTCTCAAAGGTTGAGCTTCAAGATCAATTGTTGGAATTCATCATAATAGTCCATAACACTCTTGCTACCTTGCCTCAAGTTGTACAACTTAGCAAGTAGCTCATGTCTATACCTCTCTGGAATATACTTTTGTTTCATGAATACCTTCAACGCATCCCATGGAGGGAGATGTCCTTCATTCAACACATTTCCAAATCTCTTGACATAATTTCACCATGTATTGGCATACGCTTCAAAATGAGTTATGGCATAGCAACTCTTCTACTCTTCGGTGATATCATTAACTTGGAAGATCATTTCACAAGAGGACTCCCATAAGAGATAAACTTCGGGATCACTTTTTTCTTTGAAAGTTGGAAGACTAACCTTAATTGAATTGAAACCCACATCTCAATCCCTATTACTGTAACACCCCGTATTCAAGTACGTGTATTGGCTTATTCAAGTACGTGTATTGGTCTTATTTATATGGAATTAATTTTTTTATTTTATTTATAGTGGAATTTGCCTGTCGATGGTTCCATGCGAAGGTTATTGAATAAGCTTTTCAACGATATAAAGATTTCCAAACACGGATAGGTTTCGGATATAATCGAGCACGTTCGAAACTATAAAACGGTGGTCGGGATATTTGGGAATAGTAAATGTGCAGGAACATTTCCTGCACACAAACTACTTAGGCCAGCCAAATTTTTGGGTCAACTTCGAATGATCATAACTCCCTTAATATAATGAACTGGGAGAGCTGCGGCCAATGAAAAGAAAGATCTTTGAGTCTTCTTTCCAATGCAATTGGTTTCATCCAAATCCAACGTCTGAGTAAGGATCTATACTCGTTTTACTTCAGCCTATCAAAACAAATTTTTAGGGTCAACTTCAAACGACCATAACTCCTTGTACAGGACGAACTGGGTGACCTACTTTATATGAAATGAAATCCCTTTGAATTATCCTTCCAACAATACCAATTTCACCCAAATACGATATCGGAGAAAAGAGTTATGGTCGATCTACTTTAGCTTATCAAAACATTCCACCAAAGGACGGATTTGATATTATTTAAATTTTAAAGGCATTTTGGTCATTTCCTATTACATTATGGACGGTAATATGTGTATATATACATGTATATGAGTTCAAAAACTCATTTTCATCATCAATCATTGAGAAATAACAAACCCTAGCCAAATTTGACCTTTAAATTACTTTTGATTCAACCGTAGAAATTCCAAAGTAATCCGATAACTGCGTTTGTCATCTCGAGAGCTTCGAACGGCACCTATTATTTGTGCAAACAGGATTTCATAATCAAGAGGTGAATTCTAAGGTATGAATATTGTTTGCCTTTGTTCTTTTCCATATGTATATGTGTGATAGAGGATTATATGTATTGGTTGTTATTGAAATGTGATAAAAATAGGGTTATGGACTATTTTGCATGGTTTGGTTGTATTGAATTGTAGAATGTGGATATGGTAATTGAGTTATGGAAGGTGGATACGGTGATATACTATTGAATTGATGATTATTTATGTCTATGGCTCAATTTGGTTTAATGGATTGGTTGGAAGGATAAATGAATCCAAACTTGATATTGGAGGATATTGTATGAATATGCATGGCATGTGAATGTAATTGGAGTATAAGAGGGTTAAAGTGACATCCTTTATGGTGTAATTAAGGCTTACTACTTAACCACTAGTTTGGTGAATTCAAATAATTGAATTGTGACGTTTGATCACTAATACTAGTTTGCTATATATGTTCATTGTAGAAAAGTAATCCGAAAAGATGGGAAATCCATTTGGGACTAGTATTGAAGGTTGACAGTCAGGTATGTAAAGCATACTCTATACCATATCTTTGGCATGAAAGTGAACAATTGTTCTATTAAGAAACTTTCCAAAGTTATTCAGTAACGTATGATCCATAATGGTTTTGTATGATGTCCTACGTTACCAATGAAATTGTTTCCACTCTACAAGATGTCAAAATACTCCAATACTTACTTGTTTTCCAAATCTTACATGTTTGTTGCACTAATGAATGTCAGAAGGTATCCGGTTACTCAAACAAGATTCATGTGCTATTAATGACTCCAAAACGTTTCATTGATATACCAATAAGTTCCTACTTCATTGTTATGGCATTGATGACTCCAAAACACTTTATTGATGTGCCAATGAGTTCTTACTTCATTGTTATTGCATTGATGGTATATTTATATGTCTCTTATTGATGTATCATTGGTTCAAAGTATCAAAAATGCGGTGGCGACCGAAATAACAATCTCAAAGATTAATTGAACTAAGTGATGGAAGTTCTCTCTTATCGGGTGGTATCCCAGGGGCATAAGCCTATCATGGGTCGATCCCTATTTATATATTTATGGGTGGTATCCCAGGGGCATAAGTCTGTCATGGTCGATCCCAGATGATATGTACTGGAGGCAGCCTAATGGTCACAGTACAATACAGTAATGATTACAAAGATGATAAGAACGAAGGTAAAGTGATTGAATAAATACAATGTACAGGTTGTCACAAGTTCTAGTAAGTGTGGTTCACTCCTATTATGATTTATTCACTTGTCCTGATTTCTATTGAGCTCCTATATCATATGTGATTATCTACAGCTTTACATATTTCGTACTGACGTCCCCCACGGGGGACCTGCATTTCATGCTACAAGCACAGGTACCTCAGCTCATACACCGCACAAGTAGGAGCCAGGATATCCAGCTGCTTTTGGTGAGCTCCAGTTTGCTTCGGGGCTTTCTGTGTCATATCCAGTCACTTTTGGTATTGTATAGAAGTTAGTTATATGGCGGGGTTTGTCCCGACCTTAGTTAAACTCTGTGTATTGTCTAGAGGCTTTGTAGACCTAATATACAGTCAAGGTGGTGTTTTGTTAATAGACGTGATGGCTCTAACGGCCAAGTATTATATATACATATATATATGTGCTCGAGCTTATACAGGTGATTATTTCCTTTTATATGCGACATGATGTTGTCCAAATTTCGGGTTGTCATAGAGGTATGCATGGGAAGTATAAGGTTATGAGCTGGTTCTCCCGGGCCTCCTCGGTTATGGGTGTCAGCCCGCCCCAATAGGATTTGGGGTGTGACAATTACCTTGTTAGTTCCATTGATCATAACCTTGTGGTCGGTTTCCTAAGTTTTCTCTACCATTAGGCTCCGGACTAAATCTTCCTCCTTGACCTCGATAACCTCTTCGATCCATTAGTCTACCTCTCATTTTCTTTACCAACATGTTGGCTTCATCAAATACCCTGAATTTCACTTATTGTTATTTCTTTTCTTCCTCGTCTATTGGATGGGTTAGTTTTGGTTAAGGGGTGCTTGGAATGGGGGAATTTGGTTTAATGGAGGTTGGGGTATTCGGGTTCAAGATTCATTATGTTGTGTTTGGTTGAATTGAGGTTGGAGTAGTTGAACAACATGTTGGTTTTGTGGATATGTAGTTGCTTGGAGAATGGAATCATGTTTTTGTATTGGTGGATTGATTATTTGGTAATGGTTTTCGGAGGAAATATGAATCGAAGGATTTGAAGCATGCACACTAGTAAGCATGGTAGTGTTGAGGTATGGATAGGGATGTGTTTTGTCGACCTTCCATGATATCCACTCTTCCGCCAATGAAGGATACACTCCCCTTCAAGAGAATCCACCTTAAGGTCAAGTGAATTTATCTTAGCATCCATAGAATCAATTTTACAATTGAGAGTTTCAATGGCCGCTAAGATAGCATTTGTTGAGTGGTTATCAATGGTTTGCGAAGTTTTTCCTTTCGTATTTATTGTACCTATGAAGAAAGACACTCACAAAAATAAAAAACATGTTAGTGTTAGAGAAATTAACCTCACAAACTCATCACACCTTTGTTTACCTCACACTTGGATCACAATTATTGAAAGATAGTTTATACTTCGTGTGGTAATCGAGGTATCAAGTGATACTCTTCATCGGATTAGACTCTTGTTTAAAATTACTCAACAAAAATATGTACGAACTTGATTCAAGAAGCTAGGAAGAATTAAAAACTAGATAATATTAAAAGAAAAGAAACGTTGAACGATTCAGATTCAAGAACTAATCATCCAACTTAGTAGGTGAATTACTAGTTGTTGATAGTTTTAAGAATGAAAAGTTGAATTTAAGAATCAAGGAATGAAACTAAGGAATCAAACCTGAGAAAATTAGAGTTTATAAGTGTTTTAATGTATTTGTAACTTGCATTGAACGTTTGGGAAGGCTTGATATATGTTTGGGAGGTGTCACACACCTTGGACGCAACTTTAGAGCACTTCTAGTGCAGGTAGGGAAGGTTGCTCACTGTTTTGACCTATGGCAGATGTTCCAACGCACCTCCATCACAGGTTGGCTGCAGGAAAGTCCTTAGACACTACCTTGAGGTGTGAAAATAGGCTGGGAGCAGCTGCAGCGCACCTTGGGCGCAAGTCAAGGGTAAGTTGACCGCCCTTTTCTTGTTCCAAGGCTGAAAATGCCCTTTTTGATGTCTTTTGTCTAATCTTCTCTTGGAATATTCTTGAAATCTTTTTAGATGCTCAAACACAAACACCTTTTCACTCTTTTTCTTCCTTCTTTTTGGATCAAACACCCTCTTTTTTATGAATTTTCAATATGAATACAATAATCTCCTCAAGAACGCACCAAGAACATCAATCTTTCTAATTTTTTTCGGAACTTGGAATGGGTTGAAAATTTAAACGTAGGCACTTCTTAGCCTTCTTAACTCATTCCAAACATCAAATTGCCCAAATTCTTCACCAAAATCTTCATATTTTCTATTCACTTCAAACATCTTCAACCCAAGCTTTCAACAAGGATAAAACACTCAAATAAGCTCTGATTTGACTCAAATTGGTTTATAGACTCGTATAGTGTTAGAGAATGCAAATTCAACACTAGAAAAACAAGAAAAAATAAAAATCAGAAACGTAAAATGTGACCTAAGACCTAAAATATGAATTTGCATTTCTTTTGTGATTTCGATTTTATACGACGACTAGACCCAAGATTGACTTCATATGAATGAAATCAAGCTCAGCCCTGATATCAAATGATACGAAACAAAACTACGACACTAAAAACGAACTAAGAAAGCAAGTAAAGACAATCAATAGAGAGAGATAATTAGATATAAGAAAAAAAGGATATATCAAATCCTAATACCCTCAATTACAATTAATTCAAACACCTAATTTCTACGGTGACCAAGAGGGAGATGAATGCCCTCTAAACCAATGTTTCTAAACCAAAGTTCAACAAAAGTTTTTCAACACTCTCACTCAATTAAGAAGCATTCATCAATTCATCAATAATCTAGCAAAACTAAGAAAATAAGTTGTCCTCAAAAGTATTTATAGTTTAGGCTAATTATTATAATTTTAGGGCCCAAAAGTGACCAAATTGCAAGAAAAGGCCCACTGGGGGCTGTTTTGATTCGCTCTAAGCGGATCCAAAGCACATTGGGAGCAAATCCTTTCCAAGGGGCTTTCTAGCCCCATTTTGCCTTCCCTTGCCTCCTCCAACGATCCTTGGACCAATGTGAGTGCGATCATCAACAAATGACACCCTTTTGATGGTAAGGAGGTTTCTTCAAGTACCTCCTGCTTCATGAACAATCCTTGTATCCTTTGAAGCTCTCGGGCTTGACTTCTAGTGAATGACTTGGAGCTAATTTAGATTGTATCAGAAAGAGACCTCCATGTTGGTCGGAATATCTTTCTCATCCTTTTAAGACTCTATTCGAAATGAGCATATTCATACATACACCCTTTTCATCTGGAGTTTTAGCTTCCTCAAGCTCAAAGTTTCTAGCTTCAGAAAAGATCTCCTCATTATTTGGATCAACTGGTACTTCTATGGTCGTGAAGGAGATATGTAAATTGTTAGAAGAAGGAATATTTTGGCAAGTATCAACTTCAGCTTCACTAACTTGCACTTGGAATGGATATTCTTATTTTTATGCATAGCTTCTATTCTTAATACATCAGTGTTGGGCCCTTTCACTGGAATCTCCTGGAGGGAGGATAATTCCTTGACAATGTCTCTTACCAACTTAGAGATTTCATTCATGGACTTTCCCCTTTTTCTTGAGTAGGATTTTTCATAAAGCGTAGTTGATTTTATTAGAGGAGGTATGTTTTCTCACTCTTATGGTTTTCTAGTGACAAGTTCTTCAGAATAGCTCAAGAGTTTATACATTCGAAACCTTGACAACCTTTTGTTAAGCCTCATCCTTGAACCATTGATGAGTAGTCACTATTAGGGGGTTATTAGTAGTAATAGTCTTTCTTTCCTTGTTAATTAGATTGGATTTCCATGTCTTTCTCCATTTGAACCTCCAGTGGTTGGAACTAATGGTAGACATATCTTGCTTATGTTATGAGGTAGTTGGCTTGGATTTTTGGATCCTTTTCCCTTTTCCCTTGCTTAACAGTAGTACAACCCGCTTGCGGATCCTCTTTTTGCACCTTAGTCGTATCAGCCACATTCATAAAAACATGAATCATTTAATTGTTGCAATTTTGGCTAACTACCTTCGCAGTGTCGTCGTTTCTGCTGGATATTGAAGGAGATTTGCCACTGATTTAGGATAGCTCCTCCTTAACTTGGGGTATTGATCTTGAACCATACAATGATTGCAAAATTTCGAGTCAAATCATAGTGAATTTTCTGGTTTATGCAAACTTCCTTGCCTGCAACATTATTAATTCTGACAATCACTTCATTGGGAGGAAACCATATGACATCCACTTCAACCTTAACCTTGGCAGTGGTAGGTCTGGATTTGGCTAGAATGGCCTTATCTTTGATAATAAGGGAACCTATTGGTTCTAAATTCTACTCAACCCATTCTAAAAGTAATGTCAATGGAGTTTCGAAAGGGTGACCCAAACAACCGCTAATGGGTTTCTCGGGTTTCAAATCAGTAGTCCAAGCAAGAAGTTTCATTTGCATTCCACATATAGGATGGAGATTCCTACCATAGACATTCCTATGATTTCCCCGCAGGTCAAAGTCTCTGAAGACGTGATGCATGTTGCACGCTCTGATTCTCATAGCCCCTTTAACTAGAATAGTTCGATTAAAATCAGAAGAATTTATATCAATAGAGGATCCGATGCAAATACACTTACCTAATCGGCATGTCTATGCGAGTTTGTCATGCTTGTCCTCAGTGAAAGTAACCACAAGTTCTCCTTTAATCACCTCATATGCTCTGAGGTCTAGACGAACTTTTCTCTTGGAGTTTATGATAGAATGATTCACCATGATAGCCATAAAAATATAGAGGCTTTCCTGTTTTCAGGTGTTGTGAATATGAGTCGTAGGGTTGTGAAGAAAAGCAAGTTGATAACACTGATGGACTTGGTAGAGGGGGGGAAACTTGGGCAAGGTTAGGAACCATTGGAAGGAGTGGCGATGATGACCTAGGACCGCCCTGTGAAATTGGGGTCGCATCTCAGAGGAGACGACCTTTGGAATTAGTAACGGTTCAAATTGATGACTGTAGAGTTAGAGAGATACGAGAGAATCTCTCTTAAGATATTCTAAGGACTATTAGCTACCTCAATTGTGACACAGCACTAAACCCATTGAATTTCAACAGTTGTGTCCAGACCTACTACTTATAAAGGAAAAAAATTACTAAATTTTGATACATCATATACCTTCCACCTTAAAATATTGCACTGTCTGGGTTGCTTTATTTTAAACTAAGAATCTATCGAAAACAGTCTCCCTACCTCATCTATTTTGAACTAGAAATCTATCGAAAACAGTCTCCCTACCTCATCTTTAAGATAGTGATAGCAGTGGTATGGACTACAAACACTTACACTCCACTTGATAAAACACTTACCCTCCTCAGACTCCACATGGTGAAAATATACTAAATATATCGCTGCTTCAAATATTGAGCTCAGATTAACCAGCTAGCTACATCCTCCCTGCTTGCCGATTCTAATTTTGATGTCGAAAAATGATTTGGAAATTTTAGTAAACCGACATAAGGAATTTGATTCTTTTAGGGTAATCGAAGGCACCAGATACTTATTTAACAAGTGCTTTTTGGGCAAGACGCAATGATCCAATGGGATAACAAATTTAAATTACTACTTTACAAAGAGCACAAGCTGCTCAATTTTAGAATACCCTACTAACCACTGCAAAAAGATAAAAAGGAGTCCCAACAAACCCACAACATCAAAGAGGTGAACTAGAAAAAACACACTATACCCTAAAATGATACAAATGGATTGGTTGTTTCCTTAGGTGTTGCCTTTGTTCGAGATATGATAACATCATTGCCACGGATTTCAGAAGGAAATACAAGAGATTATAGTAAGAACATAAAGAAGAATATTAGGACTTCTCGAAGGCACGTGCAATAAGTTAGAAGTCTGACGGGGCGTTCTTTCTGGCTAGACCATTTATTGGTCGTCGATTTGATGAGTAGGATAGATAAATGCAGCAAGTGAAACAGGCATGATGCAGAGTGATCTGGATTGAAGATATTGCATGGCTGCTCCAACATCTTCCTTCATGAGCTTTGTTACCTCTTGCTCTGTTTCAGCATCGGACCATTTCTCCCAGACCTGCTGGTTGGAGTGACATTCACAGCTGTCTCCCAAAAATATTGATGAAACAATGAAGCCTTGTAGCAAATGTAGCAATCTTACAGTTGCGTTATCAGACACTACAGAGGCATTCGACAATGTCCAGTTAGTTAGAAGCAAAAGAGTGATTATGTTCATTACCTCGACAGACTGCAATGGAATGTCAGCAACAAGTTCTGACACCGTGCTAGCTCCTCCCAGCCTACTCATGCTCAGTACCTTTAGGCAGAGTTGAGGCAAATAATTTATTCAACCAAAATATTTAGGAAAACTGGGTCCAAAACAAGAGTGGAATCATATGGCAGAAGAAGAGCAAGAAGGACCAGGACCGTTGTAGACAACTCAAAATTGCAAGAACGTAAGAGATGTTTGTCATGGAATATAATGGCTAGATGACAGTCATCATAGTTAAGCTAGTAGATGGCTTGAAAATAAGTTGACCGCCAAATTACCTCAAGTTTCTTTTTCTTTTCTTTTTTTCTTTTTCTGAAAATAACTGACAAATTACCTTAACTTGAAGCCTTAAGAACTTCACATAGTCCAGAATCTCATCAAGCATTGTTGCCCTGTCAGACTGGCAAGACAGAAAAAGCATATCAATACCACAAGCTATGACATCTTTCGAATTGCATCTATAACTGATTCATACCAACTTTATCCTTGAAAAAAACTGAGATAGACCAATTCTTAGAAAATGCCAATTACAATGAGGTTTATGAATTACTTATCAGAGGATTGCAGCTATTTTTCATATTTGGTACAACAACAACAACAACAAACCCAGTGTATTCCCACTTAGTGGGGTCTGGGGGGGTAAGATGTACGCAGTCCATACCTCTACCTCTGAATTTTTCATATTTGGTAACTCGAATAAATTAAGCAACACTCAACTCCAACAGAAAGTTATTATATTTAAAAATTACTACTTCTTCCAATTGTAGGTATTGGTATCTTAACATCATGATAAAGTTATGGGTCAGCACAAAAGTGATTGAGCCTAAATTGTTATTAGTTGCAATGAAGAATGAATGCTGATCAATGGAATTTGTAGCAACAAGAGAATAGAGCACACCTTATTGCAGCTGGGGACAAGTTCCTACAAAGCCATTATTCGTTCTGATATCCTTTCTCTTCTTAACTGTAAAGAGACTGACAAATTATTTGGTCACTTGTTTCTGGAGAGCATTATCCACAGACCCCAGCATTTCACAACAAAACTTAAGTTCTTTTTTTTTTGGGGAGAATTAAAATAGCTTAACGTTCTCCAGACAAACTCCTCTAAATGTATCGGTCATATTACCCCCGCTCGGCAATACTATGTGGATCAGTGGCCTGTCCTCTTCGTGCCCGGACCCTAGGACGACTTGCAGGTTGGTGTGGTGTATTTACTGTTGTGCTTGATGTTGGCTGGCCTTGAAAAGGCTGCAAGAACAAAAAGAGAAGTTAAGAGATCTATTAGTAAATAATAGATATAAATCCTAAAACGGACAAAGATGCCACGTTTGTCAAAAACATATCAACGTAAGACTTGTCAAGCATGTTGCATGCAACTAAACTGGAATTAGGAAATGAGGGTAAATGAAATATAAAAAAGTTGATGCAAAAAAACATTACAGTTTGATAACTGAGCAAACTCAGGTTAACCCATATTCCCAATTGGTGGTTTTAAATATGGTTTTAACATGGGTTGTTTGGCGTGACAAACAAACACAGCCACAAAAGCATATGATAAAGCCTTTCACTTTCTACCTTTCCTTACGATCCATAGCCAGGACGTAGGGTGTCTAGATAATGTGAAGTATGCAAATCAAATGGACATCTTCTGGTGGAACAAATGATGCAATTTCTACACCTTTACTAGGAACATCAATTACATGAAGCTAAGAGATCAAAAACGATTCAGCAGCCTGCCAGTTTTATATTGGGTGTTGATGCTTCTTGAGGACGATTTCTACTATCTCAGTAATGTAGAGATAGTTGTGATGATTTCCATATTTTCCTATTCATTACATACTTCAGCTCACTTTGGCCCCTTCACCGTCACCAAACTAAAACTCCATAAACAATAGCAATCTTATTACAAGGTACCATCTCAAATCAGGGGCAAAAAATAGTTTCCAACAAGCATATTAGTGATTAAATTCTCAACAGCTACTCTACATAAAGTAATTAAATTGATTTATTTAAGTTTGCCGATATTATATGGATATACTAGTCTACAAGAATAATAGCGTAATTACTATAAAACATCAGCGTAGTGAAGAAACAGCAACATGTAACCCAGACTTGGTGAACTTGAGGAACATTGTGGCAAACTGCATGAGATTGCAAATGCTCTAAACCGGGATATAAATTTCCCATGTTTATTGCTTCTCTTGCCTGCAAAAGAATATGAATAACAAATAAAAAGACGGTATTTTCCTCAAAGCTTACACTTTTTGAAATGCATCTCCAGTTCCTTCTCCACACCAGCTAAACTCTAAGGGCCCGTTTGATACGAGGGATAAGGGGTAACTAATTATGAGATTAATTTTAGGATGAGTTTATATCATCTTAAATTGGGGTAAAATTGTGGGATAACTCCGTTGAGGATGGGATTAACAAACCTGGGATAAATAATCCAGGGATAACTTGTTCCCCGACCAAACAAGCCGTATATGAATTTTTTGATAAGTAAATTTTACTAATGCAAGTACTACAACATAGAAGTAAACAAAAAACATTCAAAAGTTTCACAATAAAAAGGCTCTCGTTGTACAAATTTCTTTGCCACATTTCCTTTTCTTTATCTTTTGAAGGAAGTAAAAAGGCACATTTACATTTTAAAATATTACTAGTAGTCAAATTTAAATTTTCAAAGAATAATTAATAAGATTAGTTTAGTAAAATAAACTACTAATAAATGTTTTGTTAAGGACTGGCAAGTACTTCCTATGTCCAACAATACTTGGTCACTACACTAAAAATGTATATCCAACAATACTTGTCCAATTTGGAAAACAAATGGATAATTTACCCTTTTCTACCCATGTTGTTTTTCCTATTAAATACTATTCATCCCAAGACAATCAATCTATTATATACAAAGGGTGATGTAGTAAAATAACTCCTATTAGTGGAGTATATTATAGTACATACATTTCCCTGAAGCGTCGAACTTACAGGCTTTACTAGAAAACCTCCGGCGTTACTAACATCAGCACGGCCATTGTCTAAGCTTAATCCCAAAGGAAACAACGGCTGCTTTTGCGGCTCAGAGACACCAGATGTTGAACTTAACGATGTCGTCTCCGATGAGGCAACGGCACAAACATCAGTTACCGGCAGGGTAGCATAAGAGGGAAGAGCAGAAATTGCTCGAGAAAATCGTCGGCGGCGTATCCCTCTGGTGGATTGCTCGCCATGCCGGATTGTTCCGGCAAAGAGAAGTTAGGGTTATGGGGATATGCCGGAGTTAGTTAATGGAGGAATGGGAAATCGGATTTTTTTTTTTTTAAATGTGCACTTTCGATACTTAGAAGTTGTTTGGATGTGGGTTGGCATGATTTTGTTGCAGGCGTTTCGCCATAAAAACTAAAAAAAAAATATTGAAATTAAAGTTGTGTTTGATCATATATTTTTTTAAAAAATCTGTTTTGACTTTTAAAAAATCCTTTTTAAATTTAATTTCATACTCTAAATTTTTTAAAACTATCAAAATTTTCCAACTAATTTATCTACTAATTATATTCATAAATGAAAAGAATTTCACATCAATGATGGAAGAGGTCCTGAACTTAAAAACGAAAATATGCCTACAAATAATGAAAATATATCGGTCTTTTAGCTTAAAAATCTTTATTTTTTGTTCAAAAATGTCTTTTACTGAGAAGAAATATCTTTCAAAAATGTGTCTAAACTTAATTTGTTGTTCATCAAAATATCTTTCTTTCCGAATTTGCTCCAAAACTCATCTAAATCATTTAAGGGTCTTTTATATAATATTAAAAAAATTAGGGTTATATATAATAAAAAAAAAACTTGAAATTGGAGTTGAATAAAGGTGAAAACAACAAAAAGTTGTTTTCACTTTTTTTCAAAAAAAAATTAAAATATTTTTGAAATATTTATGGTCAAACACCATAAATTCCATAAAGTGAAATTTTTTTTCAGAAAAAAGTAAAAAATATCTATGGCCAAACGACCTCATAATGTATCATATGGTATGATATCATATTGTATAGTATAATAGTACAATATAATTTGAATGTACTGTATGATTCATTATTATTTTATAACCATTTTATTGTTTGATTTAACGGTATAATATTATATCGTAATTGATAAGTTTATTAAAATATTTTAATTATTATAAATATTAAATTTATCAATAATTATTAATAAAATAATTTTCTTCATATTAATCTATCACAAATTATGTCATATAAATATATTAAGTTGTTAAATTTATATAAATTTTATCAAAATTAATACAAGGGTAGATCAGAATAAATGTAATCAGATTTAATTTTTATAGTAACAATTTTCATTTCCTTTTGATGTTTTAAAACGTGATCACCAACGATAAGTACAAAGTTTGAGTGCATCTTTTCTGTATGCTGCCGATTCGGTATGAAATATAAAAAAATTCTAAAATAATGAATTGTTTCTTACTTATTTTCTTGTGTTTGTTATGCAAATAGAAAAATATTTTCTAAAAATATTTGTATATATTTAACACAAAATAATGATAACAAATAGGATACGGGGCTAGGTAAGAAAAAATTTATGATTCTTTTGTTAAAATAAATATTTGGAGGTGGCCGGGTTAGTGAAGTGGGGGATTGAGGGTAGGAGTAGGGGTGGAGTAAGAAAAAAAATTTTAATTTTAAAAAGAATAAATTAGAAAATATTTTTTTTGTGGGTGGGCTCATTGAGGGGAGTGTTGGTAGGAGGTGGTGGTAGGGTAAGAAAATTCTTTTAAAAATTTTAAAAAAATAAAGAAATTAGTTTGGGAGAGGGGCTAGTAAGTGGAATGGGAGGGGGAGGGGTGGGTAAGGGTGGGGTAAGAAAAGGTTTTGAATTTTTTTTTTTTTAAATTATGGTGGGGTTTGGAAAGGGATGGGGTTGGGGTATGGGGATAAGAAAAAAATAAAAAATTTTAAAACTAACTGTATTAGGCGAGGAGGGGTAGCTTGTGGGGTGAGGGGAGGGGGAAGGAGGTGGAGTTAAATAATATAAGGTAAATGGTAAAATAGGATTATATGATATTAAATATGGACATAATTGAAAAAAAACCGACAAGTCATGGGATTCGATCAAATCAGTGGTAACATAAAGTGGAATCTTCATGATTACCAAAACATGAAACTAAACCATATCATACCATATATTTTAAGAAACAGTCAAAACAATCATGGTTCTCTAAGTAACTATACCATATCATACTATTATTGTAATTACTATATTTCACAGTATTTATTTACTTTATTCATAAATTTTTGTTTGACCATAAAAATATCAAATACAACTTGACTTGGTATTCACTTTTTCATTTTTAAATTATTTTTAAGAAAATCCTAAATTTTAATTTTCACAAATAACCCGATTTAAAAGCTACATTTGAATTATAGATATTAACTGTAGAAATTATGATCAAACACAATTTCAACTTTGAAAATTCTAAATAAAATAATTTTATTTCTTTAATTTTCATGATCAAATGCCTACTTATATGTTCCCTTCATTACTAAGTAAGTGGGAAGAATTAATTATAGGTGGTAAAAGAGTTTCAAAACAAAATTATAGTAACTTAAGCTAGTTTTATCGGGTAGAGGTGACAAAAGTTAGAACTAATTAATAAGTTTGGACTTATTTTGAGAGTTGTCCTTAATTTATTTTACACTTTGGTCCATCTTATATAAAATTCTATTTATCTAATAAGAAAGAGAGGGGGAGGGAGGGGTGCAGTTATTTTCTCCTCTATATTATTTTCTCCTCCATACCTTACGCCGTTTTTGTTGCCGATGTTGTTTTTGCTTTTTCTCTTTCTTATTCTTGTTCTTTTTATTCTTCAGATTTTTCTTGTTCTTTTTCTTCTTATTTGTTGCTTCTTCTTTGAGTTGTTGCTACTTTTTTTTTCTCTGAGCTGCTCCAATTTATATAATTTCTGAATCAAATTTCATTCATGGAGCACAGGGCCTTTCATGGGTGATTTGGTAAGTAAAATATTTCTTTAATTCAATTATTCATCTAGGTATATCTGCTCATTTTCAATATTTTACAGTAGCATTTACAACAACTATTGTAATTAGTTACATCAATTGTTGGATAGTTACAACAATCGTTGGACAATTTCTACTACTGTTAGAACTTATTCAATATTTTCAAGAGTTAGTTTATCTGTTACAACAATAATTATTCTGTTGCAACTGATGTCTTAATTGTATTCAACATGTAAGACATTTATTGCAACATATGACTCATTTCCTGGATACAACTTCTGGTTCTGTCCCTATATAACCAGAAGTTATATCCAACATATAAGTGATTCATTGCAACAAGTAAGGCATTTGTTGCAATAGATGGCTAACCTGTTGGATATACATATTGGTTATGTTTCTATTCTAACAAAAGTAGTAAAATATATCCAATAAATAAGTGATTTATTGAAACAAGAAAGTCATCTTGTAGGTACCTTTACAACTTTGTTGGAACAGGGACATAACTAGCAGCTATATTCAACAGGTTAGTCAATCTATTTCAATAGATGACTTACCTGCTGCAACCACTCAATTTACTATAGTATTAATAATAAAGATTAATTTTTTTAAAATAAAATAATTTGAGGATTTACTCGTAATTTTTCCATCAATGAAGGAATAACCGATAAATGCATTTACTCATAATTTTTTCAACTCCAGCATCCGTCTTAAACCTACAATACTAGATCAAACACTAATTTCATTGAGCATAATAAAATAATAATAAAAATAAATAATATTATTATATTTAGAAATCTTACCCTGTTCCATATTAAATAAGATAACACCTTCCATAATCATCTCTATCTTGGGCTGCGGAGCAAGTACTGGTGGATGCACTAGCGTGGGCGGATCTGAAGCACTGGATGGAGTGCCTCCAAGATGAAGATCCGACAACCCAATAGATCCAACAGAATTACTGTGCGAACCTAGGTGACTGCTACAAGAGGGTACTGACGATGGTAGATGTCTGGATGTGCCAGCAGCCGTTCGATAATACTATGATGGCGGGCACGGTGATAGAAGTAGAATGAGTCGGTGTAGACCCATGAAGTGGCCCCACATGTGTAGGAGAAGGAACCAAATACTGAGATGACCTAGAATATGAGGGTTGTGCTGGAGCATCAGCAAATCGACCCTCAGATATATGAATACTTGTCGGTCGTCTATAAGAGAGAGGTTGTTTTTACTTTTTTGTTTTTGTAGGATCAAATTTTTCCTTACCTTTGTCACCTATACCTAACATCTAAATTATGTAAAGTTAACAAGTAGTTAGTTCCTACAAAATGAATATATAAGAAAACATTCCAAGTAACTAATTCACATTTCAAATCGCTCCAACAACACGAGATAGACAAGAATATTTTTATTACTATATAAATTATGAAAAAGTGAAAACAACAATCTTAAACAGTATATTACATATCAATCTTAAACAAGAAACATAAAGGTAAATATATAGTACAAAGCATAAAGACATCAATACATAATAAATACAACCTACACAAACTAATCCTCATCTTCTGAAGACTCTCCACTAAACCATTCACCCTCTTCGGAAGTTTTCTCATCTCCTACCCACTCAGCCTCTTCTTCCGCAATATTAAATTCTTCAAATAATTTTGTCGGGTGATTCAAACTATCTACTAAGTTAATGTCCACTTGTTGGTGATCAATCTGCATTTTATTTTGATATGCAGTCTCCAGCACATTCTCAACTTTTACCCGTCCTATAGGCTTTGTTTTGATTATAGCCCACCAATCAGACTTATCACTGTGCAATATATAAGGATCATAATACACTTGTTTAGAATTTAGCGCTAAAACAAATGGATCGTAAACAGGATACGACCTATTGTGCTTTACTTTAATGATGTTATGATCCTTATGTGCTTTTGTGCCTCTTGTGCTTGGATCCAACCACTTACATCAAAAGAGGACAATTTTTTTTATTAGAAAACCAGCATACTCCAGTTTTAAGATCTTGTGTATGATGCCAAAGTAATCAACATTGCCATCACCCTTAACCCAAACACCACTATCGTTTGTTTATCCTGTTCTAGAGTGTTCTTCGATGGAAAATTTAGACCCATTTACTGTGTAATGGGACATTGCATGATCTTCAACTGGACCCAAAGAAATATCTCTCAAGAACTGATCTTATGCGGCTGCATTTGGTGACTAGTGTACCTAAAAATATTATACACACACAAACATATATATATATATATATATATATATATATATTTATAGAAATATTAATACACTTACGAACCTCATATGTAAACCATGTTGCAAAAGATGCATACACTTGATTTTCGTGGAATTGAGTCTTAAATGAACTGAAGATCCAACATGAAAAACACAATTAGTTTCCTTAAGGGAATGAGTAAATAAATAAGATATGCTAAAATTTTAATCTCCTTACTTCAGAAAGGGCTCAACTTTCGGGCAATTCAGCAAGACATACAAAGTTGCTGATTTGCGCTTTGTGGAAGTGAGCCGGCGAAATATGATCTTTTTAACCTTACAACCAGATTGATTGAAAATTGATATCGATTGCAAATGAGGCTCATTCTCATCGTTCAGATGATGATTCGGTCGGTTTCTTGAACAAACAACTTTATCACGGAAGTAGTATGAACAAAATTGAGACTTTTCTCTTGCAAGATATGTCTCAACTATAGAGCCTTCCACCCTATGTTTGTTTTAGGGACCCCTTTTCAATTTTTCAATTGCCCTGCACAATCTTAAGATTAGATGTTTACTATATTAAAAAACGATATGTATGAATTTAAATATGTTGCAATTGCTTACCGTTCAAATAGATATATCCACCTAGTTTGAACTGGACCACGTAGCCGAGCTTCGTGCACAAGGTGAATGGAAAGATGTTCCATTACTTCGAAGGATACTGGCGGAAAAATTTTCTCCAACTTATTGGTGATAACAACAATATTACTTTTCATTCGTACCAGATTTTCTTCTTTTAATGTGGTGGCACATATAAGTCTTTGAAGAACAAACTAATCTCTGTTGTTGGTTTTCATATGTTTTCAGGTAAACCAATAAAAACAATTGGAAGTAATTGTTCCATGAAAATATGACAATCATGGCTTTTTATTCCATGCAAGATTTCTTTTGTCATATCAACCCTCTTTTCCAAATTTGAGGCATATCCATTAGGCATCTTCAAACTTTGGACCCACTTACATATTTGACCCTTTTGGTCCAACTTGAATGTAAAACTAGCCTTGGGATTAGGAACATTGCCATTAGGCCCCTCCTGTAAGTGTAATTCTCTGCGCTTGCAATATTTTGGTAAGTTAAGTCTGGCCTTAGGATTATCCTTTCCCTTGCCGTGACATCCTATAACTGGTTGAACAAGTTGTCAAAATAGTTGTTCTCAGTATGCATGACATCAACATTATTTCTAAGTAAATTATCTGGCCAATATTCTAACTTCGAAAATATACTTTGCTTAGTCCAGTTATGTGAAACGCCATATCCATCCGGCCTGTACAATGGTTCCTCGTTGACTTTATCCAAATCCTGAACTATCTCTCAAATTTCATGACCAGACAGCCTTGGAGATAGACTATCATGTTCCCTTCTATTCCTTCTGAATGCATTCTTGAGTCTCCTAAATTCATGATCAGGTGGCAAGAAACAACGATGACAATCAAACCATGTTTTCCTGCCATGTCTCATAGAATTTGCCTGCTTCTCTATTAGGAACATCTTCGACATTTTTCCTAAAGTTGCCCCGTGTTGCATCCCAAAAGCATTGTGCACCATTTTTGTCATCCTAGTATCTTGACATTTATTATGCCCGACAGACCTACTACTTTCTCCAACAACAAAGTTATTTTGCCCAATATCACCATTAATAGTACGCAATCCTAGAAAGTCCTCGTGAAACCCTCTTCTATAAAGATGTTCCTTCACAACTTCTTCTTTTAAAAGATTTATACCATCACATCTAACACAAAGAAAATGAATAGCCCAAAAATGTGACCAAACACCAAGTGTCTTAGCATGTTCAACAAATCGTTTGACACCTTCAACAAATTCCTCCCTAATACCTATTCTATTTTCATTATTTCGTTGATATATCCAGCTATAATCAGGTTCTATCTACACAATCAATCAGATTCAACTAATTAGATCAAGTCACAAAAAGTTCACATCTCAAGTACCTAAATTCAAAATAAAAAAGTCCTACACTTTATCAATTTCAAGTGACTAAGTCACCTACCAAGTCACCAAACTTAACTATGTTCAAAACAAAAATTGGCATTTCAAGTACCTAAACTTAATATTTTCAAGTCACTAAGTCACCACCCAAGTCACCAAACTAGTAAATTCACCTTTAAAGTATCTACATTTTATCAATTTCAAATGACTAAGTCACCTACCAAGTTACCAAACATAACTACATTCAAAACAAAAAATTCACCTCTAAAGTACCTACTCTTTATCAATTTCAAGTGACTAAGTCACCCACCAAGTCACCAAACTAACCACATTTAAAATAAAAAAATTCACCTTTAAAGTACCTACACTTAGTAAATTTCAACTCACTAAGTCATCACCCAAGTCACCAAACTAAACCACATTCAAAACAAAGAATTCACCTTTAAAATACCCACACTATATCAATTTCAAGTGACTAAGTCACTAAACTTAACTACATTCAAAATAAAAAATTCACCTTTAAAGTACCGACACTTAGTAAATTTCAACTCACTAAGTTATCACCCAAGTAACCAAACTAAACCACATTCAAAACTAGTAAATTCAAATTTAAAGTACCTACACTTTATCAATTTCAAGTGACTAAGTCACCTATCAAGTCACCAAACTTAGCTACATTCAAAACAAAAAATTCACCTTTAAAGTACCTACACTTAGTAAATTTCAACTCACTACGTCGTCACCCAGGTAACCAAACTAAACCACATTCAACACTAGTAAATTAACCTTTAAAGTACCTACACTTTATCAATTTCAAGTGACTAATACCAAGTCACCAAACTTAACTATATTCAAAACTAGTAAATTCACCTTTAAAGTACCTACACTTTATCAATTTCAAGTGACTAAGTCACCTGCCAAGTCACCAAACTTAACTACATTCAAAACAAAAAATTCACCTTTAAAGTACCTACACTTAGTAAATTTCAACTCACTAAGTCATCACCCAAGTCACCAAACTAGTAAATTCACCTTTAAAGTACCTACACTTTATCAATTTCAAGTGACTAAGTCACCTACCAAGTCACCAAACTTAACTACATTCAAAATAAAAATTAACATTTCAAGTACCTAAACTTCAATATTTTCAAGTCACTAAGTCATCACCCAAGTTACCAAACTTGTAAATCCACCTTTAAAGTACCTACATTTTATCAATTTCAAGTGACAAACACCTGCCAAGTCACCAAACTTAACTACATTCAAAACAAAAAATTCACCTTTAAAGTACCTACACTTAGTAAATTTCAACTCACTAAGTCATCACCCAAGCCACCGAACTAGTAAATTCACCTTTAAAGTACTTACACTTTATCAATTTCAAGTGACTAAGTCACCTACTAAGTCACCAAACTTAACCACATTCAAAACAAAAATTTCCATTTCAAGTACGCTTCAACAAAATTCATAATAAAAATTCACTTTCAAGCTAAGTAACTACACTCATTCACTTTCAAGAAGCATATTCATTTATAGTATAATAAGTCAAATAATTGAACAAGTGTAACAAAGCAAATAAGTAGAGGCTTCGCATGTCCCCCTCACACCATATAATCATCACAAAATTCCTATGACTTTCAAAGCCTTCTACTACGAACAATCTCAAAATAAACTACATTTAAAGACTTCATTATAAGAAAATAGAGAGAAATCAGCTTACCTTTGCTTGACCTAAATTAAAGTGAAAGAAATAAGCGGTCACCGAAAAAATAGCTAAGCAATCCTTTTCCCGAATTAGGATTCTGTCAAACAGTAAAATTATTAGAAAGAATAATCTTTCGCGTAAATAATTGCAACAATTTAGTAAAGGAATAGGAATAAGATCCCCCCCTCCCCAGAAAAAAATCAAAAAGAAATATTAAAAATGTCAATGAATTATCAAAAATTGAGCTAAGGTCTTGCTCAATCTTTTATTAAATATTCAATCTTTTAACAATTACTAGTAGCATAGACAAGAAAAACCCTAATTCATAAACAAAAAAAATAAAAAATTTTAACAATATATAAGCATTAGGTATGGTTAATGTCTTAATGATGAATCAAGAAAATTGAACTAACAAGATCCAATCTCAACAACTACATAGCCAAGAAAAAAGGAAAACCCTAATTCATAAACCCAAACACATAAAGAAAAAGACATGTACATAAACTCAAACACATAAAGAGAACAACTCACAAGTTGGAGTCGCTGGAGAAGATGACCGTCGCCGTCTGTTTGGGGTCACCAGAGAAGATCGCAATCTGTGTTTTGGGGGTTTTATGCATTAAAGTGTGTGTTTGGTGGATTTTGTGTGTGTGGATGTGTTTGGATAGGATTTTGGTGTATGTTTTGTGTGTTATGTCGTAGTACGGGTCGGGTTGGGTTGGGTTAAAAATTAAGTATTTTTTTAAATATTACGAAAACCAACCACATGTGGTCGGTTTTTCAAAAATTATTTTTTAAATTAAATTTTAATAAATTAAAATTAATTTTTTAAAAATTAAAATTTTAATAAATTCTATAATATTTAATACAAAATTCAATTAATTTAATAAAATTCGTATATATATAAATAAGATAAGTAGTTATTTTATCTTCACATTAACACGAGTAGTTTATTTCCTCAATCGTATAATAATATCAATGAATTTTTTAAATTACGATAAATTTTTGGTTAATTAGCTTTTAAATACGATATATATATATATATATATAATATATATATTTATATATATACCTCGTAATACTAGTCTTACGTCATTACAACTTCAACAACATATACGTGTCTATATTGACCCAAAATAGTATATCTATTTCCTCAATAGTATGATATATATCAACGTATCATTCAAAATGTTTTGATATATAGATTTAGTTATCTAGCTTTCGATTACTGCATGCGTCACTACACTAAATATAAGTATATATACATACATACATTCAATTGTCTATCAACTTTCAAATAAGTACTATAAACATCACATACACGATTTTACTACCCTATAATAATATACAACGTATTTCATATATATTCAAATACAAAACTTGTAAGCGAAAAAACTCAAATTCACCGCCAAAATTTAGCGGTCGTTCAAAATTCGAAATTCAAAGCAAATGGTAAGTATATGCCAGTTTCAGGATTCAATTTTTTGTCTCCCTCCCCTACTTCCTTCCTCTTCCCCCTAATATATACCTTGTAATACTTATCTTACGTTATTACAACTTCAAAAACATACGCGTGTCTACATTGACCCAAAATAGTATGTTTATTTCCTCAATAGTATGATATATATCAACGTATCATTCAATTATACGTATATATACAAATATTCAATTGTCTATCAACTTTCAAATACGGACTATAAACATCAAATACACGATTTTACTACTCCATAATAATATACAACGTATTTCACAAATTCTCAGATAATTATCGATTAGTTTATCTTATGTCATTAATATACCTTCACTATATAATATGTATATACTATATATATACCTATGCATACACACACATATACATACTATCAACAATATCTAGTTCTAAATACGTACTATATATATCACATACGTACACGAGTATATTATTCAATAGTATAATGCGATATATTTCGTATACATACTCTAATGAGTGATCAATTAATTATATTTGATTAGTTTAATTATAGTCTACTAGGTTTTGACTACATCATTCATCAAACGACCACTACATCATATATATATGTATATGTATGTATATATATATAAAGATATTTATATATATGAACTCTTGAATGCGTACTAATATATATATCACATCCACAAGTATATTACCTTATAATAGAACACGTTCATTATATTCTGAGGAATTATCGGTTATATATTACATTATTATGACTGCAATAGTAACATAATATCATTATCTCAACGGTATGATATATATTCACACATATTCATTATACAAAAATTATACATGTTTAACGTTATTTAACGTATATAAAAAAGAAGATATTTATTTTATGTTTTAAAACATAAGTAAAAGATAAAGATTATGTTTAACGTAATTTGCTTATTTTATTTGCTATATGTTTTAGTGTAATTTTTTCACAAAATTTAAGATTGATTAATTTTTATTATTAATATTATTTTATTGGTTATCGACTACGTGTGATTAGTATAATTTCAAAAAAATTATGTATATATTAGATTATATATAATATTATTTTTTAATAAAAATTATATATATATTTAATTATATATATAATTATTGGTTTCTAAAAATTATTTACTTTTTTATTTTTTTTACTTCAAAAACCGACCACAACTGGTTGGTTTTAAAATTATTTTCTTTTTATTTTAATAAAAACCGACCACAACTGGTTGGTTTTTAAAATAATTTTCTTTTTTATTTTAATTAAAAAATCGACCACAAGTGGTCAATTTTTATAAAATAATTTTCTTTTTTATTTTAGTTAAAAAATCGACCACTTGTGGTTGATTTTTAAAAATAATTTTTAATTATTTTTTAAAATAAAATCGACCACAAGTGGTCAGTTTTTTTTTAATTTTTTTCAATTTTTTATTTGTAAAATAAATAATAATTAATATAAAAATTATTGAAAGGATTTATTTTGAAATTTTAAAATACAATTTTTTAAAACAAAAAAAAATTAAAAAAACAAAAAGCTGACCACATGTGGTCAGTTTTTTGTGGTTGAAAATCCTGTATTTTTTAGTAGTGACACAAGGATGAATAAACAATCAATAATGATAAATAAACAAGAACCAATTCAATTCATAACAAGATTAACCATGTTCTTGGCCTTAACCCTCGGAAAAGGGTGTTTACCTGCTCATGAACATACACGTAATCACAATAGATGAATCCATGTTAAAATCCATAAACAAACTTAGTAAATGAATAAAAAGCCTATTTTCATCCTTATCAGTTGTGTTTCCAATCCCTAAGGTCGTCCAAGATGTGTACAATAATGTTCAAGTGTCCTATTTATACTATGCCAAAGCTGCGCGTTAACATAACATTGTGCCGTGCCCTTATCGCGTGGACTAGGGTTCGTAGCACGTTGTTATTGTGGTGAGATAATGGAATTGACATTCCATAATGCAACCAAGGGATTTATCCGCCAATGTGTTCAAATTTTCCAGATTTCATCAAGCTTAGGCCATTGCGTTTATCCTTCAACTCCAAGCTTTGTGCTGCTTTTTACTCTTGATTTCCAAATTTTATATCATCTATTTATCATCTTGATAAACTTACCAAGCATCCTATGATAACAAACACCACAAATTAGAGCTCAAAACATCATAGAATCCAACACGATGAACTAGAAAGGAACATAGCTCAAGCTAAGAGTACTAGTTTTCACGTTTGAACTTTTAACTTAATGTTTTGACTCAAAACTCATCGTGAACACAACACTATAAACAAATTACTAAATACTTAGATGTTCATTTACACAAAGATTACATTATTACGCATTCAAGAAGTCCTCAAAACAATGCTGAACAAGCATAAATAATGACACTTAGGTGCATAAATCCACCTAAAATCACGTTCTTATTTGAGTGATGTAGCTAGGCCCATTTTAAGGGTATATGTGGTTGAAAACTTAATAGAGAACCACAATTTAACACAAAACCAATGACAGATGCTAAATAGGGAATTGGTTGGGATGGATATGGATATTCCAGATGAAGAAAGTAGAGATGAATTAGACATGTCGGAAGATACAAATCTACTATGAAAACAAGAAAACCATCCAATAACCAAACTAAGGAATCAACACAAAGCCAAGACAAGATAACAAACACAACAATAAACTAAGAATAAGTCTAAAACCAAACAAGGTAACAACAGCAATAATATAAAGATAGATAGTGAGATATAAGATATTACAAGGTTTAGGAACTAAAGTGTGTATCAAACACTAGAACCCCTAAGACCCACAATAACAACACCACACTCTTATGAAGACCTCAAGGGAACCAAAATCCCCAAGAAACCCTCGTTTCTAAATAGGTAACCAACACAACGATTCCACATTGCCACAAGTGATTCCACACTTGTAATACACTCTCTAAGAGTAGTCTTTCAAAATATATTCAAAGTTGCTGAAAATAAACCTAATGAGAGATATTTAAAGTCTTAGGCTAAACTATTATACAATAAAATGACCAAACGACCCTTAATGAAGTCCTACACTCCATAGGCACCTCTTATACTCAAAGCAATGATAAAAAGACCCTTAATGAGGGGCAACCTTGGAGTGTAATAAATCTATTCATTCACTTCAACACTTGTTCTCTCAGTTGGGAAGCCCCCAAGATTAATTCTTTACTTGTTGGCCTCCAATGGTGTCATTGAAATCTAAGATGGTCATTTGGCTCGTATCATCCCCCCTTCTTGAAAAGGATTTGACCGCAAATCTACACATTGCAAAATAAAAAAAAGGACAAACAAGCACAACATACTCATGGAATGAGGATTAGGGTTAGCACAATCAATCATAAAATCATGCCAAGGTTGCACACACTTTACATATAACCAAACATCCTTCAAAATATTGGAAGAAAAGTCAACATTCAAAGTGAAAAGGAGTTGGCTACGAAGAGCATCAAGAAATTTCCTTAAGTTAGTCCCATTAACAAAATTATCAAGCAAATCATCATATGTTGGAACAATTAAGGGTAAAATCAAGGAGTCTTTAGGAAATAGACTACCCTTCCAATCATAAGAAATCATGTCTAAATACCACACCTCTCTCTTTCCCGAATACCTTTCCAAGAAAGAATCAACTTGTCTATCCACATAAGTGTGGCAATAAACAAGAAATAAGAGTTGCTTATTAGGTGGAAAACATAGAATTTTCTTGGAATAACAAAGAGACTTGCAAAATGCAATAGGAAGGCCATAAATTCCATGCACATTCCAGTCATTCCAAAAGACATCAATATCATCCATGGTTGGCTTGTCTTTTTTCCCAAGAACCAAGTGGAGTGTAGGAGAACCACCATATTTCAAATATCATCGGGATCAAATGGGTGGAGTGTCCATGGATATGGGTTTAGGAAACACTTCTTTTCCCCAAGATTACCACTAATACAATCATTTGTACCCTCTATTCTAGCATGATCATCAACAAAGGCAATTAGAGGGTCACTCACATTCAATCGACCAACATTTTTAACATCACCATTTTCACACATAAGTTGGTCCTCATGACTTCTAAAAGACAATGTACTATCACTTGTCACAATGGCTTCAACAGTAGGTGGACACAAATCGATCTTGCTAGAATAATCAATTTTGTCATCATTAGGATCAACTAGTGTATCCACAATCTCAAGTTGTACATTAATAGCATGAAGTAAAGAGATATTCGGCTCATATAAAGATAAGTTATCATTCACACTTAGTTGGCTACTAGCCGTGTTCACTAGAGTGCAAGAGTTAGTTCGATTACCTTCATTTGGAGTATGTCCACTCAAGAGAGCTTGAGAATTCGGTGGATTGGAAAGGGTATATTTGGGAAAACTTGGATGGTCTATCATGTTATCCAACCTCTTTGAAAGAGAGTTTTCCATCCCTTCCATTCTTCCTTCCATTCTTTCCATTTGGCTATTAACACCCATCATGGCCTCTATCAAATCTTTCATTATTATCTTTCCCAATGCCATAGTACCTAGCAAAAGAAATACTAAACCAAAAAAAAAAACAGCAAACAAGTTAAGGTTAGAAAAGAAAACAACCTCACAAGCTCTCAAGCTCACATCTTTTAAAAGTCACTCAATTGGAGTCGCAAGTGTTGGTAACTCGTTTATACTCCAATGAGATTACTTGGTACCAATTATGGCTTGAGGTCAGAGTGGATTCTTGTTTGAAAACTCAATTAAACAAAGTTACGAATGGAATTGAATCAAGAAACTACAACGAATCAAAAATGATAAAAAGCACACGAAGAATGCTAACACGAAGAAAGCAGATTCAAAAAACTAATCCACAACCTAGTAGATGATTAATTGTAGGGGGTGCGGATAGTGCGGGTAACTTAACATATCTCTGATAAAGAACATATCTACTATATGTTCCATATTTCTAGTTTTTATGTAAAGTAGATTTTTTTTATAAGTATTTATGTTTATCTTATTTGCTCCATATCTTTTTTTCAATATTCTAAGTATTCATAGTTTATTATTTTATCTTATAATAGTTGTAATTTTACAAATTTCTGTGTAATAACTTATTCTAATCGCACTATATCTAATATGTGATTCTATGTTATCTATGTGATTCATTAACATTTGTTGTTCATGTATAATATTATATAAATTATCATTTGTATCTCTGTTTTCTAAGGTTAATTTTATTCTAAATAATCTTTCTTCTAATTGTCTTTTTTCTCTTTTAAGTTGATTCTTGTAATTAATTTCTTCGTATAGCCAACTTTGTTTTTCTCTAACTTTTCTAATATATTCTATCATTTTTTAATCTGTATAATATCGTCTAAATAATAACTATCTAAATATGAGCAGTAGCTATCATTATATATGTGTAAGTTTTCTATAGAACTTAATAACTCTTCATTAAAATGAAATACCTTTACGTATATAATTTTTCTTATATCTACTATTTCTATATCCTTAAGTATATACAAAACAAGTATTTTAAATTTATCTATCATTTCATCAGATAAATAAATATTCATTCTTCATATGATGCTATTTTTAAAATATTCCCTCCAATTATATACATAACAAAATATAGTCATCGTAGATCACTATATATTAGATTATCCTTAAATAACATGTTCTTCGGTCACTATTAGCATGGTAATCTGGATACTTTTTTTCTAAACAACGCCTCTATTCTGGTTACTCCCCTATCACGGCTTCTTTGCCTCACCGGTTTTACCTTTAGGATGGCATAATTCTTAGAAATTTTTCTCCTTTTCCACTTTTCTAATAAACTTCTTAACATTCTATTCTTTGAATAATTCTACTATAAAGTAACTAACATGAGTTTATTTTATAATATCATGATTGTTAGGAATTTATGAATTCAGCTATTCATAATTGTAAATAAAAATACCTGTTCTGGTAGATTTGATAAATCGGTGCTTTACTCATCCATAGCTTAGTGTAAGACTTAATATCTTTATTGATTATATGATAGAATATTTTTTGTGTACAAGAAGGCTTGCTTTTAACACATGAAAGTTCTGCCTTAGATTGTCGTATAGCTTACATATTTATAATCCTAAAAGATAAAAATGTGTAAACTATTTACACTATTTCTAACTTTACATCTGTCAAGAAGTAAAAGACTAACAATGGTCCTAACTTTACATTTGTCAAAAAAATGAAAAACAAATAATGGCAAGTGCCAGAAAAAACTAAGAAAAGTCAAAAATAGTAAAGACTAATAATATTACACAATTATTTACGTCTTAAGTCAAAAAGACTATTCATATGTCATTGTTATGTCATTTTCATAGCTTTTTTCTTTGTTCTTTTTTATTTCTTTAGTGGTCCGTTGCTATCTTTCTATCATCCAGCTGGCGTCCTTATCTTCTTTTATTCTAGTTGAACTTCAGGGATCACATTATTTTCTCCATGGCATTTTGAGCATTGGTCGTCTGGATATTTATGTCCTATTAATTTGCAATATCTGGTTAATAATTCTTCTAAAATAAATTCCTTTTTAATTGCCCTTGTAGATAGTTGTTTTTCTGGATTGAGCAATGTCATAATTCATTGTTTAACTTCTTCCATATCAGACTGTCGTAGCTCCCTTGAATTTAAATAGATCATTAATTGGTCTCTCGAATAGTATCTCCATATGGGATTTCCGTTGAGATAATTGTTTGCTAGTTCTTGAATAATTGTAGTTATTCCTATAGTTTGCTTACTTGCATAAAAATCAGGTATCTCAACTTTAGGTATCTCTGGCTGTTGAACAATATCTTTCGGTATAAACATATCTCTGGTTGATTCTATTTTTACAACTTGTATACCTAGTTTAATTTCATCATATAATATCTCTACTGGCACAGTATAAAACTTTATAAAAAATAGATTTCCTTTGGTTATTTTCTTATAAGTGGCGAATGCTCTATATAATTCTGGTATAGTTGTTAATTCATCTCCTTCTTGGGTATATATGGTATTTAATAGTCCATAACTGAATCAGGTTTTAACTAAATTTGGGTTAGTTTTTGGTAATGCGATTAACTTGTTGTAACCTTGAAGCTTTTGGGTAATATAGTCTGTGTTTGGTTCTTGGATATTTATTACTCTGGGTCTAAGGTTTAAATTTGTTTGTATTTTGTGGATGTTTTCAATATATGATCTGGTTATGCGATTATAAACTTTCTTTTCTCGGTTTAAACTTTCTCGATATATGGTAGTTTGTGGGGGTATGAACAAGGGGTCTTTTTGTGTTTTTGGTATAAATGATTTTTCAAATATCTTGTTCATGTTCATGTTCTGATATCTTTGTCCACTAACTCCTTTGCTTGTACCTGCAGTTGTAGATTGATAAACGTTATGGGTTTTATGGAGTGTCCCGACGTCTCCTTTTATCTCTGGAATTTTATTGTCTTCCGATCGACATAGCTCTGCACACTGTTGAGTTATCTGAGTCATAGCTTCAGACTTCATTTTAACTTCATTAGTCTTTAGCTTTTCTATTTAATTACCCATACTGTCTACTTTCAGTGAAAGTGTAGTTAGGGTTTTGAGTATTTTTTCTAAAGCATCATCTTCTATTATATCAGTCTGTGTATCTTTATCTTGATATGTAATCTGCAATAATATTTTTGTTAGTACTAATTACTTCAATTGTAAACGTAAAATTTAATATATTCAATACTAATCTCCGAATTTCCTTCGTTGTAACTGAATTTTGTATTCTTCTTGTTCACCACCATCGTACCTGTGTATTATCTATTCATACAATAAACTTGTTATATACAATATATGGCTCAAATGCTAATAAACATTTATATAATGAGCATAATTTTTTTCTATTTATTTCCCATTTTATTTCTATTTCATTAAACGTTCCTAAGTAGTATCTACAATGATGTTCTAATTTTTCTTCTTCATATCTGTATTTAAGTACTCCTCCATAACTATATTCACTTGCATCTGCTTCTACTATATATGTAAATTTTTTATTTTCGTCTGGAAATTGTATTTTGGTAATTCTTTACAAAGTATTTTTATTTTCTGAACTTGTTTCTTATCTTCTTCATTGTAATTATACTCTACATTCTTTTTTAATTTTTTCTGTAATGGCTTTAAGTTTTCTGCTAATTTTGGTATATATTCTCTTACTTGGTTTACTAATCCTAAAAATGATTATTATTTTTTTTGTATCCAATTCTTCTCTTGAATTTATTATTTTTTGTACTATATGTTGTTCCATTTTTACTCCACTTTTATCTATTTGTATTCCTAAAAACTCTATATGATTTTTCATAATTTCGGCTTTCTTTTCACTTAAACTTATTCCTGAATTTTCTATTATACCTGCAAATTGTTCTAGTAATTTTAAATGTTCCTCTTTAGTTTTTGTGTATAGTAGTATATTATCTATGTATACTATACAATTTGGTAGTTGTTTAAAATGACTATCCATAAATTGTTGGTATCTACCTGTGCATTTTTATATCCAAATAGTAACACATTCCATTCATAAAATCCTTGTGGTACTGTAAACACAGTTAACTTTTTAGATTCTTCTTCTAGCTTTAAATGTTAAAATCCTGATTTACAATCAAATTTACTAAAGTAATTATATCCTTGTATTTGCCTTATCTTTAATATCTTATTTGGTATTGGATAATTATATGTCATAGTTTTTGCATTTAAGTTTCTATAATCAATAACCATTCTACTTTTTCCTCTTTTTTGTTCACTCTATTTATTTACTATAAATGCTGGGCTATTATGTTTACTATTACTTTTTTGTATGTATTGTTTTTCTAATAATTCATTTATATGCATTTCGAATTCTTTTAAATCATCAAAGTTATATGTTAATGGTTCTTGGGTTATTATACTATTTTTATCTATTAGCTCAATTCTTACAGTAGTCTTATGTTTTTCCCATCCTTTTAATGGATCTTCACTATATAGTTGTCTTAATTTTTTCTTTATTATTTCTACCTTATATATTAAATATATAGTTATTTCTTCTTTATTTATTTAAAATATAACTAGTTCTATTATGTCTTCAGTATTTTTTATATTTTCTAATTTTTGTGTGATTTTTCACTTCCTTTTATCCAATCAGTTTTCTTTCTTATTTTATTAATAACTCTTTTTGCTTTTACCTTTTGTTTACATGGTGTTGTAAACCACCAGTGTGTTTTATTATATGTGGGTATAGTTTATCTAAAATCGGCATTATTATATGTGGGTATAGTTTATCTAAAATCGGCATTCCTGAAAGCATATCTTTTGATGTTAGTTCATAATTATAAATCTCTTCTATTGTTAACATCTTATCACATACTTGTATTTTTACATTTTTAGCTTTATAGGTAATTAAGTTCCCTTCATTATTAAATCCTTTGACTACTATTGGTATTTTTAGCTTATCCCATTTTTCTAATGGTAAACAATTATATCTACATAAGTTGACTTTTACTCTTGTGTCTATCATAGGTGTATATATCTATTATAATATTCTTCTACTATAATTTTCATAAGTACATATATTTTCATGTTAAAGCTCTTTTTTTTAATAATCTTTCTTTATTGTAGGTTATGGTTAATTGTGTATGTTCTATATTGTAGGGTTTTACTTATTCTAATCATTTTATTCCTAATATTATGTCTGTTTTTTGCATATCTTCCTTTATTTCAAATTCTATTTTTATTTTTCTAACTCCTATTATTATTTCCTTTTCTGCTAAATCTTTAATAGTTATTAAAATTCTTGGTAGTTCTAGGCATATATTACTATTAGATTTTATTTCTTCATTTTTCACTATGTATTTTGCTATATGATTTTCTTCTTGTCCTGTATTTAGGAGTATTAAATATTATTTTTCATTTATTGTTCCTATTATATAATATTGAGTTAAATTAACTGTTGAAATTATTTCATAATTTTTTCTTTTCGATGATCCTGATGATTCTGGTTTTTCAAAAGCTATTCTTTTTGTTGTGCTTATTCTATCATTTATTATTTCTAAATCTTCTTCTATATCCATGTCTTTGTAACTATAATCATTGTTATCAGTTGTTCTTACAAATTGTTCAAAAGGACTTTCTATTTGTATTTTATTTATTTTATTTTTTCCCGTTATTTTATGTTTTGTTGTTAATACATATACATTTTAACATCTTGCTGTAAATATTTTACTTCATGGGGTTAGTTCTATTCCTAATATTTTCCAATATAATACTAATGATTTATCTATGTTTTTATCTATTATTGCCACTGAATAATTCGCAATTATTATAAATTTAAATTTTTGGTATATTAAATTTCCTCTTATGACAGTTATTATACTTTTTTCTATAGGTTTTATAATTCTATCATCTGCTAAATATAATTCTATTGGTGTATCTATCCCTTCTCCAAAACATGCTTTTATTAATATCTCTGTTCCTTCAAGATGTACATATTTTATTGGGTCTTTACTTTTTATATAGTTTATTTCTTTATTAATTATTTTTTTTGTTACTAGTGTTGTACTAGCTCTACCTTTTGCATATCTACAGTCTATTACATGTTCTTTTTGGCTTACTACGTAGTATTCTTCTTTTCGTCTACTAAATATATTTTTTATTGTTAGTACTTTAAATAATTTTTCTACACTTAGATCTAATTCTTTTCCTTTTATTTCGTCAAATATATTATTATCAAATATTAGTTTCTAATATGTTCCTTCTTCATTTAAATATTCTTCCTTTGTTATTATTTTTATATCTTCTTCAGTCATTTGATTGATCTGATTTACTATCTATTTCATTATCTGTTTCATTTTCCGAAATTTGATATATACTATCGTCACTTTCTAATTCGTAATCTATATAATCTATTTGCATATATTCTGCATTTTCTATCTTTATTTCTGATATTTGTTTCCTTTTTTGGGTCTTTAGGCATTTTAAAATCTCTAGCTAAATGTCCTAGTTTTTCACAATTATAACAAGTACATTCTTTTATAAATTTCTTTCTCCTATATGGTCTTTTATATTTATAATTTTTTTTACATAATATCGTTTTCTTGGTTTTTTATACTTTTATTTTGACTTTCTGTACTTCTTATATTTTCTATGTCTTTTTCTTTTCTTATAATAATTTTCTTCACATCCAAATTGGGGTGCTATTTTATCCTTACAACATGCTCAATTTCTTATTAATGTTTTTTCCATTTTTATTTCTTCTCTGTATTTGTTACATAGATTTCTATACCATTGTTGTAGAAATTTTATTCTTGCTCCTAGGGTATCTACTATTTTTGTTTCATCCCAACTCTTTATTATTTTTGAACTAAATGGTTCAAGTAATTTATTAAAATATAATCTTCTTACTTCTTTACTTTCTTCAGTATTGTATGCTCCCTTATAGTAGTATTCTTTAAATGCACACGTATATTCATCTATATAGCACATTTTACATACTACTTGTTTTAACATTAAATTCCTATTTGTATCTTTTTCTTTGTTTTGATCTTCTTCTTCTTCTTCTTCTTCTATTATCATACTGCTAAATTCGTCTTTTATAGCTATTTCATATTTTTTCAATATGTCTATAGGTGTTAGTTTAGTTACTGTTGTTCCTTTCGTTTTTTTATCAGCCCTTAATACATTTTTACTATCTTCAGTTAAATTTAAAAATCATAATTTTGTTGTTCCTATTAGTGTTCTTTCTATATATTCTGATGTATCTGTTGCATTTATACTATTGCCTAATAATTGTTTTATTATATATCCCATCCATAATTGTATCATTTTATCTACATCTATTACATAGTTTAAGTCTAAGAAGTTATAATTTTTATTAATTATTTGTTTTGGTGTCCATTTGTTATATCCATCCTTTAGGTTTTATCTTTTAAACTTATCTTTATAATAATATGTAGGTTTTCTTATTTCTGATGTACTAGGTATTATATTTTCATCGTCTTTTTTATCAAGAGTGTTTATTTTCGTGTTTATATTTTCTAAGTTTTCTTTATTAATTACTTCTTATTTTTCATTAATTTCTAGCTTTTCTATATTTGTTAAGATTTCTGTATATGTTTCACTATCTTCTGAATCATAATTATCTATTTCTTCAGTATCTATTGTATTTATTTCTATTTCATTAGTTTCTAATTCTTCATTTTCTATTTTTTTTAAATTAATTTATCTCAATTAATAATTTTTGTTCTTTATTTTTTTCTTCTTTTTCTCTCTGTCTTTTTTCATACAACTCTTTTAGCATTTGCGGTTCTTTTTCTAATTCAGCAATCCTATTATTTTTAGTTTCTTCTGTTTTTCATATTTCTTCTGTAGTCTGTTATTTTATTTTATCCATTTCTTTTTTCCTGTCTTCTTCATTTTCTCTTGCTATTCTTACCATGACTGTTAATTTATCTTCTAATTTTATTTCTTCTTTTTCTAACATTAAGTATAAATGTTCATCTATTTTCTTATATCTTTTTCCTAAATTAGAATATACTATTCTTCTTTTTAATCCTTCATGATTTTCACATGTTTTTTTTATCTATTATAAATTCTTCTTTGTTCATTTTATCTACTTGATAGTGTATAGATCATGTTGATATATTTATTCTAGATTATCTATTTGTGATTCTAAATATGATATTTTTCCCTTTTGTGCTTTTATTGATTTTTGACATACTCCAACAATTATGTTATATTGTAGTCTTTCTTTTCTTATTTTTAATTCTCTTCATTTTTCAGATATTATTTGTTTTAGTTCTTTATATTTTTGTGTTTTTGTTATGTTATTCATCTGTACAATATTTATAATATTTTGGTGGATACCGAAATCTGATTTTATCATAATTAGGTGGTATGTATCTCATTCTTCTAGATTTTAAATGAATTATTAATTTTGACTCATTCCTAGATATTAAGGTAATTAAGTAAGCTAATCTGTGGTTTTTTTTTTAAATTTTATTTAACTTCTTATATTTTGGGTAGTAACTAGTTAAAATTCTTTTAATTTCTCTAAAAGCATGTATATTTTTAAATGGTCTTCTCATAGTTAACAAATAAATACCAACATAGTTAACAAGATAACTTAATTAAGTTTCTCATAATTAACACATATCTACTTGTACATTTTTTAAATAACATGGCTTTGATACCAATTGTAAGGGGATGCGGATAGTGCAGGTAACTTATTGTAGGGGGGTGCGGATAGTGTAGGTAACTTAACATAGCTCTGATAAATAACATACCTACTATATGTTCCATATTTCTAGTTTTTATGTAGTCAAGTAGATTCTTTTTTATAAGTATTTCTGTTAATCTTATTTGCTCCATATCTTTTCTCCAATATTCTAAGTATTCGTAGTTTATCATTTTTATCCAATAGTAGTTGTAATTTTACAAATTTCTGTGTAATAACTTATTCTAATCGTACTATATCTAATATCTAATTCTATGTTATCTATGTGGTTTATTAATATTTGTTGTTCATGTATAATATTATATAAATTATCATTTGTATCTCTTTTTTCTAAGGATAATTTTATTCTAAATAATCTTTCTTCTACTTGTCTTTTTTCTCTTTTAAGCTGATTCCTGTAATTAATTTCTTCATATAGAGAACTTTGTTTCTCTCTAACTCTTCTAATATATTCTATCATTTTTTAATCTGTATAATAACTATTTGAATAATAACTATCTAAATATGAGCAGTAGCTATCATTATATATGTGTAATTTTTCTATAGAACTTAATAACTCTTCATTAAAATGAAATACCTTTACGTATATAATTTTTCTTATATCTACTATTTCTATACCCTTAAGTATATACAAAACAAGTATTTTATCTATCATTTCATCAGATAAGTAAATATTCATTCTTCATATAATGCTATTTCAAAATATTCCCTCCAATCATATACATAACAAAATATGGTCATCTTAGATCACTATATACTAGATTATTCTTAAATAGCATATTTTTCGATCACTATTAGCATGGTAATCTGGATACTTTTTCTCTAAACAGCGCCTCTACTCTGGTTACTCTCCTATCACAACTTCTTTGCCTTACCGGTTTCACCTTTAGGATGGCATAGTTTTGGAAATTTTTCTCCTTTTCCACTTTGCTAATAAACTTCTTAACATTCTATTCTTCGAATAATTCTACTATAAAGTAACTAACATGAGCTTATTTTATTATATCATGATTGTTAAGAATTTATGAATTTAGCTATTCATAATTGTAAATGAAAATACCTGTTCTGGTAGATTTGATAAATCTATGCTTTGCTCATCCATAGCTTTTCTTTAGAAATATATCTGTTTTATTAAATATTTAAAAGTTTTTGTGTACAAGAGAGAAGGCTTGCTTTCAACACATGAAAGTCTTGCCTTAACTTGGCAAATAGTTTGCCTATTTATCATCTACAAAAGATGAAAAATGCGTAAACTATTTACTATTCCTACTTTACACGTAAACTATATACTATTCCTACTTTACAAAAAGTCTTTACACTTATCCTACTTTTTCAAAAGTAGAAATACTAATCTTTACAAAAAAGTCCTAAAAATACAAAACTAATTAATGGCCTTTGACAAAAAGTCAAAAAGCTATACAAATAATTTACGTATCCAAAGTTAAAAAGCTATATCTGTAATTTAAATAGCTTTTATTATCTTATCTCTTTGTCTTTTATCTTTGTTCCTCCATTGCTCCGTTGCTTTCTATCTTTTTTTTATCTTCCAGGTGGCGTCCTTATCTTCTTCTACTCTAGTTGAACTTCTGGAATCACATTATTTTCTCCATTGCATTTTGAGCATTGGTGGTCTGCATATTTGTGTCTTATTAATTTGCAATATCTGGTTAATAACTCTTCTGAAATAAATTCCTTTTTAATTGCCCTTGTAGATGGTTATTTTTCTTGATTAAGAAACGTCATAATCCATTGTTTAACTTCTTCCATATCTGACTGTCGTAGCTCCCTTAAATTTGAATAGATCATTAATTGATCTCTCGAATAGTAGCTCCATATGGGATTTCCATTGAGATAATTGTTTACTAGTTCTTGAATAATTGTAGCTATTCCTATAGTTAACTTATTTGCACAAAAATCAGGTATCTCAACTTTAGGTATCTTTGGCTGTTGAACAATATCTTCCAGTATAATTATATCTTTGGTTTATCCTATTTTTAGAACTTGTATAACTGGTTTAATTTGGTCATATAATATCTCTGCTGGTGCAGTATAAAACTTTATAAAAAATAGATTTTCTTTGGTTATTTTATTATAAGTGGCGAATGCTCTATATAATTCTAGTATAACTGTTAGTCCATCTCCTTCTTGGGTATATATGGTATTTAATAGTCCATAACTGAAACAGGTTTTAACTAAATTTGGATTAGTTTTTGGTAATACGATTAACTTATTGTAACCTTGTAGTTTTGGGGTTATATAGTCTGTGTTTGGTTCTTGGATATTTGTGGCTCTGGGTCTTAGGTTTAGGTGAGTCTGTATTTTGTGGATATTTTCTATGTATGCTTGAGTTATATATTTATAGGCTTTTTTATCTTGGTTTAAACTTTCTTGATATGTGGTAGTTTGTGGCGGTATGAATAAGAGGTCTTTTTGTGTTTTTGGTATAAATGATTTTTCAAATATCTTGTTCATGTTCATGTTCTGATATCTTTGTCCACTAACTCCTTTGCTTGTACCTGCAAAAGTAGATTAATAAACGTTATGGGTTAGATCGAGTGTCCCAACGTCTCCTTTTATCTCTGGAATTTTATTGTCTTCCGATCGACATAGCTCTGCACACTGCTGAGTTATCTGAGTCATAGCTTCAGACTTCAGTTTGACTTCATTAGTCTTTAGCTTTTCTATTTCATTACCCATACTGTCCACTTTCAGTGAAAGTGTAGTTAGGGTTTTGAGTATCTTTTCTAAAACATCATCATCTATTATATCAGTCTGTGGAGCTTTGTCTTGATATGAAATCTGCAATAACATTTTTGTTAGTACTGATTATTTCAATTGTAAATGTAAAATTTAATATATTCAATACTAATCTCTGAATTTTCTTCGTTGTAACTGAATTTTGTATTTTTCTTGTTAACCACCATCGGACCTGTGTATTATCTGTTTGTACAATAAACTTGTTATATACAATATATGGCTCAAATGCTAATAAATATTTATATAATGAGCATAATTCTTTTCTATTGATTTCTCTTTTTATTTCTGTTTCATTAAACGTTCCTGAGTAGCATCTACATTGATTTTCTAATTTTTCTTCTTCATATCTATATTTAAGTACTCCTCCATAATTATATTCACTTGCATCTGCTTCTACTATATATGTAAATTTTTTATTTTCGTTTGGAAATTGTAATTTTGGTAACTCTTTACAAAGTATTTTTATTTTCTATACTTGTTTTTTATCTTCTTCGTTGTAATTGTATTCTACATCCTTTTTTAATTTTTTCTGTAATGGCTTTAGGTTTTTTGCTAATCTTGATATATATTCTCTTAATTGGTTTACTAATCCTAAAAATGATTGTAATTTCTTTTTTGTATCTACTTCATCTTTTGAATTTATTAATTTTTGTATTATATGTTGTTGCATTTTTTACTCTACTTTGATCTATTTGTATTCCTAAGAATTCGATCTGACTTTTCATTATTTCTGCTTTCTTTTCACTAAGACTTATTCCTGAATTTTCTATTATATCTGCAAATTGTTCTAGTAATTTTAAATGTTACTCCTTAGTTTTTGTATGCAATAGTATATCATCTATGTATACTATACAATTAGGTAGTTGTTTAAAATAGTTATCCATAAAATGTTAATATCTACCTAGTGCATTTTCATATCCAAATGGTAATACATTCCATTCATAAAATAGTTGTGGTACTGTAAATGTAGTTAATTTTATAGATTTTTCTTCTAGGTTTAAATGGTATAATCCTAATTACAATCGAACTTACTAAAATAGTTATATCCTTTTATATGTCTTATTTTTAATATTTTATTTGGTATTGGATAATTATATGTCATAGTTTTTGCATTCAGGTTTCTATAATCAGTAACCATTCTACTTTTTCCTCTTTTTTGTTCACTGTGTTTATTTACAATAAATGCTGGGTTATTGTGTTTACTATTACTTTTTTATATGTATTGTTTTTCTAATAATTCATCTATATGCATTTCGAATTCTTTTAAATCATCAAAGTTATATGTTAATGGTTTTTGGGTTATTATACTATTTTTATCTATTAGCTCAATTCTTACAGTAGTCTTATGTTTTTCCCATCCTTTTAATGGATCTTCACTAAATAGTTATCTTAATTTTTCTTTATTATTTCTACCTTATCTATTGAAAATATAGTTATTTCTTCTTTATTTATTGAAAATATAACTAGTTCTATTGTGTATTAAGTATTTTTTATATTTTCTAATTTTTGTGTGATTTTTCACTTCCTTTTATCCAATCAGTTTTCTTTCTTATTTTACTAATAACTCTTTTGGCTCTTACCTTTTATTTAGATGGTGTTGTAAACCACCAGTGTGTTTTAGTTATTATATATGGGTATAGTTTATCTAAAAACGACATTCCTTAAAGTATATCTTTTGATTTTAGTTCCTAATTATAGATCTCTTCTATTGTTAATTTCTTATCCATACTTGTATTTTTATATTTCTAGCTTTATAAGTAATTAATCTTCCTTCATTATTAAATCCTTTCACTACTATTGGTGTTTTTAGCTTATCCCATTTGTCTTCTAGTAAACAATTATATCTACATAAGTTGGCTTCTGCTCTTGTGTCTATCATAGGTGTATAATATCTATTATAATATCCTTTTACTATTATCTTCATAAGTACATATATTTTCATGTTAAAGCTCTTTTTATTAATAATCTTTCCTTATTGTAGGTTATGGTTAATTGTGTCTGTTCTATATTATAGGGTTTTACTTGTTCTAACCATTTTATTCCTAATATTATGTCTGTGTTTTTGCATATCTTTCTTTCTTTCAAATCTATTTTTATTTTTCTAACTCCTAAAATTATTTCCTTTTCTGCTGAATCTATAATAGTTAGAATTCTTTTAACTTCTTTAAAAGTCTGTATATTTTTAAATGGTCTTCTCATATTTAACAAATAAATAACAACATAGTTAACGTAATTAATAATATTAACAATTAAGTTAACATTTCTAACATTTCTCATAATTAACACATATCTATTTGTATATTTTTTAAATAACATGGCTCTGATACCAATTGTAGGGGGTGCGAATAGTGCGGGTAACTTAACATAGCTCTAGTATAAATGGTTTTTCAAATATCTTGTTCATGTTCATGTTCATGTTCTGATGTCTTTGTCCACAAACTCCTTTGCTTGTACCTGCAGTTGTATATTGATAAACGTTATGGGTTTTATGGAGTGTACCAATGTCACCTTTTATCTCTGGAATTTTATTATCTTCCGATCGACATAGCTCTGCACACTGCTGAGTTATCTGAGTCATAGCTCTAGACTTCAGTTTAACTTCATTAGTCTTTAGCTTTCCTATTTCATTACCCATACTGTCTACTTTCAGTGAAAATGTAGTTAGGGTTTTGAGTATCTTTTCTAAAGCATCATCTTCTATTATATCAGTCTGTGTAGCTTTGTCTTTATATGTAATCTGCAATAGCATTTTTGTTAGTACTGATTACTTCAATTGTAAACGTAAAATTTAATATATTCAATTATCTCCGAATTTTCTTTGTTGTAACTGAATTTTGTATTTTTCTTGTTAACCACCATCGTACCTGTGTATTATCTGTTCGTACAATAAACTTGTTATATACAATATATGGTTCAAATGCTAATAAACATTTATATAATGAGCACAATTCTTTTCTATTGATTTCCCATTTTATTTCTGTTTCATTAAATGTTCCTGAGTAGTATCTACAATGATGTTCTAATTTTTCTTCTTCATATCTGTATTTAACTACTCCTCCATAACTATATTCACTTGCATCTGCTTCTAGTATATATGTAAATTTTTTATTTTCGTCTGAAAATTGTAATTTTGGTAATTCATTACAAAGTATTTTTATTTTCTGAACTTGTTTCTTATCTTCTTCGTTGTAATTATACTCTACATCCTTTTTAATTTTTTCTGTAATGGCTTTAGGTTTTCAACTAATTTTAGTATATATTCTCTCACTTGGTTTACTAATCCTAAAAATGATTGTAATTTCTTTTTGGTATCTAATTCTTCTCTTGAATTTATTATTTTTTGTACTATATGTTGTTGCATTTTTACTCCACTTTTATCTATTTGTATTCCTAAAAACTCCATCTGATTTTTCATAATTTTGGCTTTCTTTTCACTTAAACTTATTCCTGAATTTTCTATTATACCTGCAAATTGTTCTAGTAATTTTAAATGTTTCTCTTTAGTTTTTGTATATAGTAGTATATCATCTATGTATACTATACAATTAGGTAGTTGTTTAAAATAACTATCCATAAAGTGTTGGTATCTACCTGGTGCATTTTCATATCCAAATGGTAACACATTCCATTCATAAAATCCTTGTGGTACTGTAAACGCAGTTAACTTTTTAGATTCTTCTTCTAGTTTTAAATGGTAAAATCCTGATTTACAACTAAATTTACTAAAGTAAGTATATCCTTATATTTGCCTTATCTTTAATATCTTATTTGGTATTGGATAATTATATGTCATAGGTTTTGCATTTAGGTTTCTATAATCAATAACCATTCTACTTTTTCCTTTTTTTTTTCACTGTGTTTATTTACTATAAATGTTGGACTATTATGTTTACTACTAGTTTTTTGCATGTATTGTTTTTCTAATAATTCATCTATATGCATTTCGAATTCTTTTAAATCATCAAAGTTATATGTTAATGG
Source organism: Capsicum annuum (assembly GCF_002878395.1). Taxonomy (NCBI): domain Eukaryota; kingdom Viridiplantae; phylum Streptophyta; class Magnoliopsida; order Solanales; family Solanaceae; genus Capsicum; species Capsicum annuum. The sequence goes on from NC_061114.1 coordinate 57,854,878, forward strand.
TTTTTGGGTTATTATACTATTTTTATTTATTAGCTCAGTTCTTACAGTGGTCTTATATTTGTCCCATCATTTTAATAGATCTTCACTGTATAGTTGTTTTATTTTTTTATTTATTATTTCTACCTTATCTAATGAAAATATAGTTATTTCTTCTTATTTATTGAAAATATAACTAGTTCTATTGTGTCTTCAGTATTTTTTATATTTTCTAATTTTTGTGTGATTTTTTCACTTCCTTTTATCTAATCAGTTTTCTTTCTTATTTTATTAATAACTCTTTTTGCTCTTACCTTTTGTTTATATGGTGTTGTAAACCACCAGTGTGTTGTAGTTATTATATATGGGTATAGTTTATCTAAAAACGACATTCCTAAAAGCATATCTTTTGATGTTAGTTCATAATTATGTATCTCTTCTATTGTTAATATCTTATCCCATACTTGTATTTTTACATTTCTAGATTTATAGGTAATTAAGTTTCCTTCATTATTAAATTCTTTGACTACTATTGATATTTTTAGCTTATCCCATTTGTCTTCTGGTAAACAATTATATCTACATAAGTTAGCTTCTGCTCCTATATCTATCATAGGTGTATAATATCTATTATAATCTCCTTCTACTATTATTTTCATAAGTACATATATTTTCATGTTAAAGACTAATAATGTTACACAATTATTTACGTATCTTAAGTCAAAAAGACTATTCATATGTCATTGTTATGTCATTTTCATAGCTTGTTTCTTTGTTCTTTTTTATTTCTTCATTTCTCCGTTGCTATCTTTCTATCCTCCAGCTGGCGTCCTTATCTTCTTTTATTCTAGTTGAACCTCAGGGATCACATTATTTTCTCCATGGCATTTTGAACATTGGTGGTCTGGATATTTGTGTCTTATTAATTTGCAATATCTGGTTAATAATTCTTCTGAAATAAATTCCTTTTTAATTTCCCTTGTAGATGGTTGTTTTTCTGGATTAAGCAACGTTATAATCCATTATTTAACTTATTCCATATCAGACTATCGTAGCTTCCTTGAATTTGAATAGATCACTGATTGGTCTCTACCAATTATAGAGGGTACGGATAGTGCGGGTAACTTAACATAGCTCTGATAAATAACATATCTACTATATGTTCCATATTTCTAGTTTTTATGTAGCCAAGTAGATTCTTTTTCATAAGTATTTCTGTTTATCTTATTTGCTCTATATCTTTTTTCTAATAATGGGAAAAAAGATATTGGAGTGTAATGAAGCTCTTCTTCCACTTCAACACTTGTTCTCTCAGTTAGCAGCCCCCAAGCTTGAGTCTTTACGTGTTGGCCTCCAATGGTGTCATCAAAAGCTAAGATGACCATTTGGCTCATATCATCTGACGATTGGGGTGACTAAACTCCTAGGCAATTTCCAATCAACACAGTCGAGTCATGTTCAAAATGATGAAACAAGTTCTTATAAGGTAATTTCATTCAAAAACAAGAAAGTTCTTTTAAGGCAATTTCATTCAAAATCAAGAAAGAACTAGAAACTTCCTTGAAACTTACTTGCTTGAAAAAAGATTTTAGACTCAAGAAAGTAATTAATTCGCCTAGTATGCATTTATTTTAAATATACACATCCATAGTGCAAGTGGTGGTTGAGAGCTGTAAAAATTAAAAATTCTGAAAAATTCTATATCAGAACCTTTGTAAAGTATCACACATGTAATTCAAAACACATTACGAGCCATAATCCGCAATACTTAAATATAGGTATGCAATACTTAATGCATACTATTATATGCTTTTGTCTGCAAATTCAAGAAGTCAGATGACACTGAAGGATAATGAAAATGGAAAGTTTAGGTACTTTTTATAGCCTATGTAGCTTGGATGCTTGGTTTTTCACAAACAAGAGAAGTCATAGTCATCAATGAGGGAGTTTTGCCATCAATCATGGCACATGATGCAGAAAATCATATTTTCTTGGTGAATTTTTGTGTAGTGGAAAGAAATGTGATGTTGTAACACCCCAAAAGTTCCTAAGATCATGTTGCAAACTTAGCATAGAACACCAATTTAAACCAACAGAAGAACACAAAAAAATCCATAGATAACTCTGACGACGAGTCGTTGTTAAGTATCACAGATTGTCTAGGTACTCGTTCTGAAGGTAGTTCGTGAAGTCCTAAAAATGAAAATTCCAACTCAGTGGCCATGACTTTTGCAATGAAACAATGTCACCTAGGATGACTCATCTCATCAACTGTCCTGAACGTTAGGTCTAAAGTCCTAATAGTTGAAAAATCTTTCCCAACAATGATGAGCTTTGATAATGGGTCATTTTTATTAGGGTAAGACGTTGTTACTACCCGTAATAAGGTTGCTCAGAACCTGTTCCCTCATAGCTACTCAGATGCTGAGTCGTTGTAAGTGACAATGAGTCTTGAGACTCATCCATCGTGATTCAATAATTTTAAGGACAATTCCCTAGGGGTATTTTTGTACTTTTATTATTTTTTGTACCTATACTACATTATTTTAAAGCATACTGTGGAGAAAATAAAGAGACTAGATGTTTTTTCTCTTATAATCCCTCCTAACTCTTGGAAAAATTAAAGAAAAGTAACCTATCTCCTCCAGATAAAGAAAAGCTAGGGTTCTAATGATAGTTACTTTATCCAGCCAGTAGCCAAACTGGAGCCTGAATCTAAACGCAATGGGCTAAATTGGTAGAAAATGGACTAAAAGCAAGAAATCAACATTTAAAGTGTTAAAACAACCATAAAGTAGTCATAACAGTCTAATAGATAGATAAAAGAGCAACGACCATCCCAAGACTCAGTAATGTTTGTACAAGAGCTACTACAAATGAACTATAAGTACTGCATAGTTATTTACAATCTGTCTCAAAAATAAAATACTAGACATAGATAAATAGAAGGAAAAAGGGGCAACTCTGATTCTGAGAGCTTAGGCAATCTCTAAAATCAATCTAGCACGAGCGTCACATCAACGGCAGCAACTAGTGCACGAAGCTGCATAAAAAAGATACAAAAGTGTAGTATGAGTACTTAAACCATGGGTACTCAATAGGCATCATCACCGACTGATCTAAATTATTGTATAAATACGATAAGATACAAGATAAAGTAAACTAAATAAAGATAATAGAGCAAACCTAGAAATAGGCTCCAATACTACTTCACAGGAACAAATAAATAAATCCAAAATAGTAACATAAAAATCACACATCTATAACTACAAAATTGCCCCCCAGAAGCCTAGAGGGTGAAATCAAGGGAAATAAATAACTAAAGATCCATAACTCTATCGAACATTAACTATAACCATTAGCCTATCCATACTGAATCATATCATGCCCAATTTTTAATGGCAAACCAAAACTCATATCATTATCTTCATAACATCCACAATAGTATCATCATGAAAATATCATTTACCGGACTTGTACTAGAACTCATATTATAAATATCATCATAAATTGTCGAACTTGAACTGAAACTGATATTGTAAATTTCATTATCAAGTGTCAGACTTGAACCAGAACTCATATATCAATAGACCATATAAATAAACCATAATCATAAGCCATATTACTAAATCACAATACTTAACTACTGGACCTTACCCGAAATTAAAACTAACTCTCAACTACCAAATTAGCGTATTAAATAAGCATTCAATCTCTTTAAATTCCCAAAATAAGCATTAATAAGGATATATCATGCGTAAATAAGTTTACAAAAGCTAACACAAGTTTTGGCCTAAGGTACGTCAGAGGACCCCACTTCTAATTCCTAAAATCCATTATAGCCAAATTTTATCCCGGACTAGGCTAAGTATCTAATCTCATTTCTAGATGTGAAATAAGCCATAATTAGCCCTGAGATAGCAATCCTCCCTAAAAAATGAGTAACTAAGTTAATTATGCCTAAATTACGTTTCAAGACAACCTAAATAGTCCAACTAAACTAAATATTTTAAATCATACTTCCAACACCTAAATTCCACCCCATATCTAGCATAAAATCATTAGCATACTACAAAATAGCTCAATCTGTGAATAGGGTAAACCTAGCTCACCTTGACACCAAAGAAAAGCTCGAAGAATCCGCTAAACCACCTATTTCCCTTTTTAAGAATCTTTTGGAAAGTGCCACACTACAAAAATCATAATTTACTATCAAAACCAGAACAATGATACTCATATTACACTATTATGCTCTGCATCTAAAATTACGTAAAAATTCCCTATGGGACTCATTTATGAAATTGCATTTTCAAAACTAACACAACATCCCTCTATGCACAAGGAATATATACTGTCAAAATTGGGTGAATTTTGAGTTCTAATGGTGTTACAATCAAGCTATCGAGTTTTAGGAATTTTAGAAAAAATGAAGGTTTCTATCAAGAAATTAATGGAAGCTTACCAATACTTCAAAGAATAAATGCGTAAATTAATTTCACCCAAGTTTTAAAATCAACTACAAATGATTCTCCCTAGTTTTCCACTTTTTAGGGGTTTACTCTCTTAAGAATGGATGAAAAATAAGAAGAGATTGGGGTAAAAGGGACATTTATATGCACCAGGGGTCACTAAAGCGCTTGGGTGCCACAAAATCGGTACCCGTACCAAAGTACTAGGCCACTAATGTAGACCATGGGCTGTTTAGCGCCAGGCACTAAAGCACCAAGGTGTCGCTATAGCGGTTCCTGTTAGCTGAGATAGGGTCGCTAAAGCACCCTCTTCTAAAGCTTCCAAAGGGCCGCTTTAGCGGTCACATGATATTTCATGCACCAACTTGAGACTTAGAATTTTTTGTCACAAACCAAACCAGGGCCTGGCCGTGACAGGTATCTCAAGTCCGCCAAGGACCGGAGAACACCCCTTATCCTATTCCAACATGACCAATATATATATATATACATATATATATATATATGTATATATGTATATATACATATATATTGCAAATCATAAAAGAAAAATTTGAAGTCTAATTGACATCAATTTACAAAACATCCATATCATCCATGTCCATAATATCCAACAAAGTCTCTAATCAAAAATTGAATAACAATAGCGTATCGATACATGCCCCTGACCATAGAAAAAACCAAACTGAAATAATGTCTATGACAAGGGGAAACCAAAACATGAAATGAAGACTTTCGAGGTATGAAAGCTCACCACTTCAAGTCAACTTATGAACCAATTATGATCACCTGATCACTGCATGGGGAAAGTACACTTGCCTCCGAACTTTACAGCACATGGGGATACGTCTGAAGACGGTTAGCGATTGGAGCGCTGACATGTAACTCAAGGATAAGGGAACAAGCAATTTCATGATTAAATAATTCAAAACCAGTCAAATCCCATGCATACCATTAAATGCAAATACATAAGTATATATATATATATCATGTCGGGGTAGGGAACAAGGCTTAGCATGAACTTTTAGAACTTTAACCTAGACTGTGTAGCTTTACCATCATAATAATAGTACCCACGGGCTATATAGGCCCCAGTTCCCACCCCTGGTTGGGTCCCAATGCGTGTAGCCTCATGAACAGGAGAAAGATTATATATATATGCACCAGGGACTCGAACCCTCCAATCATATACTAAGGTGACTTAAGAACCTGATCATAAAATGTGATATGGGGGACTCAAACCCTCCAATTATAATAATAACATTAAGGAAGACTCAAACCATCTGGTCATAAGTAAGAGAACAAGAACCCTCAAGCCATAGCAACCACCGTACCGACTAATGCAGTTTTGAGTATTGGTCCCCTCGGTACCTCCACCTTCTATGATTAGATACATAATCCTCTTTTAAGCCAAATTAAAATATTTAACATATATTCCCATTTTTATTAATCCAATTACACACCAAGGTATCCCGTTGGTATTTTCATACCAACCTCACTTGCAAGCTAACACCATCATGCCAATGGCATCTACTCAACCAACTGGGACTCTAACCCATAGGTCAAAAGATATTCAAATAGTCAATCATTCAGGACTCGAACCTATTTATCAACCAAACCCATAAGGTTCTAATTTATCATTAATACATGGCCACTAAGGCCTTTCAAAGAAAACATGCATACCTCATTATCCTTTTTATACCAATGCATTATTACAAGTGGGTAAACCAAACTATATGGCTAAAGCCTTTTCATTGACAATTTCACAAACATGTTGAGGGCATACAATTTCCAAAACCATAATCAAGGTAAAATACATGCCTTAAACACAAGAGAATTGGAAGGGAATTTGTAGCTTGGAATCCAAAATTTGAATGTATGGTGAAATTCTTGGCCTTCTTGGTGGGTTTTGAGTTAAGAGTGAATTTAGGGATGAAAATTCTCTTAAGAATGAAGTAAAGGGGTTATATAACACTTAAGGGTCATCTATGAGTTAAAAGAACCCATTTTCCCTCGCCCCTTTTTAAAACAAACAAGCAGTCACAGAATTACATGGGTCTGTGGCACGGACCCTTTTGCAGAGGTCATGCCTCCGTGTCACGGACCCAATCACAAATTAAAACCTTTGTGTCATACAGGTTAGTCTCCGTGATAGCCTCCATGGCATGGTGCTATCGAGGAGGCTTGCTGCCTTCGGGGTCCAAAATTACGCCAAACCTCGCCCAAAAATTCCAAAACTCCTCCGAGTCATCCTTTTAACATCACCAAACATAGTTTTGGTCAAAAATCTATATTTTAAGGATGGGAAGATCAAAATACAATTTCTCAAAATTTTAAGGGTATTACATTGTCCCCCCTTAGGATCATTCATCCTCAAATGATGAGCTTGGATATGTTTTGAACGAGAATAACCAAAATATACCAGAATCAAAAGATAAACTCAGGAAATAATAAGAAGGAATGAAATTTATACCTCTAACTTCTTTATCCATCACATGGAATAAAAAATTGATACTTAGCCTTTATATCCTCTTTCACTTCCCATGTGGCTTCTTCCACTTTATGGTTTCTCCAAAGGACCTTTACCAATGACACATCTTTAGTCAGTAACCTACAAACTTGTCTATCCAAGACCTCGACTGGGACCTCTTCGTAAGATAGGGAATCCTAGACGTCAACATTCTCAATAGGCACCGCTAAGAAAGGATCACCCACACATTTTCTAAACATTAACACCTGAAACACAGGGTGAATAGAACCTAAAATCAATGGGAACTCCAAATCATATGAAACATTCCCTATTCATTTCAAAATCAAATAAGGATCAATGGAATGGGGGCTGAGTTTTCCCTTTTTTCCAAAGTGCATTACTCCTTTCATGAGAGACACCTCCAAGAATACCTAATCATCCATATCAAACTCTAACTCTCTTAGCCTTACATCCATATAGTACTTTTGGTGACTTTGGTTAGTCTTAAGCCTATCCTGAATTACCTTCACCTTTTTCATAGCTTGATGAACAAAATTAGGATCAAATAACTTTGTCTCACTAACTTCAAACCAATAATAGGTGATCAACATCACCTACCATACAAAGCTTCAAACAGAGCCATACTAATACTAGAGTGATAGTTATTATTGTACGTAAACTCAACAAGAGGAAAGTGGGCAACCCAAATACCACCAAAATCAATCACACAAGCTCGAAGCATATTTTTCAAAGTCTGAATGGTCTTTTCCACTTGCCCATCCATCTACGGGTGGAAAGCGGACCTAAGGGTTACATTGGTCCCCAAACCTCACTAAAATGATCTAAAAAAAGACAAAAACTGAGTATCATGATAATAAATAATAAAAAATGGAGCACCATGCAACCTTACGATCTCTTAAATAAATAGACTCACATAATACTCGGTAGAAAAATTAGTCCTCACCACCAAGAAGTGAGCAGACTTAGTCATCCTATCCATAATGACCCAAATAGAATCAAATTGGTTTCGAGGTCGCGGAAATTTGGTAACAAAATCTATATTTATCATTTCTCATTTCCATAAAGGCAACTCAATTTCTTGAGACAACCCACTAGGCCTCAAGTGTTCCACATTCAATTGTTGACATACCATGCACTTAGTCACAAAATTATCTACCTCCTTCTTCATGTTATTCCACCAGTAAATATCTTTAAGATCATGATACATCTTTGTCGAATCAGGATGAACTGAATAGCGTGACTCATGAGCTTCGTCTAAAATTCTATCTCACAGCCCATCCACATCAGGAACACACAACCTCTCTTGGTACCTTAAGATAACATCACTACCAATCTCAAAAGCTATCACCTTCTGGTTACCCACTTCATCCTTGATTTGTATCAAGATAGGTTCCAACACTTGCTTCTCTTTCATCTCAGCACCAAGAAATGACTTTGCCACCTCTTGCATGAACATACCACCATCCTCAGAATTCAAGAGATGAACTCCAAGATTAACCAAATGGTGAATATCCTTCACTAAATCCCACTTCTCCTCATCCACATGGATAAGATCCCAATCAATAACCTTCAAAGAGCATCAACAACCATATTAGCTTTACCTGGATCATAGTAAAGACTCATGTCATAATTTTTTAGCAACTCAAGGCATCTTCTTTCCCTGAGATTCTACTCTTTCTAGGTGAATACATACTACAAGCTCTTATGATCTTAAAAGATACCAACATGGACCCCATATAAATAATGCCTCCAGATCTTTAATGCAAAAACCTTAGCCAACAACTCCAAATCATGAGTCAAATAATTCCTCTCATGATCTTTCAATTTCCTAGAAAATACCTTACCATGTTGCATCAAAACACAACCAAGTCCCACCCACATGGGATGTATCACAATAAACCCCAAAACCATCACTACCCTTGAGAAGGGTCAAAACTGGAATAGAAGTCAACTTATCTTTTAGCTTCTCAAAACTCCCCTTGTAATCATTGAACCATATAAACTTTACCTTCTTTTGAGTCAACCCTGTCAAAGGTGCAGCAATAGACAAAAAGCTCTCTACAAACCTCCTATATTACCATGCTAAACCCAAGAAGCTCTGAATATTGATTGGAGTTGTGGGTCTAGACCACCTTTTAACCACCGCAACCTTCTATGGATCCACCATGATCCCTTCACTAGAAAAACATGACGTAGAAAAGTTATCATATTCAACCAAAACTCGCATTTAGTAAAATTAGCATATATTATTGATCTTTTAAGGTCTTCAACATAACACATCGGTGATTGGAATGATCCACCTCACTTTTCATATATACCACAATATCATCAATAAAAACAATCATGAATAAATCTAGAAAACGATAGAATATCCGGTTCATGAGATCCATAAATGCTACAGGGGGATTGGTTAAATCAAAGGACATAACCAAGAACTCAAAATCTCCATACCACGTATGAAAGAAAGTCTTAGGGATATCTTCCTCCCTAATCTTTAATTGATGATAACCCAAACGAAGATCAATCTTTGAGAAATACTTAGCACCCTGAAGTTGATCAAACAAACTATCAATCCTAGGAAAAGGGTACTTATTCTTCACCGTTACCTTATTCAACTGACGGTAATAAATACACATCTGAAGAGAACCATCCTTCTTACATACAAAAAATAGGGGCACCCCATGGAGACACTATAGGGAGGATAATACCCTTATCAAGAAGATCTTTCAATTGCTCCTTAAACTTCTTCAACTCAACCAGAGCCATTATATAAGGAGGGATAGAGATAGGATGAGTATCCAAAATAAGATCAATCTTGAAATCAATTTCCTTATCGAAAGGAACACCAGACAGATCATTAGGGAAAACCTTAAAAAACTCCATAGCAATAGGAATGGATTGTAAGAAAAGACCTTTCGAGTTAAAATCTTTAACTTGGATCAAATGATAAAGACACCCCTTGGAAATCAATTTCGAGGCTCGAAGATATGATATGAACCTCTCCTTTGGTACTAAGGAACCCCCTTCCCACTAAATAACCAGCTTGTTTGGAAAATTAAAGATGACCTCACAGGTCCGACAATCTAAAAAGGCATAGCACAAATGCAACCAATCCATACCTAAGATGACATCAAAATCTAGCTTGTCTAGCTTAAGCAAATCCTCCAAAGTTCCCCTACCACCAATAGATACCACACAACCCCTATAAACTCTATAGAAAACCACCGAGTCATCCACTGGGGTAGAAATAAAGCAAGAATCTGAAACATACTCGAGATTAAAACCAAAATACACAGCCACAACTGGGGTCACATAAGAATGGGTAGACCCCAGATCAAGTGAACAATACACATTATGAGAAAAGAGTTTCAACATATCAGTGATGACATCCAATGGTACATTATACTCCTGACGAGTAGTAAGAGCATACAAGATATTTCGACCTATGTCAGTACTAGAAGTGGCACCCTTTTGGTGCAAGAGCTGATAAAGAGGCAAAAAGAACTTTATTGGCCCTAGAAGAAATTTTTGAAGGATAATCCCTTTGCAGATGCCCAATCTGGCCATAACCAAAATACCTATTTCTCTCCTTATGACAGAAACCATGATGCACTAGATCACAAAACCTACAAAGAAGATATGATAGAGCTAACTAGGCCCCAGTGGCCTGAGTCTGGGCACCTAGTGCCCGAGAACTATCACTACTCTAAAAATAATGATCTCCAGACAATTTTAGATAAGGGGCAATAGCCATTGAATAGGAACCAGAGTTACCCCACTTCTTATTAAACCACTTACCACCATCTCTACTACATATTATTGTCCTCTACCCTGATTCTAATACTGAAACTTTTTTTGTGCCTGTCTTCCATCTTTACTTGCTTATTATTTTCTTCCTTAACCTAATATATATACACCATAAGTTGAGAGTTGTCCAGGTCCTTATTTAACAAGGCTTCCTTGCTTTCCAAAATCAACTCACGAGACAAACTAAAAGCAAATTTCCTCATTCTAGCTCCCATGCTAGACATTAACTGAGGAGCATATCAGGACAAATGATGGAATTTCAAGGCATACTCCTTCACTATCATTCTGCCATAATTTTTGCCTCTCTTAACTCTCGAGGAAAGAAGTAGTTAAGAAAAGCACATAGAAGTCATCCCACAAGACTGACTCAGCATCATCACCCCTAAGGTACTCCTACTATTCATACCATTGGTATGCTATATCTTTCAATTAATAAGCAATGAATTCCACTCCTCAACTTCAGTAATATGTATCACATGGAAGATTTTTTCCATCTCATCAATGAAACTCTAGATCCTCCTCAACCTTAGTACCATAGAAAGTTAGAGGGCTCAACCTCATAAACTATCCAACTCTAGTGGCCTCAAAAGAACTCACAATAATACCAGTAAAACTCATTTGATATGACTGAGATATCACCAACCAAGTTAATAAATAAATGAATTGGAAAAACTCAACATTAGTAATATCTCCTTGAGGTGGCTAAGTCCGAGCACCACCAGCTGGAGAAGGGTCAGTGGGAATAGGTTGAACTTTACGAGAATAGTTAGAAGTAGTAACCCTAGATTAGGTCTGTATTCTCAAAGTAGAATGAGCTACACCTCTATTATCCTTGGTTGGGATAGAAGATTTTTCATAAATATCATATCACTTGGGAGAGATGATTTGAAAGGCGAACAAATAGATATTGGAAGGAATTCAAAACCTTAGACTCTACAGCTCGAATATAGACAACAAGAATGGGAAATATTCCTAAATGCCTCGTAGCGTCTTCCTTATAAGTGTGGTGCTCTACACACCCATAAAAGAGACTCTACTTGACATGACTTTATAGATATCCTATGACACCAAAACCTAGGCTCTGATATAAACTTTGTCATGACCTAAACCAGGGCCTGTCCGTGATGGGTATCTCAGCTCTGTCGAGGACCAGAGATCACCCCTTAGCCTATTTCAATATATATATATATATATATATATATATATATATATATTGAAAATCATGAAAGATAAAGTCTAATTGACAATAATATCCAAAACATCCACACACCCATGTCCATAGAATCCAACAAAGCCTCTAATAAAAAACCAAATAACACTAACGTGTCGGGACATACCCCTGACCATAGCCAAAACAAAACTGAAGTAAAGTCTAAGACAAGGGGAAACCAAAATATAAAATGAATACTTTAGAGGGATGGAAGTTCACCACTTCAAGTCAACTCACAAACCATTCACGATCACCTAATCACAGCAAGGAAAATAGACTTGCCTTCGAACCCTGTATTGCGTAGGGATACAATGTCTAAAGACGGTTAACGGTTGGAGTGCTAGCATGAAACTCAAGGCTAAGGGAATAAGTAATTCCATGAGTAAATAATTCAAAACTATTCAAATCTTATGCATACCATCAAATACAAATACATAAGTATATATATATATATATATATATATATATATATATATATATCATGCTGGGGTAGGGAACAAGGCTTAGCATGAAATTTTTAAACTTTAACCTAGATTGTGTAGCTTAACTGTCCTAATAATAATACCTGATCTGAGGTGGTTTTATATACATCAATGTTATTATCTTAGCTTATTTAGCCTTGTTTTAAGGGTAATTTGTGTTCTTAATCGGTTAATTAGGAGATAAACAAGCATATAAGTACTTAATTATGTGTTTATAATGTTCATGGTGGTTTTCAAACAAGTTTGGAGTCAAATTAATCATTTAGAGTCTAAAAAAGAAAACTAGTTTGACTAGCTTGAGCTAGGTGTTTGTCTAGTTGGTATCGTTGGATTCGAATGTGTGTAATGAGTTCATAAGGTTATTATTGTGTAATTATATATGGAACAACTTTTTTATAATGTTAAAGCTCAATTGGATCAAGAAAAGAGTCAAAACAATAAGCTTAAGATTAATGTGGGCAAGCCTAGTCTTAGCTCGTGTTTCTAGTTCGTCATTGTGAATGTTGTGTTGTGTTGAGCTCAAATTTGTTGTGTTTGTTGTTATCTGATTCTTGGAGAGTTTATTATTATTATATATGAAAGATATAAAAGCTATAAACCAAGTTTAAACAACACCAAAAGTCTTGGAATGGATCAACAAGAGCACGGGACAAGATTTGACATCAAACGGACACCAGAATGCCACCAGCATGTGGAGGACATTGGAAATGGGCAATGGGCATATGCCATGCAGGAAAAGCTTCAAAAGGGACCCAATAGAGTGATCCAATGAGAAATAGGAGCGACACTGTTCTCTTTCCACGTGAAATCCACCACAATGCATTGTAAATCCCACTGATGGCAAATTGTCTTCTACTATAAATAGGACTTGTAACATTTTGTAATTTACTTTTTTATGTATTTAGACTGGAGAGGAATCTGATACACATAATATTTGGGGTTTATTATTCTTAAATTTAGTCTTTTAATGGATTATAACATGTATTCAATTATGTTGGTTACAGTTATGTCGATTAGCGGCTAAATGCCCCCTTTTCGGAGTTAAGGCCAAGATCATGACTACTTTCATTTTGAATTAAGTTTGTTGAATTGCTTATAATTATGGTTGTTTGTTTACCCTTTTATAACTATTTTAAGGATTCGTGGCCTTTAGAATATATTTATTGTCAACCTTATGACCTCAGAAGGGGGAATAAAAAGATAGAATGTGGGGTAGATAGAACAAGGTTCTTATTCTTTTATGAAATAAGGAATTTGAATTAGAATATAGGATAGGGATGTACCTAGAAGTCTTGTTTGGTTCACATGTAGGATGATAACCTTATACATCTAATTGGATTATTACATCCCTACTCAATGATGTAGTTGTAATGTCCAAGTTAGGTAGACGATTAGAGGTCGGGAGACCATGATCATGCAATAAACCCTATGAATCAATAACCAAGATAAGTAATCCCATGAATGATGTTCAATAGTGTAGTATGAATTTTTTTAAGCCTTAACCCTGGGCTCTATCCATTGATTGTCCAAGGTCATTACTTTTCCGCATTAGTTACTTCACTTTTTGTTTACAATGGTAAAAGTCTCTTGGTTAATTTATCTTAATAGTTTAACTATAATTGGATAGTTGTAAACACAAGTCCCTGTGGGATAAATATTCGGCTTTCTTGAAGGCCACTATATTACTTGGTAGACCACGTACACTTACGTATGCGCTTGGGCGTTGTCAAGTTTTTGTGCCGTTACTGGAGACTTGTAATTTGACAATTGTTTTATCTTTAGTTTTGATTTTTGGATTACTTTGGTTTTTTATGCTTGGTCTTGGTTTTATATTTGCAAGAAATAGGTTTTCAAAGTAGTAAGCTGGCAAGGGTTCAGGAATTGGTTGAACCAAGCCTCGAACTTGAGTAACTCTTCCATCAACGAAAGAGAGAAGCAATACTTCTCCCATGTGTTCCACAAATAGAAGAAGATCAATATAATCCTTCTCTCATGAATGATGAATAAGCAGCTCACAGGATAGTTAGAGAAATGGCAATGCCACTTTTGACAAATATAACCTTACCTTTTCAGAAACCAGCTGCTAGAGGGAGGTTCGAGCTAAAGAACAATATGGTGCAGTTATTGATTAGTAGTGGATAGTTTACAAGGTTTGCACATGAAGATCCATCAGTTTACTTACAGAATTTCATTGATCTCACTGACATATTTATTTTGATAGATGTGAATGCTGATTATATGAGGCTGACACTCTACCCATATTACTTATTGGGGAAGCTAAAAAGTGGTTAAATTTTGAACCAGCAAACTCAATCATATCATGGGATGGGTTAGCCCAAAATTTTCTAATTAGATTTCTTCTGTATGGCAAGAATGTAAAACTTCGTAGTGAGATTGTGAGCTTCAAGCAGAGGTAAGACAAGAAGCTCTATCATGATTGAGAGCAATTCAAGGCACTTCTTTAGGACTGTCCACATCATCAAAAGTCCAATTAGGTACTTTCTCATACTTTTGTAGAAGCACTTGACCACAACACAAAAATTTTACTAGATTCAACTGCGGGTGATCAAGCACTGGAGTTGACTTATGATGAGCTGTACACCTTATTGAACCATATCACAAAGGAAATCTAGAGTGGAATGGTGATTCTAGGAGTGCCACAAAAAAAGTTGCAAGAGTGTTGGAGGTAGACCAATACATTGCTTTATCAGCTCAGGTTGCTGCACTACAAAATTTGATTAACACTCAGTTCAGCAGCCTGAAAGTGGGAGCTACATAGCCTGCAATAGCAGTTAATGTAGTTCAGTAGACCAGTGGTTAGTGTGAGGTTTGTGTTAATAGTGGCCATTCTGCGGCTATGTGTTCTACCAATCCTGAGTCTGTGATGTATGTGGGAAATGCTCAATGGCAGAATTATAGGAACGCCTAGTACATGAAGTGGCAGACTCAGCCACTAAATCAGTTGTGGAACACCTAACAGCAGCAAATTCAGCAAACACAAGCACAAGGAAATTAGTCAACTAGCAACTTAGAAGAGAAGATGAAATAGATTATAGATAATCAAACACAATTGGCTGCAGATGTAAAGAACTAGCAAGCGGCCACGAGAAGCTTAGAGTTGCAGTTGGGGTAGTTATCATAGACACTAAATACCAGGACTCAAGGTGGTTTTCCAGGAGATATAGAAAACCCAACATAAATAATGAAAATCACTTTGAAAAGTGGTAAAGAGCTTAATGAAGAACATCCAAAGGCAACTATGGAGGTAGATATTGATGTGTTGACTGAATAGGTAAATGGCAGAGTTGATGAAAATTTGAGAAAGTCTGGGTACTCGAAAGATAAATTTGCTAAAAAGGTGAAAAATATCCCATAACTACCTTTCCCACAAAAGAATATAAAGGCAAAAGAGGATGTGTGCTTCAAGAAGTTCTTTGACACGTTCAGAGAGCTACACATTAACTTACCTCTTTTAGATATTTTGCAAAGAATGGCCAAGTATGCTAAGTTCTTGAGGGATGTGGTTTCTAATAAAGTTAAGTTACAGGATATAGAGGTGGTAGCATGCACTGAGGAGTGCATATTTGTGGTTATTCAAGGATGCCCAAAAATCTTAAGGATCTAAAAAAATCACTCTCTCTATTCAGATTAGCAATAGCGAGGTGGTTTAGGAACTTATTAATTTTGGGGCAAGTATCTACTTGATTCCTCTATCTTTGTTCAACACATTGGGTTTGGGAAGCCTAGACCTAGCTCTACACTACTGTAGCTAGCAAATGGGACCATAGCCCATCCTGAAGGAGTTATAGAAGATGTTCTCATAAAGGTTGGTAAATGTATTATTCCTACTGACTTTATTGTTTTAGATTTTTAGGCATACTAACAGGTACCAATCATCTTAGGGAGTCTATTTTTAGCAATGTGAGGAGCTTTAATTGATGTGAGAGAGGAAACACTCACAATGAGGTTGGGGGATAAAAAGGCAGTTTTTAAAGTGTACAAACTACTTAACACACTATCCCATTATAAAGATTTGTGTATGATTACTGTGATTGAAGAGGATAAGTGTGTATTGTTGGAGCATATTCCACAAAAGACCTCTTTGGACACCCTCATTGAGCACCCTAAGCCACAACTACCTAAGCTCGACATGATGTAGATTGATGAGCCTGAAAAGGCTAGAGTTGAGAAAGTTGTTGACCTTGAGAGTTCACACTCAAGAGGTTAGAAATGAATAAAAAGATGGCCTCCAAGTGTGAGGAAAAAAATGAAGAACTTGGTTAAGTTAAGTTGGGTCATGCCGTGACACCAAATCAGGAGCTGCTTGGGAGGCAACCTAAGTTAAGTAGGTATGTTTTATTTTTTGTTTTTTTTAGTTTGTTTTATTTTACTAGTTTTAGTTTTTGTTGAGTCACAGGTTGATGGGGATTTTGAGTACTAAAAACCTGAGCTAAGGAGCATGTCAAAGACTGAGTGTGGGGTCCCCAGACCTCTTGATATATAAAGATGCTACTAGCTAGGCCTAGAGGCCTCAGGGAGTATTTCTATCTCTACCTTTTAAAGTATCTTTGGGGACAAAGTAGATTTTTAAGTGTGGGGTAGGGAAGTTCTCATTTTTAGGAGTAATTTAAAATTTTTTATTTTTTGAGTTAGGAATAAGTAGGAGTTCTTGTTGGTGCTATATTTGACTGCATGATGCAAGTGTTTTAGTTGTAAAAGCATGCTGATTGTGTGAATTGGTACTTTTGAGACTCTTAGTCTTATGTTCGTGACTCTTGTACTTGTGGATTAATGTTGAATTTATGCTATTGTTTGGTTGAAGATTCTATGATGATCCTATGTAATTCAAACATGTGCTATGTATGTGTGAGATTATTTGTATATTCCTTGTTGCTTGTGATGTCTAGAACTTGCCTGGTGTGTACAAAATGAAATAAAGGATGTAGGTTTAGGAGATGATTTGGGAATTTCTTTGATAGCCATGTTTCATACCTTTTTTTGACCTACCATGTTGCATAATCTTATTTAACCCCCGTTGAGCCTTCAACTTTTTCTTTGGTAGCCTCATATGTGCCTAAATCCTTCTTTGATAGACCTAAATTTGATCCAAAAGCTCCTAAGCGCATAGTGTAAAATTGATTGATTGAGGATTTTTAAAATAGTAGGAGAAAAGGTGAATATAAATCCCCAAAGTAATAGTTATTAGTGTGTACAATTGTTGTGGTTGGGAGCTAGTGAAATTATTTGCATTTATTACAGAGATCAAAACTGAGGACATACATGACATAATATGAATTTCGTTGATCATTATGAGTGTAGCATGAGTACTTGGAAATGAAAATTTTGTAAAACATAAGTACATGAGTCATGAGCTGCATGACCTGAGTTTAGCGTTCATAATTTTAGGGAATATAATTTGTACTACTGAGTGAACTGGAACTCCTCATACTAGGAACTGGGAGCGTAGATGATTCTCTATAATATGCATGAACATGATCTACGATTATGGAGCTAAAATGTAATACATGAGTAGATATTGTGATGACTGAAAACTTTGTACTGGGATAAGAATGGGTTGGGCATCATCCTCCCTTACTGCTATTCTACAATGTACTGGCATCACTACTAGAATCTGAGAGACTGACTTGATTACTTGTTCTATAATCTCCCCCTTAGTTTTAAGCTGTCATTCTAAGTTTGTGGACCCCTTTAAAATCTCTAAACTGAACTGGAATCATTTTACTCTAGAGTCTGAGATATAACAATACACATAAATAATAAACTCAACTTGAAAGACTACACCTGAAAGTGTAAAACCCGCTGCTAGTACTTCCCTCTGGGATACAACTCTTAACTTGATATACCCTCAATAGTCATCATATAATAGCTTGGACACTTACTAACTTAGAATCATCATGAGTATCACCATACCGTGAGTTCACACCATCTAGAACTTCAACTCTTCTTTCTATTTGCTTAATCTTTAAAGATTTAAACTTAGATTCTAACACTTAACATGAATATCCCCAAACCTTCAATGGACCATACTAACTTCCTTCATAGCATACTAATATCATATCTAAGCCATAGGAATTACCATTACACCAACATACCCAACATTAACAACGTATAATTTTTAATTAATAAACTTAAATTCTTGCATATGCTATTTCAAGCCTATTGATACACCCTTCATACAACTAGATCCATGAATACACAATCTGCTAAATCCAGATAAACACTATCCCGCTTTACTAATGCTAAACTTCTGGGTTCATGCTTCTAACTCTAGATCATATACTGTCAGAGGATTCTGGGAAGGTATCTAAAGGGACATCTGACTTTGGCGTAGTGCATGATTTTCATGAATACATATGAACATTTTCAAAGTTTAGAACATGAAGGGCACTGATTGGATCCTTTTAATTCCTAATGCAATCCCATAATTGTTTGTGGTGCCAGTCTGAGAAAACTCTATATATAAGGATGTAAGCATGGCAATTTATATTGCCTTAAGAATAAAGAAGAGTTGACACGAATGGATTAGCATAAGAATCTACTTAAGTTCCTTAAAGAACACTTCTACTGCACAATCTGAGACATGAAAAAAGGGAAAATTTTCATAAATGCCATGTATCCTCTCAAAGAAAAGTACATACATCTCTGTAATATTCCACAAGACTCTACTAGAAATAGCTTCATAGGCACCTTAGGATATTTGAACCTGGCTCTGATACCAAGTTTGTCACGGTCCGACACTACCCCCTAGTTGTAAAATGGTGCTTGGAACTACAAGTGATCCCAAGATAACCCATGAGCTGGCATACAGCTTGAGAAACTAAGTTAAATTATGTAAAACTAAATTTTTAATGAGCGGAAACATGATCATAAGGAAATTTGAATTACTATATAACTGATAAAGTTTACATTCTGATAAAATCTGAAGAAAGAACATAATTTACATTCTATGACTCTGACTGGCTATCTATGAAGCCTCTACTAAACTGACTGTAAATAGCTGGGATATGCCTCCAACAACCACAAATACATAAATATGAATAATCAAGGAAAAGTACATGAATTACCACTGATTGGAGTCCCTAAAACAAGAGAACTCATCACTTATTGGCTGGAAGCTACAAAAAGTCTAATTATGTCATATAGGCTACAACTGGTACCTACATTATGAGACAATGTAGCACACAAACATATATTGTAATACCCCAAAAATGAAAATCAATATTAGCGCTATATTTAAAGCTTATGCATAGTACATCATGGTTCTTTGGTAGTTTCATGATCAGGTTTGATGTCAATTAAGGTCTTAAATACGTCCTAGCTATCAGACGAATCAAAACATTCCTTATCGATTGAATTCTTGGGAAGGATATTGGTATAGTCAACTTTAAATGAGCATATCTCTCATTTATACTACAAATTTTTTCTATCATGATCCACCAAAAGATAAATAATTTAATTAACTTTCCAACGATACCAATTTAACCCAAATCTGATATCAGAGCAAAAGGTTATACCCATTTTACTCCAGCATGTTAGCCTGGCAACTAAGTGACGACATTAGCTGACGGCTTATCAGCTAATGTCGTTATCCTTAGGCAAAAAGTCATAAATTCCAGCATCAAGTGATACATGAGCTGACGGCTTATCACATATGTGATGACATCAACCCAATGTCGTCAGCCGTAGAATTCAACATTTTACAATTGATTTTGGAGGGGTATTTTGGTATTTTCCCTTCACCCTAAAGCTCCATAAACACCGAATTCAGCCTCCATTTCACCAAAATACATTATTTTCTCTCAAATTCTCTCAAGAACAAGAAGAAGGGTTTCCAATTCAAGATCTAAATCTCAAGGATTCTTTAATCAATATTCCCAAATCAAGTATCAAGGTATGTAATGTGTTGATTCATGGATCCTTTTGACCCATAAAGCTCAAAAATCTCTTTTCAAAATACAAGATTTATGTATTTATGAGCGTTAATGATTTAAATAGAATTGAAATTTATGTTCATGATGTTGTGGGGTTTCGATTTAGGTTTTAAATTACATATTCCAATGATTGACCCTAGTATATGAAGCTTTGCTTGATAATTATGATAAACCCCCTTCAATTTACAATTTGATTGATGTATCCATGATTATTAGATGTGTTGATGATGGTATAACAAAAGCATACTCCCCATGTGTTTGACTAAATACCGATGTGAAGGAAAAGTTCTATACCAATATAATAATATGAAATCACCATTTATATACAAGTTTATGCACGTCAAGTGTTTGATAAAATGTCTTAGTCAATGAATTATGGATATATGTGTAGCCATTTTGGTGCTTTAGAACTTATACTTCATGAAATCTCCAACTTATTGTATTATGGATTATGATGTTAGTCATGTATTCAAGAAAGTCATGCTTGGTCAGTTTCTTCCCATCAACTCCTGGGGGTACTTGTACCCTAAAAATATAGGTGTGTGCCTAGAGTAAGTGTCAGGTTTTCATGATATCCTCAATCAATCCATGATCCATAGAATTCAGTCAGTCATGTGACTCACGAAAGCTCTCTAATACAGTAATCTTAGTACTATTCCATTAGTCAATGAAAACTCTATTAATTTAGTCCAGTTCAGTCCAGTAATCCATGTTCAGTGTCTATTCAGATGGGAGTAGGAATTAGCAATGAGTGAACCCAAGCATAGGGACACACACTGTCAGATGAGGGTGTGATTCTTAGAAGTCATCCTTGCATTCCAGAACTATGTAGCAAGCATAGATTGAGACATCAACACAGTCAGATGAGGGTTGTTAAGGTGGATAAACACTGTCAGATAAGGGTCCCACCATTCTCTTTTGGGGACACTGTCTGATGAGGGTCAACCATAGGTTGTCCTTACCAGTGGTACGGTATTAACACACTTCCAATTAAGGTTACAGATTGGACCCCAACACAACTATATTACATTATTTGGGGCATGTCAGTTAGATGATTACTTCCCACAATTTTAGTTACAGATCAAGACTGTTAGATATAGTCATTCAGTCTCAGTAATAGAACTTAGATAGTTCTACAGAATTCAGGACTATTAGATGTAGTCACCTCAGAATAGAATAGAACTCAGCTAGTTCCATCAGAAACTAGATTGTCAGATACAGTCACTCAGTATTAGTTATTTCAGTTATACGGTTATGAATATCTCATGTTATCAGTACTCCAATTCAGTAATCATGTCATCACAAACTCAGTTACAGTTATTATGTATTCATGCATGTATTCTCACATTCATGTTATTCAATCAGCTAGTATAGTTCATACATGTGAACCCTTTGTATTTAGCCTACCTCACTTGCATACCAGTACATTCAATCATACTGATGCATTTGAGCTATGGTGTTTTATACCATAGGTTCAGAAGCATGAGCTCTAGAGCATCAGTTGCATTCCAGTACTCAACAATTAGAGTCAGCAGTAAGTCCTCATCCTTTGAGGACATGAGCATTATCTTATCATTTCAGTACTTAGTTTATTTCAGTAGTTGGAGTTAGTTGGGGACATATCCCATCAACTCCTTATTCAGACAGTTAGAGAATTTTTAGACTATCATGTTCAGTCAGTTATTAGTTTATTTTGGGTATATCATACCCCATACAGATGTTATATTTTATTAGATATTGTGTCTCAGTTTTTAACCTTATGGCCTTACAGCCTTTATTTCCATATTTACACAGTATATTATGCAGTGTTTAGGTACAAGTATCAGTCATAGATTAGCTTGTGGTCCTTCGGGGTCATGAGCATCGTGTAAAATTTTAGGTATCAGATTTGGGGCATTACAAAATTGGAAATAGAGCCAAGTTCAATAATGTCCTAGGAATTCTAAAAGTTGCATCTAATAGAGTCTTGTACATGGGTGTGTTACATGCCACATTTATGTCCAGGAGGCTATAAGATGATTTACTAACAGTTTCTATTCATTCAGTATTCATGTCATGACAATGAGCATAATCTCAAGCTAATCTCTCAGTCTAATTCATTTCTCCCTTTCTTCTACAGAACATGCCTCCTAAAAGAAGAAATGGGAATCAGCCAGCCCCTCAGCCTGAAGATCCTTTGGGTGAACATGTTTCTCATCCAGAGTTCAAAGTTGCATTTTATACTCTTGCTTAGTCAGTTACTGCTTAGAATGAATGACCATCTATTGTTCCAACCAACCCAGTAGCCAATTTAGCTACAGCCAGGATCGGGGACTTCAACCAAATGAATTCTCCATCCTTTCTTGGGTCTAAGTCAGATAAAGACCCTCAGAAATTCATCGATCAAGTTCAGAAGGTTATAGACATCATAGGGGTTACTCCTAGTGAGAGTGCTGAGCTAGATGCATATAAGTTGTAGGATATTGCCCACACTTGGTACAAGTAGTGGAAGTCAGAAAGGTCAGTTGATATAGGACCTATAGAGTAGGAGAAGTTTGTCACCTCATTCTTGTAGAGGCTCTTTCCCCTAGAATTGAGAGAAACTAAGGTGTTAGAATTCATTAACCTCAGGCAGGTCAACATGATAGTGAAGGAGTATTCTTTTAAGTTTACTCAATTAGCCAGATATGCCCCTCATGTGGTTGCAGACAACAGGGCTAAGATGAGTAAGTTTGTTTCTGGGGTGAATGATAGTATGGTCAATGAGTGTAGGTCTATGATATTGAATAGTGACATGACTTTAGCCAAACTTATAACTCATGCTCAGTAGATAGAGGAGCAAAATATTAAGATGATGGAGAAGCAGAATAAGAGATCAAGGACAGTTAGTTTCAACTTTGCTCAGCCCAAATCAGAAGGAGGAAACTGTTCTCAGTTTTATCCTAAGTCATTAGTTCCAGCTTCTTTTTTTTTTATAGTGCTCTAGCTCCTATTTTTAGGGATGGTAATAGAGATAGGGCGCCAGGATCTAAGTCTTAGGACAGTGTCAGCAATTCCCAAACTAATCTCTTTTGTCAGACTTGTGGTAAGAACCACAAGGGTGTTTGCAGAGTTGGCAGCGATGTCTGTTTTGGATGTGGCAAGCCAGGCCACAGAGTCAGACATTTTCCCCAGTCAGGTTATCAGGGTCAGAAAAACCATTCCTCAACTCAGTCTGATCGCCCAAATCAATAGCGTGCCACTTCCACTGCTACTAGTAGGCAATGCCTAAACAGACTTTATGCTCTCCAGTCCTGAAAGGATTAGGAAAATTCTCCTGATATGGTTACTGGTATGTTATAGATCTTTTATTTTTATGTTTATGCTTTGCTATATCTAGGTGCTTTCTAGTCTTTTATTACTCCTTATATAGCAGGTAACTTCGAAATCAGTCCCGAAATTCTTGTAGAGTCCTTTTCAGTCTCTACCCCAGTAGGTAAAACCATCATAGCCCGACGGATATACAGGAATTGCCTGGTCATGATATTTCAGAAAGTTACTTTAACAGACTTAGTTGAATTAGAGATGACTGATTTTGATGTCATTCTCGGCATGGATTGGCTTTACTCCTACTATGCCACATTCGACTGTAGAAATAAAATAGTCCAGTTTCAGTTTTCAAATAAACCTATCCCAGAGTGGAGGGGTAGTACTTCAGTGTTCAGAGGTTAGGTTGTTTTCTACATTCGAACAAGGAAAATAATGTCTAAAGGATGTGTCTATCATCATGTTTGAGTTAAGGACACTAGTTCCAAAACTCCCAGTCTTGATTTAGTCCCAGTCGTGAATGAATATTCCGATGTCTTTCCCGAAGATCTTCCCAAAATTTCTCCCGAAAGGGAAATAGACTTCAACATTGATCGTCTTCTAGAAACTCAGCCTATATCTATTCCTCTATATAGAATGGCACCAGCTGAACTCAGAGAATTGAAAGAGCAGTTGAAGAATCTCTTAGATAAGGGGTTCATCAGGTCCAGCATATCCCCGTGGGGCACACCAGTCTTATTCGTGCGCAAGAAAGATGGTTCTCTCAGAATGTGCATTGATTACCGTCAGCTCAATAAAGTCATGGTTAAGAACAAGTATCTACTTCCCTATATTGAAGACTTGTTTGACCAACTTTAGGGTGCCATCTATTTCTCTAAGATAGACCTCAGATCACGCTATCATTAGCTCAGAGTCAAGGAATGTGACAGTTTGAAAATAGCTTTTCGAACTCAGTATGGTCACTTTGAATTCCTAGTCATGTCCTTTGGTCTTACTAATGCCCTAGTAGCTTTCATGGAATTGATTTATCGAATGTTCAAGTAGTTCTTGGACATGTTTGTCATAGTCTTCATAGATGATATTCTGGTCTATTCTCGTAGTGAGCGTGATCATGTAGACTATCTCAAAATTGTACTTCAGACTCTCAAAGATCATTAGCTGTTCGCCAAA
This sequence comes from Capsicum annuum, assembly GCF_002878395.1. Classification (NCBI taxonomy): domain Eukaryota; kingdom Viridiplantae; phylum Streptophyta; class Magnoliopsida; order Solanales; family Solanaceae; genus Capsicum; species Capsicum annuum. The sequence continues at coordinate 57,879,720 of NC_061114.1, forward strand.
TTTAGTAAGTGCGAGTTTTGGCTAAGGTCAGTAGAATTCCTTGGTCATATTATTTCTGATAATGGCATTAGGGTTGATCCTCAAATGATTAAAGCAGTAAGAAACTGGCCTAGCTCTATATCTCCATCAGATATCAGGAGTTTCTTAGGTTTGGATGGCTATTACTGATGGTTTGTTGAGGGATTTTATTCTATTGCATCCCCTATATCTAGATTGACTCAGAAGAAGGTCAAGTTTCAGTGGTTTATGAAAGGAATTTTCAAGAGATGAAGACTCGACTCACCTCAGCTCCAGTCCTAGCTCTTCCAGATGGGTTCATAGTATATTGTGATACATCCTGAGTAGGTTTGGGTTGTGTGCTCATGCAATATGGTAAGGTCGTATCCTACCTCTGTAGACAACTTAAACCCTATGAGAAGAATTATCCAACTCATGATCTTGAGTTAGCAGTCGTAGTATTTTCTTTAAAGATTTGGAGGCATTATCTATACGGTATTCATGTAGATGTGTTAACAAACTATAAGATCCTTTAGTACATATTATCTCAGAAAGATCTTAACCTCTGCCAGATAAGGTGGTTAGAGCTCTTGAAAGATTACGACATGAGTTTCCTTTATCATCTGGGCAAGGCCAACGTAGTATCCGATGCTCTCAGTAGACTGTCTATGGGTAGTGTTGCTCATGTTAAGGACAATAAGAAAAAGTTACCTCAGGAAGTCCATCAGCTTACCAGACTAGGTGTTCACTTAGTCGATACAGAGGAGGGTGATGTATGGGTTCAGAGTAGTTCAGAATCATCTCTAGTTTCTGAGGTGAAAGAAAAGCAAGATAGAGATCCCATTCTAGTCAAGTTGAAAGAGACAGTCAAAGATCAGAAGGTTGAGATTTTCTCCCAGTGGGAGATGGTGTTCTGCATTGTTAGGGTCGTTTGTGTGTTCCAGGTGAAGATGACTTGAGGCAGCGAATTCTTGCAGAAGCGCATGGTGCATGCTACTCTATTCATCCAGGGGACACAAAGATGTAGCGCGACTTGTGGGAGATCTATTGGTGAAGTGGGATGAAAAAAGATGTTACAGAGTTTGTGGCTAAGTGCTCTACATGTCAGCAGGTTAAGATAGAGCATCAGAAGCTAGTGGTCCCATGCAAGAGTTCATTATTCCCAACTAGAAATAGGAAGAAGTGAAGATGGACTTTGTGATAGGTTTTCTATGTACTAGCCGTTAGCACGATTCAGTTTGGGTCATTGTAGAAAGGATGACCAAATCAACTCATTTCCTTCCAGTTCATGCCTTTTATTCAGTCGAGGACTATGCCAAACTCTATATCAGGGAGTTGGTCAGATTACACGGTATTCCATTGTCCATTATTTCAGACAGAGGTACCCAGTTAACCTCTCACTTTTGAAAAGCATTCCAAAACGGTCTTGGTACCCAAATTCATCTCAGTATAGCCTTTCATCCCTACATAGATAGTCAAGCAAAAAGGACTATTCAGACCTTAGAAGATATGCTAAGGGCGTGTGTAATTGATTTCAAGGAAAGTTGGATGATCACTTGCCTTTGATTGAGTTTGCATACAACAATAGCTATCATTCTAGTATTTAGATGGCTCCATTCAAAGTTCTCTATGGTAGGAGATACAAATCTTCAGTCGGTTGGTTCAAAGTTAGTGAGGCCTCAGTCATAGGTCCTGACTTGGTATTTGATATCTTAGAAAAAGTTTAGTTGATCAAAGAGAAACTTTGGGCTACTCAGAGCTGATAGAAGTCTTATATAGATAGATGTACACAGAAAGGATCTTGAGTTCAAAATTGATGACTTTATCTATCTAAAGATCTCTCCTATGAAGGGAGTGAAAGGATTTAGCAAGAAGGGAAAGCTTAGTCCCAGATATGTCGGTCCCTTCAAAATTCTTAGTTGATTTAGCAAAGTAGCTTAAAGTATCTTATGAGCTTGCATTGCCTTCAGATCTAGCCTCAGTTCACCAGTCTTCCATGTCTCTTGGCTCAAGAAGTGCATAGGTGACCCAGCAGATGTAGTCCCTATTTAGAGCATAGATGTTCAGAACAGTCTCTCTTATAAAGAAATTCCAGTAGAAATCCTTGACTACTAGATTCGTAGACTAAGGAACAAAGAAGTCCCTCCAGTCAAAGTTCTTTGGCGGAATCAGTCCGTTGAGAGAGCTACTTGGGAAGCAGAAGCAGACATGCAAACCAAGTACCCTCACCTCTTCTCCGCAAACTCAGACTCAGCTCAGGTAATAATTTTTCTAAAGCTTATTCAGTTTCATGTTCAGATTTTCATTATAAACTTGGTACCAAGTACCATTACATATTCAGTCATGCATTCATGTATCAGCTCAGTCATGTATTCATGCATCAGATATACATGTTCAATATGATAAAACCAATTTATTAGTCATGTCAATCATGAAATCATGCTTCAGTTGTGCATGTCAAGTATGTACTTTCAGTTATCATTTCTCTCAGTCTAATCAGTCTCATTCAAGGACGAATGTTCCCAAGGGGGAGATATTATAATGCCTTAAAAAATACAAATCAATATTAGCACCATATTTCAAGCTTATGCATAGTAAATTATGGTTATTTGATATTTTCATGATCAAATTTGATGTCAATTAAGGTCTCAAATATGTCCTAGCAATTAGGCGAATCAAAACATTCCTTACCGATTGAATTCTTGGAAAAGATATTGGTATAGTCAATTTCAAACAAGCATATCTCTCATTATACTACTAATTTTTGATCTCATGACCCACCAACAGATATATAATTGAATTATCTTTCCAATGATACAATTTCACCCAAATTTGATATCGGAGCAAAAAGTTATACTTATTTACTCCAGCATGTTAGACTGGAAACTAAGTGATGACATTAACTGACAGCTTATCACATATCTAATGACTTATCAGCTAATTTCATCAGCCTTAGGCAGAAACTCATAAATTCCATCATCAAGTGACGACATGAGCTGACGGCTTATCACATATGTGATGACATCAACCCAATTCCTTCAGCCATAGAATTCAGCATTTTACAAATGATTCTGGAGGGGTATTTTGGTATTTTCCCTTCACCCCAAAGCTCCATAAACACCAAATTTAGCCTTCATTTCACCAAAATACATTATTTTCTCTCAAATTCTCTCAAGAACAAGAAGAGGGGTTTCCAATTCAAGATCTAAATCTCAAGGATTCTTCCATCAATATTCCCAAATCAAGTATCAAGGTATGTAATGTGTTGATTCATGGACCCTTTCACCCATAAAGCTCAAGAATCTCTTTTCAAAATACAAGATTTGTGTATTTATGAACGTTAATGATTTAAACAGAATTGAAATTTATGTTCATGATGTTGTAGGGTTTTGATTCAGGTTTTAAATTACATATTCCAATGATTGACCCTAGTATATGAAGATTTGCTTAATAATCATGATAAACCCCCTTCAATTTACAAGTTGATTGATGTATACATGATTATTAGATGTGTCGATGATGGTATAACCAAAGCATGCTCCCCATGTGTTTGACTAAATTCCTATGCGAAGGAAAAGTTCCATACCAATATAATAATATAAAATCACCATTCATGTACAAGTTTATGCACATCAAGTGTTTGATAAAATGTCTTAGTCAATAAAGTATGGATATATGTGTAGCCATTATGGTGCTTTAGAACTTATACTTTATGAAATTTCCAACTTATTGTATTATGGATTATGATGTTAGTTATGTATTCAAGAAAGTCATGCTTGGTCAGTTTCTTTCCATCGAGTCCTGGGGGTACTTGTACCCTAAAAATATAGTTGTGTGCCTAGAGTAAGTGGCAGGTTTTCACGATATCCTCAGTCAATCCATGATCCATAGAATTCAGTCAGTCATGTGACTCAGGAAAGCTCTCTGATACATTAATCTCAGTACTATTCAGTAATCCATGTTCAGTGTCTATTCAGATGGGAGTACGAATTAGCACCGAGTAAACCCAAGGATGGGAACACATACTGTCAGATAAGGGTTTGATTCTTAGAAGTCATCCTTGCATTCCAAAACTATGTACCAAGCATAGATTGAGACATCAACACTGTCAGATGAGGGTTGTTGAGGTGGATAAATACTATTAGATGAGGGTCCCACCGTTATCTTTTGGGAACACTATTAGATGAGGGTCAACCATAGCTTTTCCTTACCAGTGGTGTGGTATTAACACCCTTCTAATTAGGGTTACAGATTGGACCCTAACACAGCTATATTGTAGTATTTGGGGTATATCGGTTAGATGAATACTTCCCACAGTTTCAGTTATAGATCAAGGCTGTCAGATACAGTCATTCAGTCTCAGTAATAGAACTCAGATAGTTCTACATAATTCAGGATTATTAGATGTAGTCACCTCAGAATAGAATAGAACTCAGCTAGTTCTATCAGAAACTAGATTGTCAGATACAATCGCTCAGTATTAGTTATTTCTATTATACTGTTATCAGTATCTCATGTTATCAGTACTTCGATTTAGTAATTATGTCATCACGAACTCAATTATAGTTATTATGTATTTATGCATGTATTCTCACGTTCATGTTATTCAGTTAGTTAGTATAGTTCATACATGTGAACCCTTTGCATTTATCCTACCTCACATGCATACCAGTACATTTAATCATACTGATGCGTTTGTGCTATAGTATTTTATACCATAGGTTCAGAAGCACGAGTTCTAGAGCATCAGTAACATTCTAGAACTCAACAGTCAGAGTTAGCAGTGAGTCCTCATCCTTCGAGGACATTAGTATTATCTTATCATTTCAGTACTTAGTTTATTTCAGTAGTTGGAGTTAGTTGGGGACATGTCCCATCAACTCCTTATTCAGATAGTTAGAGGCTTTTCAGACTATCATGTTTAGTCAGTTTATTAGTTTGTTTTGGGTATTTCATACCCCATACAAATGTTATATTTTATTAGATATTGTGTCTCAATTTTGAACCTTAAGGCCGTACTGCCTTTATTTCTGCATTAACATAGTATATTTTATAGTGTTCAGGTATAAATATCAGTTATGGATTAGCTTGTGGTCCTTCGGGGTCATAAGCACCGTGTAGTATTCTGGGAACCAGATTCGAGGCATTACAAACTTAGTATCAGAGCCAGGTTCAATAGTGTCCTAGAAAATCTGAAAGCAACATCTAGTAGAGTCTTATACATCGGTGTGTTACGTGCCACATTTATGTACATAAGGCTATAAGATGTTTTAGGAATAGTTTCCATTATTTTAGTATTCTTGTCATGCCAGTGAGCATAATCTCAAGCTAATCTCTCAGTCTAATCTATTTATCCCTTTCTTCTATAGAACATGCCTCCTAAAAGAAGAAACGAGAATCAGCCAGCCCCTCAGTCTAAAGATCCTTTGGGCGAACATGTTTCTTATGCAGAGTTTAGAGCTGCATTTTCTACTCTTGCTCCATACGTTGCTGCTTAGAATAAATGACCAGCTGTCGTTCCATCCAACACAGTGGACAATTCAACTACAGCCAGGATTGGGGACTTCACCCGAATGAATCCTTTATCCTTTCTTAAGTCTAAGTCAGATGAGGACCCTCAGGAATTCATCGATCAGGTTTAAAAGATTACAGATATCATGGGATTTACTCTTATTGAAAATGCTGAGCTAGCTGCATATCAGTTGTAGGATATTGCCCATACTTGGTACAAGCAGTGGAAGTCAGAAAGGTCAGTTGATGCAGGACCTATAGAGTGGGAAAAGTTTGTCACCACATTCTTATAGAGGTTCTTTCCCCTAGAGCTAAGAGAAGTTGAGGTGTTAGAATTCATCAACCTCAGGTAGGGAAACATGAGAGTGAAAGAGTTTTATCTTAAGTTTACTTAATTAGCCATATATGCCCCTCATGTGGTTGCAGACAGCAGGGCCAAGATAAGTAAGTTTGTTTCTGGGGTGAATGATAGTGTGTTCAATGAGTGTAGGTCTGCGATGTTGAACAGTGACATGACTTTAGCCAGGATTATGAATCATGCTTAGCAGATAGAGGAGTAAACGATTAAGATGAGGGAGATTCAGAATAAGGAAGAAAGGACAGGTAGTTTCAACTTTTCTCAGCCCAAAGCAGAAGAAGGAAACTGTTCTCATTTTCATCCTAAGACCTCAATTCCAGCTCCTTTTTTGGATAGTTCTCCAGCTCCTAAGTTTAGGTATGGTATAGAGATAGGGCGCCAGGCTCTAAGTCTCAGGGTAGTGTCAGCAATGCCCGAACTAATCCCCTTTGTCAGACTTATGGTAAGAACCATAAGGTTATTTGCAGAGCTGGCAGTGATGTCTATTTCGGATATGGTAAGCCAGGCCACAGAGTTAGAGGTTGTCCCTAGTTAGGTTATCAGGGTTAGAAAAACCGTTTCTTAGCTCCTTCTAGTCGCCCAAATCAGCAGGGTGCTACTTCCAGTACTACTAGTAGGAAATGCCCAAATAGACTTTATGATCTTTAGTCCCGATAGGATCAGGAAAATTCTCCTAATGTGGTTACTGGTACGTTACAGATCTTTCACTTGTATGTTTACTCTTTGCTAGATCCAGGTGCTTCCTTGTCTTTTGTTACTCCTTATATAGCAGGTGATTTCATAATCAGTCCCGAAATTCTAGCAGAGCCCTTTTTAGTCTTTACCCTAGTGGGTAAGACTATCATAGCCCGACGGGTATACAGGAACTGTCCGGTTATGATATTTTAGAAAGTCACTTCAGCAGACTTAGTCGAATTAGAGAAGATTAATTTTGATGTCATTCTCATCATGGGTTGGCTTCACTCCTGCTCTGCAATAGTCGACTACAGAAACAGAATAGTCCAATTTCAGTTTTCAAATGAACCTCTCCTAGAGTGGAGGGGTAGTACTTCAGCGTTCATAGGTCATCTTATTTCCTACCTTCTGGCAAGGAAAATGATGCCTAAAGGATATGTCTATCATCTTGTTCGAATTAAGTACACTAGTTCCAAAACTCCCAGTCTTGATTCAGTCCCAGTTGTGAATGAATATTCAAATATTTTTCCCGAAGATCTTCCCAGAATTCCTTCTGAAAGGGAAATAGACTTCAACATTTATATTCTTCTAGATACTCAGCCTATATCTATTTCGCCATATAGAATAGCACTAGCAGAACTCAGAGAATTGAAAGAGCAATTGAAGGATCTTTTCTTAGATAAGGGGTTTATTAGGCCCAACATGTCCCCGTAGGGCACACCAGTCTTATTCGTGTGCAAGAAAGACGGTTCTCTTAGAATGTGCATTGATTAGTGTCAGCTCAATAAAGTCACAGTCAAGAACAAGTATCCACTTCCCCGTATTGACGACTTGTTTGAACAACTTCAGGGTACCAGTTATTTCTTTAAGAAAGACCTCAGATCAGGCTATCATCAGCTCAGAGTTAGGGAATGCGACTTTCTAAAAATAGCTTTCCAAACTCGGTATGGTCACTTCGAATTCCTAGTCATGTCATTTTGTCTTACTAATGCCCCAGCAACTTTCATGGACTTGATAAATCGATTGTTCAAGTAGTACTTGGATATGTTCTTCATAGTCTTCATAGATGATATTATGGTCTATTCCCGTAGTGAGCGTGATCATGCAAGCCATCTTAAAATTGTACTTCAGACTCTCAGAGATCATCAACTGTTCGACAAATTCAGTAAGGGTGAGTTTTGGCTAAGTAAAACAGATTTCATATATAACCTTAAAACATTCATGCTAAGTGCAAGTAGACTCACCAAGATACTGAAATAAACTTAAAGCTGAAGTTTCTTAAGGCATGAGTAACAAACATAATCTGATAAGTTGGTAAATCACTACACTTAGTTACTCAAATCTTTACTTTTGTAGAATAAGTAGAACTGAAGCTGGGAAGCGGAGAAACATGAATACTATATGTAAATCTCAGGTAAAGCTGAACATGCCATAAAACCAAACTGAGGATCATGTATGGATAATCAACATGAAAAACATGAACAAGTAATATCTGAGAATGCAAGACCAAGTACAAACATGTTTCTAAGATAATTTGTAATCTGAACTGAATTCCGTATAACTAATTAACTAAAAATCTCTATACTTTGGTCAAGTAAACCTGAGCTAAGACATACTGAATACTGGCTGAAATTATGGGAGGTTTAGTTTAACCACCATGCCCCAATAATAGCTAATAGGGGTCCAACCTATAACCCTAGTTAGAAGGGTGTCAGTACTGTTCCACGGGTACTAACACTGGTTGATGATGTGGATTCGCAAGGCTGATTCCCAAAGGACTAAGGATTCGCTCTTTACTGGCAGGTGCTGAGATATTCATCAACCCTCAACTAGTAGGAAAACATATCAGACCTATGTTGGCTACGTAGTTCTAGTACTTAGGGACTGCTACTAAAAGTCACACCCTCTATTGGCAGGTGAGCCCCCATCCCTGAGTTCACTCGATACTAAATCCTACTCCCAACTGACACTAAAATACTAACTAGTGCATGCACTAATAACTGATAACTAATAAGCTCAGGTCATGGTATTCTGAAAATAACAGTGCATATGAATTCTGAGGTAATTATAAATATATAAACTGATAATTCTCAACATGATCATGCAGTTCTGAATATGACATTAAAACCATGGTCTGACTGACATGTTACTTGAAAAAAATGAAAATCATGTAAAACACATAGGTATCAGGTGTTCATAACCTGCCAACACTAAATGACCATAAAATAAGATAACAAAGCTTTAAAACTATAGTATGGGATCATGGTTCAAATACCCAAAACATAGATATTTCATCAAATATGTGAGAACCATGAACTTGAACATGGGAATGGGTTAAACATGAGAAATCAACATGATTACATGGCTAAATTCACAATTGGGTTTTTAACATGAAATTCACTTGAACATGACATGGGAATTGTAATTCAATACATGAAGTAGCTAAATTCACACAAAATTACATGTAGACATGGCATGTACTTGAGTTATTGGATTTATTCATGAGTTCCATGGAGGATTTCATAAAATAGAATAAGATTCGTGATTTTGAAGAAAATAGGATTTTGGGTTCATTGGGTGAAAAGAACCCATTAATGAACACCCACATACCTTAATTGAACAAATTCTTAAAGAAATTTGAAATTGGAATTTGAACCCTTGAATTCTTGAGGGAGAAAGCTTGAACGTGGGACTTGAATGAACTTATGAAAGAAATCTTATTCTTGATGTTTTCTTGAATATTCTTGAACTTGGAAGCTCAATCTCTTGATTTCTTGGGGAAAAAGTTTGGATTTTGTTCTTGGGGAGGAGGAGGGTTTACATAAGGGTTTGATGATGAAAAGTGGGAAAATAATGCCCTTTTGGTGTTTTAATCTGTCACTTGGGTGCCTGAGGGAAAAGGTAAATGAGTAAAATGCCCTTTGATATTGTATTTACGGATACAGGAAAACATTACTCTACGCCGCGGAGATAGACGTGGTAACTTAGTCCCGCATCGCAGCACTGTCATAGCAACTTATTGGTTCTGACAAAAATGATCATAACCTTTCGCTCGGGTATCGAATTAAGGAGAAATTGGTATTGTTCGAAAGATAATTCAATTATCTACAATTTGGTGGTTGTTGAGCTGAACACCTCCACATATTTAAAAAGATATACACGTTAAAATTTGACCCTTGTAGAATCAATACCAAAATTTGGCCTAATCAAAAGCTCTTAGCTCAACTTTGATCTAAGTGATTCCTAGACATTTTTCACCTCGAAAGTACTTCACACACTTGGATAAAGATCATGACACATGTATTCAAAGATAAATCATGGGATTTTAGTATACATACGTAGAAAGAATGCGGGGTGTTACACACAGTCTCACGAATGTAGGTACGAACCAACCTCTCAACACTGTAGGAAACCTGAACTAATATGAGATGGGTTGACTTGGTCAATTGATCAATGATGACCCAAATGCTCCCAAAACCATGTGAAGAGTGAGGATAAATAGTCACAAAGTCCATGGTGATCCATTCCCATTTCCACTCGAGAATGAGTAACCTCTGAACAAATCCACCAGGTCTCATATGCTTGACATTTATATGCTTGGACTTTAACTATTGAAAATAAATGCAATGAGCGACAAAGTCTGGTACATCCTTCATCATACCACCCCACCAGTAATGCTACCTCAAGTCACAATACATCTTAGTCACACTCGGGTGGATAGAATATCTGGAACAATTAGCCTCCTCCAAAATCAATCCGATCCAATCACCCACTCTCAGCACAAAAACTTGACCACCAATCCTTAAAACACTAGCTGAATCAAGTGAAGCTTTCTTAACTCTGGCACTTCACACCTTATCTAAAATAGATCTTAGTCCTATATCATTAAACTGGTGAGCTCAAATCTACTCCATTAAAGAAGACCTATCCTCTACGAATGCTAAAATATACCCAGGGGTCAAAATATCAAGCCTAACCATTCGATTAGCTAAATACTGAACCTCTAAGGCCAAAGGACTCTCCTACATCAATAGATGCACCAAAGTACCCATGTTAGTCAACTTCTAGATTAAGGCATCGGCAACCACATTAGCCTTGCCCAGATAATAGAGAATAGTCAAGACATAATACTTAAGCAACTCAATCCAATGACGCTGCTTCATATTAAGATCTCGCTAGGTAAAGAAGTACTAAAGGCTATGATGATCCGAGAAAATCCTCACAATGGACTCTATATAAGTAGTGCCTTCACAACATCAAATCAAACCCAATTGTGAACAACTTTGAATCATAGGCAGGATAATTTCTCTTATAGGTCTTCAACTAATGAGAAGCATACACAATCACCTTACCCTCCTGCATCAACACAACACCTAACCTAATACCTGAAGTATTACAAAAGATGGTAAAACACATACCCTCCATAGACAAATCCAAAATAGAAGATGAAATCAACAAATCCTTGAGCTGTTGAAAGCTCTCCTCACATGCATCAGAAAACTAAAAAGAAATCTTCTTCTGAGTCAACTTATTCAATGAAGTTGCAATGGATGAGAAACCCTCAACAAAATGCAAATAATAACCTGCCAAGCCAATAAAACTCTAAATCTCGATGGGCGAAGTAGGTCTATCCCAATCATGAATAGCTGTAACCTTAGTCAGATCAACCATAATACCGTTCTTGGGCACCACGTGACCCATAAAGAAATAGATTCCAACCCAAAACTCGCACTTGGAGAACTTAGCATGCAATTTCTCATCCCTTAATCTCTGAAGGACAATCTGTAGTTTTTTCTCATGCTTAGACTCACTGTTGGAATAAACCAAGATATCATCTATAAATACAATAACAAAGGAGTTAAGATACAATCGAAACACCCGATTCATCAACTCCATGAATATGGTAGGGGCATTGGTCAACCCAAAAGACATGACCAAGAATTTACAGTGACTATATCAAGTCCTAAAAGTTGTCTTTGAAATATATTAAGCTCTAATCCCCAACAGGTGATAACCGAATCTCAAATCAATTTTGGAAGATCAAGAGGGAAAAAACCCCAGCTTTTCCTCACAAACACTCAACCTTCACTGTAATCAAAACTCATTAATTACAGACTCTAAAAACATAACTCTAAGTTCCACTGATTGCAATATCTCTACTACAACCAACTCTACTCACTTCAGTAGTTTCACAATTGACTAACTCTAATCTATTTGACCTTAGGTAACTCTACTTAAGCACTCTACTACACAGAGAAAGACATTACTTTTATAAGATGAATAATTCGATTACAAATTAAGACTTGACTTAAGAACAATTAAACTTGAAGCACATACAGATTTGGAACTTAGCAATGGAGTTTTTGTTAATTCCTGATTCACTAATTTTGTAAAAAATGCTTATATGAGAGGCATCCTTTTCTATTTATAGTAGTGTATAAATCAGGGTTTAATTTTGATTAGACCAACTGTCATAATGAGTACACTACACTACTGCACAGTTAGTTGCACCAGCGAATACAATTATGCGAAGATGTGATAGTTGTACCTCTTCATTATAAGCCAGGGACCTGGTCCTTAAAAAATAACTAATCATCATCAAAACATGAGATATCAATTTCCCCCTTTTTATGATGAAAAGCCATAAATTCAGAGTATCAAAATTCATTCAATCATCAAACCACCCACTACTATCTATATGTGTTCTCCCTATCACTATACTTTCTTCTGTCGTGTTTTTCCTATCAATATTCCCTCTTTTTCAGATAGATAGCCACATCAACATCACACACACTTAGCATAGCACATGGTCCCTACCATAATTAATTTAGTATTTCCTCTTTTGGCATCATTGAAAAAAAAGCACAGTAAACCAAGAATAAAAAAAGGACAAATCAGTTAACTCTTGGCAATTAGGACAACACTAACATGAATGAACACTTAAGTAAAAAGGAGATAGTAAAAACAAATAATGAATTCATTCATATAAAGTTGGATTAGTACCATTACAGTGCAAAATTAGATTTCTTATTACATAAAAAAAACCACAGGGATTAAGAAAAGAGACACTGGAGTAGGAGGGATATGACCATAACAAAACTAGGTAGGTGAAGGTCTTGGGGAAAGGGTTTTGAGAAGGAATTCCATCTTATCATTTTGGCAGCATGACAGTGTAATAATTCCTTGGTCAATATCTTTATCTCTCAACTCAAACTAAGAACCTCATTAGTTAGAGTTGACAATCTCTTCTTAAGTTCACCATTTTCAATTCTAAGAGCTTCAGAAACACTTGATCCTTCACTAGAAAGCTACTAAATTATTATTTACAATCTGCTAATCTCTACATCCTTAACAGCTATGTGGAGGTGTATTTCTTCCATCTTCTTATTTAGCTATTCTTCAGAGATGGAACCTGATTTTTTTTTTTTCAGAAACTCATTTTTAATCAGAGTTTTTAATTTGAAAAATTGATTCATAGTTCCAGGATTTCCATTTTTACCAACAATTCCAAAATGATCAAATGCTCTGTTCAACAAATATCCATAAGGCATGCCATGTTTTTCATTTTTTCCATGAACAACCTTATACATGTACTCAACACTATAGTAGGCAAACTAATTAACTCAAAGCTACTAAGACACTCCATCACATACAGATCTACAACAAAAGCAATGTTTCCTTTTTGTGCTCTGGCAGAATTACTTTGTTAACAATTTTAAAGGTTAATTATACCTCACTCTTGAGTGATGTCTTTCTAACTATATCTATAGATTTTCCTTTAACCTTTGATGCATTCTCCATATACTCTATTAAGGGATGTTTTCTTGAAATACTCCTCACACCACTAATGGGAACTTTCAAAAGCCTTCCAAGTAATACATCATCTAGATTTATCTTCTTTCCTTAAACTAATGTATTCATTTTCAGTCCATCATTAGAAAAATCAAATATGGAGTAAAATATCCTAACTTCCTCATCAAAAGTAGAGTAAATGGGTCCTTTCATAAGATGGAGCCATTCTTGATGTTTGACAAGCTCAAATAATTCCATCATACCGGGCCTTGTTAAAAAGCTTGAGTCTAAAACCCTTCCAGTTAGCACCCTTTCATTTTTCAAAATTCTATTTTGCACCTTTTTAGACATGTTTTCATACTTTTTTCAATTTTCTAATTTTATAAGCTGTGTCGGGTTCTCCTGCATTCATTTTCCTCTTTTTGGGACCAGTTCCCATTGCTTCTTAGTAGGTCTTCTATCTTTTACCCCAAAAATTCTTGTTTTCATATTGACATCTTATTCCTTAGGACCAACCAAACTCTTTCTTGGGTTATTTGATAGCAAAATAAGATTTTCCAACCCAATCATCATTGGCCATTATACTACCAGAAGGGTTATGTGATTTTAGGGATGAATCTTCATCAACAAGTTAAGTGAAAAAAGAGTTTGACTCTAAAGGGGTAGGATAACTTGACTTGTACACTCTTTTAGAGAAACAAAGATTATCAAAAGGCTCGAATTTAAGAGAGAGATCAACCTTATTACAGTGCTTTCCTTTAGTAGTAGGCTTATAAGAAGGTTCCAATTTCTTAGGGTTTTCTTCCATTTAAGGTTTATCCAAGAAGGTTCAATCCAAGGTTGTTCTGATAAGGAAGTGAAGGGTAAGGTAAACTCGGTGCTTTGAGGTTGATTTGAGAATGGTTTTTTATCTATAACAAATTCTGAGGAAAATGTGATTCAAAAAAGGATTTTTCTAGAAGGATTAAGGAATTTTTAGAGAATTTTTAGTATTTTATGGGTTATGATAATAAGGAGTTGTTAGCCATTTGGAAATCCTCTTTTGGAAATCTTTGTTACAAGACGCCTATTTAAGACTAGGTTTTCCTTTGACAAGTGAAGATTTAAAAAAATTTGGGAGATAAATAAGCATAAGGATGAGGGTTTTGAAAGAATGAGATGTGATTGATTTCAATATGAGGTGACTCATATTTTTTTAAGATAGTACATTTTTCTAACACAGAGAGAGAAAGAATGGCTTTTTCTGACAGAACAAAAAAGAAACATGCACATTCATGATACTAACCTGAGAGAAGGGACCAGATCCCTCTTTTTCTTAAGTGAATTCTTAGAGTTGTGTTTGTCTCAACTGTTCTTCTTCAAAGCAGTTCACCATGTGTGTATACCCGCAAAGGGATGGTACTAAGTTAGACCAACAAGAGAATACTTTATCAAGGATACCTGTCTCCTGATCATAGCCAATTTGTGGAGAAAATTTGAATAATTAAGTAGGTCAGTTCATTTTGATCAACCCTAGCCTCAACCTATTCTTCACAAATTTCTCTTAAGAGACTCTGTTGTATGATCCTCAGTCTATCAAAAATTCATACATATAGCTCTTTTTTCAACGCTGTCTCTAAAAAAATGATGTATTACGTCAATATGTTTCGTCCTCTTATTAAGCACTAGATTTTTTGCAATGTGAAGAGCACTTATATTGTCACACATCAAAGGGATAGTGTCTAAAATAATCCTAAATTCTTTTAGTTACTTTTTGATCCATAGTAATTAAGCACGGCATGATGAAGCAGCCACATATTCAGCTTCAGGAGAAACTAAGTTCTACTTCTTAGAGCCCTAAGAAATTAAGAAATAATAGAGAAAATGAGCCATTCCCTGGGTGCTTTTTATATCCACCAATATATCCAGCATAATTAGCATTAGCATAGCATATTAGATCAATATTATTTCTGGATGGATAGTACAGGACCAGGTCCCCTTTACCTTTTGGATACTTGAGAATTCTTTTTGGAGCTTTCAAATGAGACTTCTTTGGACAAGCCTTAAATCTAGCACACATTCCCATACTAAATACAATATCTGGCCTGCTTGAAGTAAGATAAAGTAAGGATCCAATAATCCCTCTATATATGGTCTCATTTGCTAAAGGAACAGGTTCATCATTATCCATATTGAACTGATTCCAATTGGAGTATCAATTGCCTTGACTTCTCCTATATTATATTTGTTTAACAACTCCTTGATATATTTTTCTTGATAAATCAATGTCCCTTGAGAGGTTTGCTTGATCTATAGGCCAGGAAAAAACTCAATTCACCCATCATGCTTATTTTAAATTCACTCCCCATTAGTTTTGCAAACTCTTCACATAGGGATCAGAAGTGGATTGAAAAATTGTATCATCAACATATATCTAGACAATTAGCAAGTTGCTACCTCTTGACTTCAAAAAGAGAGTATTGTCAATTTTCCCTCTTTTAAAGCCATTTTCCAGAAGAAACTTTGAGAGTCTCTCATACCAAGATCTAGGTGCTTGCTTCAACCTATAGAGAGCTTTGTCTAATTTGAGCATATGATGTGGACAGTCTACATCTTCAAATCTAGGAGATTGTTTGACAAACACTTCTTTCTTAAGATTCCTATTCCGAAAGGAACTTTTGACATCCAATTAGAAGAGTCTGAACCCCACATGAGTAGCAAATGCAATTAGAATCCTAATAGTTTTCATCCTTGCAACTGGAGCAAATGTCTCATCATAATCAATTCCTTCCTCCAAGTTATATCTTGAACAAATACCCTTACTTTATTTCTATTAATAGTTCTAAGTTCATCCTGCTAATTTTTGTACACCCATTTAGTCCAAATAATTATTCTATCAACAGGCCTAGGGACCAGGTACCAGACTTTACAAATTACTGAAGCTCTTCCTGCATTACATTGATCTAGTCAGGATCTTTAAGAGCTTCTTTTATATTTTTGTGCTCAATTTATGCTGAGAAGGCCATGAAATTTCTGGCTTTGGACTCCAGATTCCAAAGTAGATATAGATTTTCAAGAGGGTGAGAGGCTTTATACTTCTAATTTGTCATTCTGAATTGAGTTCTTCTAGGATCAGGTCCTTGGTGATTTTGAATAGAGCTTTCTTGATGTTCTTCAACTGTGGTTGGAGACTGTAATAGAGATCCTGATTCACCATTACCTTCATCATTATCAACTGTATCATCTTGTCCTTGACCAACATCTTCAACTATGTCATCCCTTAGAATAGGAATGAGTTTTTCTATATCATAATCTTCATTTCCACCAGAATTCCTTATCTTTTCTGACTCATGAAAGAATACATGTAAACTTTCTTCCACACAAAAAGTTCTTTTGTTAAAGACTCTATATGCTTTACTTGTTGAGGAGTAGCCAACAAATGGTGATTCATTACTTTTAGAGTTAAACTTCCCTAGCTCATTCTTTCCATTGTTTAGAACATGACATTTGCATCCAAAAGGTCTGAAATACTCAAGATTAGGTTTTTTGTTAAACACAAGCTCATATGGGGTCTTGTTCAAGAGATATCTCATAAAACATCTATTAGTCACATAACATATAGTATTAGCATCTTCATCCCAAAAAAATTTTTGGAAGTCCACTATCAATCAACATGGTTCTGGCAATCTCTTTGAGAGTCCTGTTCTTTCTCTCAACAACCCAAATTTGCTGAGGAGTCCCAAGAGCAGATAAATTATGATTAATTCCATTTACAACGCAGAATTCTACAACTAAAGAGTTTTCAAACTCAGTTCCATGATCAGATCTAAATGCAATAATTTTGCAGTTCAACTTCATCTGAATTTACTTCAAAAATGTCACCAAAATCCCATAGGTTTCATCCTAGATTCTCAAGAACATTGTCAAGGTAAACCTAGAGTAGTAATCCATAATAACAAACATATTTCTCTTTCCACTTCTACTTTGGACTCTAATAGATCCACACAGGTCCATATACAGCAACTCAAGTGGTCTAGAGGTACTAACCTATTTTTTCTGCTTGAAGGAGGATCTGGTTTGCTTTCTCTTAACACAGGAATCACGAACCTTGTTGTCTGAAAACTACAATTTTGGCATAACACGGACCAGGTCCTTTGAAACAAATTTGTTCATCAAAGGGGAGCTTACATGTCCCAGCCTTATATGCCAAAGATCAACATTTTTACCTCGGTGCACTCAAGCAGGTTAACTCATAGTCAGCTACAGAATTCAGATCAAACACTTACATATTCTTCCACCTTTTAGCTCTTAGAGTGGATTTTCCAGACTTCAAGCTTGACACCGTACATTTATTAGAGGGGAACTTTACCTCATTACCTTTGTCACATATTTAAGATACACTAAAAAAGACTGTACTTGAGAGCATCTACAAGATACACATCTTCTATTACATTATCTAGGGATTTTTCAATCCTTCCCACACCATGGATAAAACCCTTTTTACCATTTCTAATTAAGACACCTCCACCTTGAAGTGTCTTGAGAGAGAAAACAGTTAGTCCTCCAAGCTATATTCTTTGGACATCAACTATCCATGAATTAGTTTTGACTACATTCCCTTTATCCTACATGTAAACAGGGTTATTTGTTAGATTTAGGAACCCACTTGAGTTTGAGTTCCCAAAAGAAAGATAAAGTTGTGATCAAAGCTTTCTTGGCCCATCTAGATAATGGGTTCTTCTTCAGATTTCTCAAGGGTTTGGAACCTTTAGGACAATATTTCTATTGCTAGATGTACTAGCACTATTTGTTTTAGCTCTAAGCCAACTTCGATTATTCTTCTTCAAGTTCCTATCCCTTCCATAATGAGTACATAGAGGTTTGTGGACCTTTCTTTCAACACCATGTGAAGCCTTTTCTGGAGATGCATGTGAGTGGGATCTATACAGATATCAAAGGCCTTTACCAGTATTGACTCCCTGGCTAATTAAATTAGAAAGGATTTGTGAGGATGTGGTCAATCTTATGACTTGTAAAGATCTTCTCTTATATGGATAAGGTCCTTTTCTAATACCTCATTCTTATGGACTGCAGTTATGAGGTTCTTTTGAGAATACCATTCTCAATTTATCTTCAAGCTAAATTTAAAACCTTGAGTCTTCTTTCTTTCCTTTACCATCAGAATCATTTACTTTCTCCAAATGACTCATTAAACTCAAATTTTCAAATTTTAATTTTATGGACAGTTTCTCAATTTCAGATAACTTGAGAGTTAAAGAAATAAATTCAACCTCTTGATTTTCTACTTTCTTTTCTAGAGAATTTTTCTCAGTAGTCAATTCACACATAGAATCAATCGACATATTTGCAAGCTTCTTTATCTTTCTAGCTGAGTAAGTATCTAAATTTCATTAATGTCAGCGAGAGTTACCTCATTTTTTTTTTCATCTTTTGTGTTTTTCATAGGAGCAATTAAGGAATTTTAGGTGACTTCACTATCCTCCACAACCAGCATAGACACATCGTTAGGTTTTTTCCATTTCATCAAATTCACTAGAGGAATCTCCCCAGACTACTAAAACATGTTTCACTGCATAATCAACTACAACTTTTATTCTTGACTTATCAGGGATATGGTCCTTTTTTCTTCCTTTATTTTATCCAGACGTTAGATATTCTTGGTAGTCCATTTTGTGTTATGGACAATCTTTGATGAAATTCTCAGGACTTCAACATTTATGGAAAACTTCAATAGTACCTCATTTTTTGCTGTTTCTTGAGTTCATGAGTCTTTAGATTACCAATAAGTTCATCCATAGTGAGAGTATTCAAGTTTTTTTGCCTCAGTAATAGCATTCAATTTTCTTTCCTAGGACTAGGGGTGTACATAGGTCGGGTCGGTTTGATTTTCTATTGAGAAAAATCAAACCAATTATATCGGTTTATTAAAACTATAAACCAAATCAAATCAACATAAAATTGATTTTTTCAGTTTAGGTTTTAGTCGGTTCTTTTGATTTTTTGGTTTTTTTGGTTTTTCTTGATTTTTTTATAATATTTATTTTTGACAATTATATTGTGATTGAAGTTTAGATCAAGTATGTTTTCACTCATGCGCGAATGTAAAATTACAATTATAAAAAATTGAGGAGCAAAAAACTCTCTTGAAACTAAAAAATAAGATGAAGAGTGAAAAGTTTAGGTTTTAAGTTTATATTGAACTTTGGATCATTTTATTAGCAATTAATGGATAAATATTACAACTTAAAGGCCCAAATATGAATATATATATATATATATATATATATATATACACACATCTACTTTCTAAATATTGAAAATTAATAAAACTACTTGAAAAGTATTTAAAAAGTAGATTATAATTAATATTTTATGTATAAAAAGTTAAATTATATACATGCATACATATATCTATAATATATTAAAAGTGGGAATATCCTTAGAAAAGTGAATTGAAATTTTTGCCCTTCATTGAAATCCTTGATTTAAACAAAATCGTCCTTTTCACTATTTCTTCCTAAAATTTAAACAAAATCGTCTTTTTCACTATTTCATCCTAATATTTAAGAGTTGAAAATTAATTAAATGTATTTATGGTAACTCTTTCCTTATTTGAAGTCATAGAACTGATACATTTTTTTATTAGTTTAATAATTCTAAATCAATTAAATTTGATTTTAAGAATTCTAAGTGATACCATCAACCACTTGAAATTGGAAAACATATATGTGTATATGTTTATGTTTCATTATTACATTAAAGTGTGAAAGATTTTTGGAAAGTGATTTGAACTTTTACACTTTATTAAAAATCTCTGCAATAGATAAAATCATTTAATTTTAAATAATCAAACGTTACATGTGTGACTAAACTAGCATACACACACACACACACACACACATATATATATATATATATATTTTATATATATATATATATATATTATATATATATATAATATATATTATGTCGGTTTGATTTGGGTTCGGTTTGACCTTTTTTTGGTTGACACCAAACCAAACCAAGAATGGTCGTTTTTTTTCAAACGCCAAACCAACCAAACCAAGCCATAAGTCAATTTTTTTTCTCGGTTTGGTTTGACTTGATGGTTTGGTCTGTACACCCCTACCTAGGACTTAGGAATAACTCTTAGAATTATTCTTATACAAAGGAATCACTTCTTCTAGATAGTGTAGCTCATTGCGATTGAAATGAATCTAGTATGGATTTCTTGAATTGTTTCTCCTTCCTTCATATAAAAAGTTTCATACTGAGTAGTCAGCATGTCAACTTTTGAATCCTTCACATCAGTTGTTCCTTCATGAGTAGTCTTCAGGCAGTCCCAGGTTTTCTTAGTATTTTCACAAGCGTAGATCCTATTATACTCATTTGGTCTATACCACACATAAGAAATTCTTAGGATTGTAATTCTTTTTAACTTTGTTGCAATCTTCATCATTAAATTCTCACCCGGTTTTGACAACCATTCTTGTTATATCTCCTTTTTTGACCTCTCTAAATGGCACATGAGGACCATTAAGTATTACATCCATTAGCTTACTATCCTTAGCCATAATGAAGTCATATATATATCTTGATTTTCCACCACCCATAGTACTGCTCATTAAAATGGGGTGGTCTAGTAGTAGATTACCCTTCTTCTAGATTAGGTAGAGCAACCATGATCAAGAAATCACTCTAGGTGTGAATCTTTTAGATTGTTCCTTACTCTGATACCAATTGATGAAACGTAGGGGTGAACCACCATTCTAGGGCCCTGGTCCTTAAGACTATGATAAAGGAAATTGAATAGTAAAGAACTAAAATTGGCAGGTTTATAAAAGAACACAGTGATTTACATGGAAACCTCCTTACTCAAGGGAGGAAAAAACACAGATTTCCCTTACAAGCAATTAACCTTCACTATAATCAAAGCTCATTGATTACAGACTCCAAGAACTTCACTCTAGGTTCCACTAGTTGTAATAGCTCTACTACAACCAACTCTACTCGCTTTGATAGTTTCAAATTCAACTAACTCTAATCGATTTGACCTTAGGTAACTCTACCTAAGAATCCACTACAAAGAGAAAGACATTAATCTTATAAGATGAGTAATTAGATTAAAAATCAAGACTTGACTCAAGAATAATTAAACTTGAAGCACATAAAAATTTTGAACTTAATCAATGGAGTTTTTGCCATTTCCTTGATTCACTAATTTTGCAAAAACTGCTTGTATAAGTGAAATTGTTTTCTATTTATAGTAGTGTTTAAATTAGGGTTGAATTTTTATTGGACCAAGTTTCATAACTAGTACATTTCACTCCTACATAGTTAGCTGCACTAGCGGACAAAATTATGTAGAGATATGGTCGTTGTACCTCTTTATGATAAGCCAGAGACCCGGTCCTTCATAGACAGCTGATCATCATCAAAACATGAGACATCATGATATATTTGAACTATTGAACTTTAATGTACACCTAGACAACACAAGTCATACAACTAGCCTTTTACCATTTATGGTTCTCACGGTCTTGTTTGTTTTAGCTATGAACACGTCCTGATTCTATGAGAGCTTATAGAATAGGCCTTTACTAACATTCTTATTGAGTCAACGTCCACTTCACCCTCGTATAATTAATTCCTAAACATTTATTCCTATATATCAAATTATTTGGTCAAATTTGCCAAACTTAGAAAGTATTAAAAACCTTCAAACCATAAGCACTATCCTTATTTCCTAAACATTATCATCATTATGAGAATAGGTTAAGTATGTTAATAATGTTGAACCGTCAGTCACAACTTTGTATGATCTCCTTGAACCTAGCTCTTTGGATCTCCAGTCTGCTATGTAGAGTTACTGCCATACTGAATTGTCCTAGGCCTTAAACCCATTCCATTTGATGACTTATAAAATCCCTCTACAGATAGTCCTTTTTTAAGTGGATCTGGAACGTTATCCTTTGACGTCACATAGTCAACAGTGATAATTCCACTAGAGAGTAGTTCTATAATAGTATGATATTTTTTCCTTATATAACAAGATTTTTCATTGTACATTATGCTCCCTGCCTAACCTATCAGTGCTTGTGTATCACAGTTTATACATACTGGTGCCAAAGGTTTTGGATAAAAAGGGATCTGTCAAGAAATACTGAAGGCATTCAACCTTTTCCATCGACTTTATCTAAGGAGATAAATTTAGATTCTATTGTACAATGGAAAATACATATCTATTTGAATGATTTCCATGAGACTACTTCTCCACCTAAAGTAAATATATATCCACTCATGGATTTTACTTCATTGGATTTGATGATCCCATTGTATCACTATATCCTTCAATTACCATTGATATTTTTTATAATGTAAAGCATAGTCTTGGGTATGTTTTAGATACCCCAAAATTCTTTTCATTGCTCTCCAATGAGTGTGATTTGGATTACTTATGTACCGACTCAATTTACTAATAGCACATGATATATCTAGTCACGTACAATTCATGATATATATCAAACTTCCCAACACTCTTTTCTATTCCAATTGTTAATCACTTTCACATTCATTCTTTTGAAGTGCAAAGCTCACGTCTGAAGGAGTTTTAGCAATACCAAAATCTAAATACTTGAACTTGTCAAGTACCTTTTCAATGTAATGAGACTGTGACAATGCCAACCCTTGTGAAGTATTATGGGTTCTTATCCCTAAGATCAAATCTGCAACTCCAAGGTCTTTTATATCAAACTCGCTCTCAAGCATTCATTTCATAACATTTATATCAAAAATATCTCTACTGATGATCAACATATTATCCTTATACAAACAAACAATGACCTTGTGATTTGGAGTGTCTTTAATATAAACATATTTATCACATTCATTTATCTTAAAGCCATTTGCCAACATGGTTTGGTAAGACTTTGCATGCTACTATTTGGGTGCCTATTTTAGTCCATAAAGTGACTTAATGCATTTACACACTTTCTTTTCTTTGCCAAGACCACAAAACCCTTAGGTTGTTCCATGTCAATTTCTTCCTCCAATTCTCTATTTAAGAATATTATTTTCACATTCATTTGATGGATTTCAAGACCATATACCACTGCTAAGGAAACCAATAGCTGACATCCTTATTATATGCGAGTATGTATCAAAATAATCAAGGCCTTCTTTTTGTCTAAAGCCTTTCACGATAAGTCTTGCCTTATATTCAATAGTACCATCAACTTTCATTTTTCTTTAGAAGTTCTATTTAGAATCTAAGGGTTTATTTCCTAGAGGAAGATCAACCAACTCCCAAGTATGGTTGCTCAAGATTGAATCAATCTTACTATTGACTGTCTCTTTCTAAAAGGAAGCATCTGCAGATGACATTGCTTCTTTAAATATTTGAGGCTCATTTTTTAAAAGAAATATCAAAAAATTTGATTCAAAAAAGTTGATGTTCTTTGATATGTACTATGCCTTGGATTCTCATCATTAAGTATATTATCATTTGGTTTATATCAAGGTTATTTAGACCCTCTACTAGGTTGCTCGTATCAAATTTTAGATGGATAAATATGTTTAAAAAACTCAGCATTATCTGATTTAATTAATGTATTTTCATTGATATTCTGATATTCAGATTTATGAATAAAAAGTTGATATGCTATATTGCTTTTAGAATATCCAATGAACATGTGGTCTATAGTCTTAGGTTCTATTTTTATCCTTTTAGGCATAGGAACTTTGACTTTTGCTAAACACCCCAACATTTGAAATATTTAAATTTGGGTTTTCTTTATTTCCATTTTTCATATGGAATAGAATATGTCTTACCATACGGCACCCTATTAAGCATTTGGTTAGCTGTAAGGATAGATTTCCCCCATAAGTTTTTTCATAAATCCAAACTTATAAGTAAGACATTCAGTTTCTTTAATGTTGGGTTTTTCCTTTCTGTAATTCCATTTGATTGAGGTCAATACAGGGTACTAGTTTGATGGATAATTTGATTTTCTACACATATCTCCACTGAAGGAGATTCATATTCTCCACCCCTATCGTTTCTTATCATTTTGATATTCTTATCCACCTGGTTTTCAACTTCTATTTTATATTGCCTAAACGCATCTATTGTTTTATCCTTATCATTTATTAAATAAACATAACAGTATCTAGTGCAGTCGTCAATAAAAGTTATAAAATACTTTTTTTTGTCATGAGATGGTGTTGACTTCATATCACAAATACTTGTGTGGATTAAGTCTAAGGGATTAAAATTCCTTTCAACAGACTTATACGAATGCTTTGCATACTTTGATTCCACACACGTTTGACACTTTAATTTATTGAACTCAAAGTTAAGAAAAACTTTTAAGTTAATCAGTTTTTGCAAGGTTTTATAATTGACATGTCCTACACATTCATGCCATAATTTATTAGACTCAAGCAAGTAAGAAGAAATAGAACTTTTATTGATTCAATAGTCATTACATTGATCTTAAAAAGGCCCTTGGTGAGGTAACCTTTTCCTCTATACAATTCTCCTTTGCTAATTGCAACCTTATCAGAAACAAATACACATTTCAATCCATTTTTGGTAAAAAGTGATATAGACACCAAGTTCCTTCTCAACTCCGATACATGAAGGACGTTGTTGAGTGTTAACACCTTGCCTAATGTCATCTTCAAGAAAATATTTCCCATTTCTTGAACCTTTATTGCTGCAGAGTTAGCCATATAAATCTTCTCCTCATCTTAAACCAGAGCATACAAAGCAAATAATTCCTTGTTGGCACATATATGACAGGTGGCACCAGAATCAATCCATCATTCTTTAGGAATACCTACAAGTTACATTCCAAAAGGATGGCACATCGATCATCCACTTCATTTTTGGATTAATCCATATTATTTTAATCCTTCTTCTTGCCTTTCTTAGGGGATCGACAATCCACGTACGTATAGCCAACCTAGCCATAATTAAAGCAATTTCCTTTGAATTTTTTCTTTGGGGGATTGCTTTACTGTCCAAATGTTTTCTTTTATTTTTTTGGGTTGTTAGGTCATCCTCCCCAATTTTTGCACCACAAATTATGGAATTCTCTTTTGACCTCTTCTCGGTAGCTTTGTCATCTTTCTTAATACATAACCTCACAATGAGGTCTTCAACTGGCATCTCTTTTCTTTTATGCTTCAATTAGTTTTTGAAGCCCTTCCACAAAGGTGGCAACTTCTCTATTATAGCCGCTCCTTGGAAAGCCTCATTCACAATCAAACCTATAATAAAGGTTATGTGATTATCAAGAACTTTAATATGTTCAATTAATGTATTCACTATGTCCATACCTTCTGCCACTAGATCATGGATGATTACTTGCAATTCTTACACTTGAGAGATAATAGTCTTACTGTCAATCATCTTAAAGTCATGAAATTTTGCAACAAATACTTTTTCATTCTTGCATCATCAATTATATATTTCCGTTCCAAAGCTTTCCAGAATTCTTTCGAGATTTTTAATATCATTATACATATTGTATAGATCATCTTGAAGTCCACTCAGTATATAATTCTTACATAAAAAGTCTGAGTATTTCCATGCCTTCATTACCTTAAAATGTTCCTTGTCCCGTGTCTCTTCGGGAATTTCTAGAATATTTTTAGAGATAAACCTTGGAAGACTTAGATTCGTCAAGTAAAAGAACATATTTTTCTACCAACGTATCAAATCCACACCCAAAAACTTTTCAAGTTTCTCTACTGGTACCATAGTGGATGCAACACTTGTATGGCTTATTGTAGCAACAGTTGTTGCTGCTAAACTTGGCATTCCATTATTTGTATGATTGTGAACATTCATTTTTCTGTCACAAAATAACAACCATTTAGTATGTCAGAATACTAACTCTAAAGGTTTTAAAAACTTTAAAAACTTTAAAAACTAACTTGTTTCTAGTTTAACGATGAAGTTTTTATGTTCTTCTAATCGTCAACCAAATGAACTTTAACTCGTGATGAAGTTTTTATATCTTCAAATTTGTATTAAGTTCAAATAAAGTATAAAGCAACAATGTTTAATCTTTAGAAACCAAGAAGATACAAATTATTGTAAGTTCCTTAAGATTGTTGTTTTCGGGTACAAAATCTGTATATTTCAATATGAACTTCAATTCTAAGTTCTAGAACTACAATGAAGTTCCAACAACTTCAAACACAATTTCAAATGAACTATCAAAATGAAGTGATTATCAACTTTAAGAAATAAACATGAAGTAGAAAAGTTTAGAATCATGTACATCGACTTATCGATGTGTCCTTAAGGAACTTATTCCCCTCAGCTAACCGAGGTAATAAAACCTTTTCTCCCAGGATCAAATGATTTTCTTTTTGAAAATAGCGGTACCTCAAACTTTTAGAAACTTTCAATTCACTCAACGATTTGATGACCACCATAAGAGTTTTTAGAAGAAGAAGAAGAAGATTATTTTCAACTCAAAATCGTACCTTTATTTGAGAAAAAGTTCAGGTATTAATATCCATTAAGTGTCCCTTTTTAAAGAAACTAATGGTTCACGATAAGAGAAAACTTTCAGAAAAATCACATCAATTGCGCCCTTTGCTGAACCTGCAACCGCAGGTGATATTTTTGTCAAATTCCAGTGACATCTGTGTTAGACCTGCACTAGGAAAATTCAGCCTAATCCAGGTTTGCGCCTAAAATAGTGTGTCTCTTCCTCAAAGGGTCGCATCCCTTTGAAGTGTGTTGTGTATGAGTTTGCATTGCGTCCGAAAATGGAGAAAAACATTTCTATTGGATTTTTGGATAAAATTTCTCTTGTTTTCAATTTTTAAATAAAGTTTGTCCAAAAATTTAATCTCTCAATCCTAATCTGAAGCCGAAGACGAGTGAGCGACGACAACAATGATGCGAGGCATTTCTTATTCTTGCATAACTATCTACACGAAGGAATGCTTATCAATATAAGCACAAGAAAGTTTCTTTCTCCCTCCAATGTAGGAGAACTTTACTTTCGTAAGTGAAAATTTCACTTCACTTCACTTTCCTTTTGCAATTTATTC
Source organism: Capsicum annuum (assembly GCF_002878395.1). Classification (NCBI taxonomy): domain Eukaryota; kingdom Viridiplantae; phylum Streptophyta; class Magnoliopsida; order Solanales; family Solanaceae; genus Capsicum; species Capsicum annuum. The sequence continues at coordinate 57,907,129 of NC_061114.1, forward strand.
CCTCCATTTTCCATTCACACAATTTAGAACCCAACATTTACCACAGGTAAGTAATTTGATGATGCAAAAATACATGTTGATTAACCCTTATTAATTAATTAACTGCTAAAGTTTATTGACAAACATTTGTCATGTTTTTATTGACTAGATAATATAAGGTAAACATTGAATGCAGATAAGTTTTTCCTAGTATGTGAGACTATTCTCCAAACAAATTTTCTTCAAGTTTCTTTGCATTTTTGTTAACATATTTGAACTACTTAAAATGGAAGAATGTTTTTCTTATCGTGTTATAGAGCCAATGGTCACATTAATCTCCTTTCCATGATTTATGTCTCTATATATGTAACGCCCCAGAAAACGGGTCCCAGAGCGTCACACGGTGCTTGAGGCTACGAGTAGCCCTAAGCTAACCCTTTGAGCCATTTTCATTCAGTTCAACACAAATCAATGGGGTTTCCATAAATAACCTTCAAATATCAACAGAGTAATCATCATCCAAGAATAAAAGAATTTCAGAAAGATAACAAAATACGACCTATTAGTCAACTCCCAACATCTATACTAGTCTGACAAGCCTATAAGAAAATCAATAAAACCAGCGAGCCATTGAGACATGCCCCAACCGACTCATACGCAATTCTAAAATGTAAACAATTCTGTGAAACCAACATCAGACATCACGTCCTCAGAACATGAGGACTCACCACAACAGAGGATGTAGAACAGTGTGCCTGAAGAATCACTGTCGAACCTGGAATTGAGCACCTGAACCTACATTCCGAGAAAATTCATCCCACATCCGAAGATGTGGGTCAGTACCATGGAAAGGAACCAAGTATATGGGGGTGTATGTAGTTGTATAAACATCATCATCATAAATATTTATAAGAAATATACAGGATGTATGAAAGACTCACATAGCCCGAAGAAAATAATCATAATCATGAGAGGATGAAATAAGTACAATAACACATGTGAGTCATCATATAATTTGTCAATCACTTTAAGTTCATCAAGAATATCAATTCTCATAATATAAATATCATTTAAATCTTTCGAAAGAATAACTTTCACAATTCTACTTTCAAATCACTTCACCATTCACCATAGACATAAGAAAACACATACACACTGGGAGATCCTATAACTGACATAAACCATGTGAGCTACATGGACTCCAACGTACAACCCACGTCGGGGAGAGCCGTCCTATCCTTGCCATCGGAGTAAGACTATTGATGTCAAATCCACACAAACTAGTGATCACTATATAAATCAGCCTCAGGCTCACTCATACGAGGGCACGTAGTTCTAGGGTAGTAAGGTCGCTTTATAACTCCCACTCGGTGCTAAAGATTTCTCCCAGACTTAGCTTAAATCATTTCAAAGACAATCCACAACAAAACAATTTCAATAATATATAAATATACATCAGGAGCCATCATGCTTCCCATCTATCAAAATCAACCACGTTGTGGATTTCTTTCACACTCAAGTTCAAAACAACTCTATTAAGACCAAAAGGTCAAATCATTCAAAATATCTCAAATATTCAACATCAACGTACTTATAACACACACTTTCTCAAAAAAACACAATTTTCAATGGGGATTCACGACCCAAATATCAAAATCATGATAAATATCATTCAAGATTCATGCTTTATATCTCCACACATATAAATTCATCTTTCAAAATCATAAACATCAATATTTCATAATAATCATCATAAGATATGGGTTGATGCTTCAAATTCGTAATAAATCAAATAAAAATCATGCCTTTGTAAAGAAAATTATTTTTGGGCACAAGAATGAAAGAGAGTTCTTGTTGAAAAACCCCACATACCTTGAATGATGAACTTTAGATCGATAATCATTTTTAAGATGTTAATCGTGCCTTTGAATGATGGTTCTTGGAGTTCTTGAACTAGGAACTTGGAATCTTAAATAAATTTGCAGAATTAATGGTGAACTTTGGAGGTTCTTGAAGTTGGACGTAGGAGCTTAGGGTTTTATTTTTGAGGTAATTTGATGAAATATAACATATAATGCTTCTAATAGGCTTTAATATAGGGTTTGGATGGATTTCGAGTGAGGGGGAATGACCAAAACGCCCCTAAAAATCAAATAATTCTTGAATCTATCCTTTGGTGGACTGTTTTGATAGTTTGAAGTAGATCAACCATAATGTTTTACTCCGATATCCAAATTGGATGAAACTAATTTCGTTAGAAAGAGGACTCTCATATCTTTCCGTTGATATATAGTATCTCACCCAGATCATTGTGTACGAGGAGTTATGATCGTTTGAAGTTGACCTAAAAATTCACTTTTGATAGGCTGAAGTAGATCGACCATAACTTTTTACTTCGATAGACAAATTAGATGAAACCAATTTCATTGGAAAGAGGACTCACAGATATTTTTGTTGATATATAGTAGAGAACCTAGATAATTATGTACAAGGAGTTACGATCATTTGAAAGTTGAGCAAAAATACGCTAGGCCTCAGTACTTTTTCCAGCACGTTTTACTGTTTACTACTATTCACGGTTCGATCGGAATGTTCATAACTCGTCGCTCGGGTGTCCGTTTTGGATGATCCATATATCATTGGAAATATTATTTGATACTTTACGCAATGGTGGATCATAATCTAAGACATTCTGCACGAAAAATTTATAATTCATTCTAGAAGATAGAACCCAACACGTTTACGCACAAAATTTCAAGGAAAAATTTTCCGGGGTATTACATCATCCCCCTCTTGGAAACATTCATCCTCAAATGATGCTAGACATGCCCATATTAGATAGGGAATAGATCATAAAGATGAAACCATTCGTTAGACTCATCACCACATCATTTCTCACTCCAAATGTAACATAGAATGCATAAATTCCAGAAACTACAGCTGAACACATAATAAATGACAGCTGAACTGTTGCAACTTTTATCAAAAGTACATGATTTAGGAAAGAACGGTACCTTCAGCTTGATTGGAGTTTGCGGAAAATAGGTACGGGTACTTGGATCGTATATCTGCCTCAGCTTCCCAAGTTGAACCCTCAACAGATTGGTTTCGCCACAACACCTTGACCAAGGGAACTTCTTAGTTCCTTAGTCTTCGGTTACTGAAATCAAGAATCTCAACAGGAATCTCATCAAAAGAAAGATTTTCTTGAATATCAGCACTCACAGAGGAATCCACTACCACAGCATCGCTAATATGCTTTCTAAGCATGGAGACATGGAATATTGGATGAACAGAGGACAACTCGGAAGGCAACTCGACCTCATAAGCTACCTTACCAACATGGCTAAGAATTTTGTAAGGACCAACATAACGGGGACTAAGATTCCCCTTCTTTCCGAATCTCTTCACCCCCCTCATGGGTGAATTTTCATATACACTAGGTCACCAACTTCAAACTCAAGGTCTCTTCTTCTAACATTCGCATATGGCTTCTGACGACTCTGCGCAGTTTTCAACCTTTCCCTAATCAACTTAACTTTTTCCATAGCCTCAAATACTGAATCAGGACTACTCATAGCCGCTTCACCCACCTCAAACCAACCTATGGGTGATCTACACTTCTTCTCATATAAGGCTTCAAATGGAGCCATGCCAATACTAGAGTGGAAACTGTTATTGTAAGCAAACTCTATCAACGGTAAGTGATCATCCCAACTTCCCTTAAAGTCAAGTGCATAAGCTCTCAACATATCCTGTAAGGTCTGGATGGTCCACTCAGCCTGACCATCGGTCTGCGGATGAAAAACAGAACTCAAAAGCACTTGGGTACCAAGACCCTTCTGAAAAGCTTTCCAAAATTGCGAAGTGAACTGAGTACCCCTATCTGAAATAATAGACAAGGGAACTCCATGCAGTCTAACTAGCTCTCGGATATATAATCTAGCATAATCCTCAGTAGTATATAAAGTATGAACAGGCAAGAAATGAGCAAACTTAGTCAACCTATCAACGACAACCCAAATGGAATCATGATGGCATCGAGAAGGAGGTAAACCAATCACGAAGTCTATATTTATCTCTTCCCACTTCAAGGTGGGAATACTAAACTCTTGCATCATACCACCAGGTCTTTGGTGTTCAACCTTAACCTATTGGCATATTGCACACTTAGCTATAAATGCTGCTATATCTTTCTTCATGCCACTCTACCAATAGATTTCCCGCAAGTCTCAGTACATCTTGGTGGCACCAGGATGAATAGAATATCGCACCCCGTGCGCTTCAACCATAATCCTCTGTCTTAGATCATCAACGTTCAAGAGACACAATCTACCCTGCAATCTCAACACACCATTTCCCCCTTGGGAGAAAACCTCTAATTTCTTATCCTTGACTGACTCCTTAAGTCTGACCAAACTAGCATCTAAGTATTGCTTTTCCTTCACTTCCGAAACCAAGGAGGATTTGGAACTACTCTGAACCCCTATACTTCCTTCAGCAGAGTCAAACAACCACCCCCAATATAGCTAAATGATGTACATCACGAACCAACTCTTTCTTACCTTCTACCACATGCAAAACACTACCCATGGACACTCTACTTAGGGCATCTGTCACAATATTAGCCTTGCTCGGATGGTATAGCACACTCATATCATAGTCCTTTACCAATTTTAAGCATCGTCTCTGCCTAAGATTCAATTCTCTCTAGTTAAACACATATTGCAGACTCTTATGATCAGTGAAAACATCAACATGGATGCCATACAAATAGTGCTCCAGATTTTCAAAGCAAACACAACAACAGCCAACTCAAGGTCATAGGTGGGGCAATTTTTCTTATGGGGTTTTAACTGTCTAGAAGCATAAGCTATCACCTTACCCTTCTGTATCAATACGCAACCTAACCTAACTCTCAAAGCATCACAATACACCACAAAACCATCAATACCATCAGGCAAAGTCAAAACAGAGGCTGAAGTGAGTCGAGTCTTCAGCTCCTGAAAACTCTTCTCACAAGATTCGGACAAGAACTTTACTTTTTTTTGGGTCAACCGAGTCATAGGAGATGCTATAGAGAAGAAAACCTCAACAAAATCGTGGTAATAGCCAGCTAAACCCAAGAAACTTTAGATATTAATCAGAGAAATAGGTCTAGGCCAATTTCTAACAACTTCGGTCTTTTAGGGATCAACTCTAATACCCTCGAAAGAAATGATATGACCCAGAAAAGCAACTGACCTTAGCCAAAACTCACACTTACTGAACTTGGCAAACAACTTGTGATCTCTAAGGGTTTGCAAGACAGTTCGGAGATGATCAGAATGTTCATCCTCACTATGGGAGTACACCAGTATATCATCAATGAACACTATGACAAACATATCCAGATATGGTCTGAACACTCGATTCATAAAGTCTATGAAAGTTGATGGGGCATTAGTTAACCTGAAAGACATAACAAGAAACTCAAAATGGCCATAACGAGTTTGGAAAGTGGTTTTCGGGATGTCACACTCCCTAACTTTGAGTTGATAATAGCCGGAACGAAGGTCTATCTTTGAGAAATAACTTGTACCTTGCAATTGGTCAAACAAATCATCTATTCTTGGAAGGGGGCACTTATTTTTTACTATGACTTTATTCAGTTGGTGGTAATCAATGCACATACGCAAAGAGCCATCTTTCTTTCTCACAAACAACATAGGAGAACCCTAAGGGGAAACACTGGGCCTTATGAAACCCTTATCTAGTAGATCTTTGAGTTGCTCTTTCAACTCCTTAAGTTCTGCAGGGGCCATACGGTAAGGAAGAATAGAAATGGGCTGAGTATCAGGAAGAAGATCAATCCCAAAATCTATCTCTCTATCAGGAGGTATCCCTGGGAGATCATCCGGAAAGACATCAGAAAACTCATTAACGACGTTAACAGACTGGAGAGTTGGAGTCTAAGACTTAGTGTCTTTGACTCTAACTAAATGGTAAATACATCCCTTGGAAATAAGCTTTCTAGCTTTGAGGTAAGAGATAAAATGACTCTTGGGTGATACAGAGTTTCTAGACCACTCAAACAAGGATGCACCCAAAAACTGAAACTTGACCACTCGGGTCCGATAATCAATAGAGGCATAAGAAGAATACAGCCAGTCCATACCCAGAATCACATTAAAATCTATCATGTCTTAACTCAATCAGATCAGCCAATAAGACTCTAGGAACATGACACTTTTTAAACACTTTTTGGGCAACAATCGAATCACTCACTGGGGTAGAAACAAGGATAGGCTCAGGAATAATGTCGGACTTATTTCAAAATTCACAGCAATCAAAGGTGTAACATATGAGAAACTGGATCCAGGATCCAACAAAGCATACACATCAAACTAAAATATATGAATCATACCAGTAACAACATCGGGAGAGTCCTCCTATTCCTAGCGGGACAGTAAAGCATAGAATCTATTCTGACGCTACTCGCCAGCATTGCTAGAAGAGGTGCCCTGATCTGGGGCTAGGCGAGTCGTTAAAACTGGAGCACAAACAGTCTGAGTCTAGGCCTGAGGGCGATAGTCACGACACCTTTGTCCATCTTGTGGACAATCTCTAACTTTGTGACCCATGCCACCACACCGGAAACAACCCCTTTTCTTACCCCAACACTCACCCGAATAAGCCCTACCACACTTAAGACACAAGAGATGATTTGGCTTACTGCCAGCACTGTATTGGGACCTGGATGTATATGACCTACTATCTTGCTCCGGCCTACCTCTAGGCATGGGAGCACTAGCAGATGACGGTACTGGCATTGAAGAACAATCCTGATACTGAGGGCGACTCTCTTCCTGCGATCTAGTCTGACCCTGTACGTGCTGCTCGAACCTAGCTCTCTTATTCCCTCTCATTCTATCTCTCTCCTTAATCTTATCTGCCTCAATCTGTTGGGCATGAGTCATTAGCCTAGAAAAATTCATCTCACTATTTAGCATAGCAGACCTACACTTCTTAACCACATAACTAGACACTCCAGTTACAAACTTACTCATACTAGCCCGATTATCAGCCACTAAGTCAGGAGTATACTTGGCCAACTGATTGAACTTTACACAGTACTCCCTAACAGTCATAGAGCCCTATCAAAAGTTCATAAACTCTTCCACCTTCGCCTTCCTCATCTCCAAAGGGAAAAGCTTATCCAGGAATGCATCCTGGAACTCTTGCCAAGTTGTAGGGATAACTCCCTCACCTCTACCTTTTCTCCAAGCAACAACCTAGTTATAAGCAAGGTCTTTCAACCTATACGTAGCCAACTTCATACTATGTTCCTCAGATACATGCATCACCTGAGTAATCTTCTGCACCTCCTATAAAAACAACCATGGATCCTCATCAGACTTGGACCCATAGAATTCTGGTGGATTCATCTACATGAAGTCACGGATCCTGGCAGCAGCTGAATTACCTCCCTGCTGCTGTGGAGCCGGGGCCAGGTTGGCCTGAATATTTGCAGTAATATCTTGGGCCAGCGCCTGAAAGGCTGCCCGAAATTAAGCATGAGACACGTTTTCATTCAATAGGTCAGCGGGTTGAGGTTGCTGACCATCATTATTTCTTCTCGCTCGATATGGAGGCATATTTCTGGAAGAAAAGAGCACGAATCAATAAAAGAGAGAGACACTTTAAGCATGATAGACTTCTGAAAGAAAGAATCACATATTTTACTAAAACGTCTTGTAGCCTCTTGCTCATAGATGTTGCCACACACCGATGATCAAGACTCTACTTAATGTGGCTTGTCAGACTACCTAGGACACCTTAAAATCTTAGGCTTTGGTACCAAGTTTGTAACGCCCTGGAAAATGGGTCCCAGAGCGTCACACGATGCTTGTGTCTATGAGTAGACCCAAGCTAACCCTTTAAGCCATTTTCATTCAATTCAACACAAATCAACGGGGTTTCCATAAATAACCCTCAAATATCAACAAAGTAATCATCATCTAAGAATAAAAGAATTTCAGAAAGATAATAAAATATGACCTATTAGTCAACTCCCAACATCTATACTAGTCTGACAAGCCTCTAAGAAAATCAATAAAACCAGTGAGCCATTGAGACATGCCCCAACTGACTCATACTCAGTTATCAAATGTAAACAATTTCGTGAAACCAACATCAGACATCACATCCTCGGAACATGAGGACTCACCACAACAGAGGATATAGAATAGTATGCCCGAAGAATCACTGTCGAACCTGGAACTAAGCACCTGAACCTACATTATAAGAAAATACAGCCCACATCCAAAGATGTGGGTTAGTACCATAGAAAGGAACCGAGTATATGGGGGTGTATGCAGTTGTGTAAACATCATCATCATACATATTTATAAGAAATATGCGGGATGTATGAAACACTCACATAGCCTGAAGAAAATCATCATAATCATGAGAGGATGAAACAAGTACAATAACACATGTGAGTCATCATATAATTTGTCAATCACTTTTAGTTCATCAATAATATCAATTCTCATAATGTAAATATCATTTAAATCTTTTGAAAGAATAACTTTCACAATTCCACTTTCAAATCACTTCACCATTCACCATAGACACAAGGAAACACACACACACAAGGAGATCCTATAACCGACATAAACCATGTGAGCTACATGGAGTCCAACATACAACCAATGTTGGGGAGAGCCGTCCTATCCTTTCCATCAGAGTAGGACTATCGATATCAAATCCACACAAACTAGTGATCACTATAGAAATCAACCTCAGGCTCACTCCTACGGGGGAACGTAGTTCTAGGGAAGTAAGGTCGCTTTACGCCTCCCACTCGGTGCTAAAGATTTCTCTCAGGCTTAGCTCAGATGATTTCAAAGACAATCCATAATAAAATAATTTCAGTAATATATAAATATACATCGGGAGCCATCATGCTTCCCGTCTATCAAAACCAACCACGTTGTGGATTTCTTTCACACTCAAGTTCAAAACAGCTCCATTAAGACCAAAAGGTCAAATCATTCAAAATATTTCAAATATTCAATATCAACGTGCTTATAACATACACTTTCTAAAAAAAAAACATAATTTTCGATGGGGATTCACAACCCAAATATCAAAATCATGATAAATATCGTTCAAGATTCATGCTTTATATCTCCATGCACGTAAATTTATCTTTCAAAATTATAAATATCAAGATTTCATAATAATCATCATAAGATATGAGTTCATGCTTCAAATTTATAAAAAATCAAATAAAAATCATGCCTTTGAAAAGAAAATTACTTTTGGGCACAAGAATGAAAGAGAGTTCTTGTTTAAAAACCCCACATACCTTGAATGATGAACTTTAGATCGATACTCATTTTTGAGATGTTAATCGTGCCTTCGAATGATGGTTCTTGGAGTTCTTAAACTAGGAACTTGGAATCTTTAATAAATTTGCAAAATTAATGGTGAACTTTGGAGGTTCTTGAAGTTGGATGTAGGAGCTTAGGGTTTTCTTTTTGAGTGAATTTGATGAAATATAACATATAATGCTTCTAATAGGCTTTAATATAGGGTTTGGACGGATTTTGGGTGAGGAGGAATGACCAAAATGCCCCTAAAAATCAAATAATTCTCGAATCTATCCTTTGGTGGACTATTTTGATAGTTTGAAGTAGATCAACCATAATGTTTTACTCCGATATCCAAATTGGATGAAACTAATTTCATTAGAAAGAGGACTCTCATATCTTTCCGTTGATACATAGTATCTCACCTATATCATTGTGTACGAGGAGTTATGATCATTTGAAGTTGATCAAAAAATTCGCTTTTGATAGGTTGAAGTAGATCGACCATAACTTTTTGTTCCGATAGACATATTGGATGAAACCAATTTCATTGCAAAGAGGACTCGCAGATATTTCCGTTAATATATAGTATATCACCCATATCATTATGTACAATGAGTTATGATCATTTAAAGTTGGAGAAAAAATACGCCAGGCCTCAGTACTTTTTCCTGCACATTTTATTGTTCACTACTATTCATGGTTCGATCGAAATGTTCATAACTCATCGCTCGGTTGTCCGTTTTGGATGATCCACATGTCGTTGGAAAGATTATTCGATACTCTACAATGGTAGGTCATAATCTAAGACATTCTGCCCGAAAAATTTATAATTCATTTTAGAAGATAGAACCCAACATGTTTACGCACAAAATTTCAATGAAAAATTTTCCGAGGTATTACAATATATTTATGTTCTCTAGCAGGGCCGTGTCACAAAGGTGCAAGAGGGTTAATTGAACTCTCTTTGTTGAAAAATTGTCATATGTAGTTAGGGAGAGACCTTATTGAATATTTAATTTATTAATTTTTTTAATATAAAATTTTATTTGTATTCATCTTACATGAATTTTTGACTCCATCACTACTCTTTAGTCGAGTAATATGAGTTCAAAATGAACTCAATGTAATGCAATCACACAAAGTTGAATTAATCGTGAAAGTTATTTGCTGGTGTTAATCAAAATGAAATTAAGTTCTATTTGATTCAATCATATATTTTTTATTTTCATCCCAGATAAAACAATTTGTCTAAAAATTTGTTTTTCTTGCGAAAATAATGGAGTTACAACTATTTATTTATACCAACAAAGTAGTGAAATTTGTTTTTCAGAATATAGAGTTCCAACTATTTATCAAATCAATATCCAACTATTAAAGGTCTGTCAAACTATCAACTTCAAGGACTAAAACTTGCCGAAAACAAGTTCTTACTTCTTGAAGTCTCAATTGATGAGTATTGTATTTAAACAAAAAAATTCCTAAAATGTACAAGAGTGACCATATTTTTGATTTGATTTTGTAATCAATTAAAACAATTAAAAATAAGCACACACTTTGGGTGTGTTAGTGTAATAACACTTATTGTTTCCTAGCATACACGCAAGTGTATGTGGTCACCCAAGTAGTAAAATGACATTTAAAAGCCAAGTATCAATCCCACGGTGACTTGTGCTCAGAAACAGTCGAATTCTAGTATTTCTACAAAGATTAAACAGGTGTAAAAGTAACCAATAAGATTTGAAATTTGAAAACATAAAGTAACCGCAAACAATGCGATAATATAAAGTTCTTGAACAATAATGGAGAATAATCCAGGGTTAAGGCACTTCAAACAATCCAACTTAGCTACATAATTTCACCGGTTTAGTTAATTATATTGGTTGTTGATTCACAAAGTTGATAACACAATTAGTGGATGGTCACCCTCTAATCGTCTATCTAACTCTGCCCCACAACTACATCATTGAGCGAAAATGTGAGAACTATGCTAAACCCATTTATATTTCATCCCATATATGAACCATTGGGGTGAATCAGGTATATTCCTATCCTAACCTAAAATCTTAACTTCAATCCCTCTCTGTATAAGATCCCACTCCACACATCCCGCGTTCTAATATATTATTCCTCCATCTTTGCTCACAATAGAAACGGAGATTTATCCTAAGGGTTGCGGATTGGTAGAATAGTAATAACAAGGATGTATGAACAACCATAATTATAATAAACACAAATCAACTCAAATATAAACTTAAGTAGTCATGTTCTTGGCCTTAACCCTAGATGAGGGTGTTTAAAAACTCACGGATTTATTACGAATCATAGTTAATGAATTCATGTATAAAAATCAAAAATAAACTAAGAGAAAGGTTAAGAATCCTAAAAGAAGCCTCTATAGTGTATTCCAAGCCCCAAATATTGTCCAAGGTCTATACAAAAATAATATAGTAGTATCCTATTTATAGTTGGAACCAAGACCCCATTTTAAAACCATGGGTATGCTACGCTAGTGAATTACCGCGATAAGGGCATGGAACAACTTTATCATGGATGATCACTAAAATTTGCAATTTTGGTTTGTGCCCAAGGGAATGGGACACCCTTATTTTAGAGGCTAGAGGGCGTGGCATGCCTTAGTACTCAGAATTTCAAGATTTTGTCATTGTTTGCTCTATCTATTTGGCCTTGAGTTCCTCACTTTGTAGTTTCTTGTCCATCATTGTTAGACCTTGTTTCCCCCCCAGATGTCAACTTCAATATATCACAATTCCTCCTATAACATAAAACAGTATGAATTAATGCTTAAACACCATAAAATTCCTTAATATAAACTGGAACAACACCTAGGTCAAGCTAGTAACGCTAGTTTTTTCAACTAAACTTTAAGTGATCGCTGTCATTCCAAGCTTGTTTTAAACATACCTTAAACATCATAAACAATTACTTTAAAACTTAGATGCTTAATTATATTGATATTCACTCATTATGCATACAAGAAATCCTCAAAACTAGGCTAAATACATAGAGAATATGATACTTAGGTGCATAAATCCACCTAAGATCAACTCTCATTGTGATTTTAAAACTATTTATGTTTTTCCCATATCTTACCTATTCGTGGTTACCTTATATGATTTATTAATTGTGGGGATAGTTGACATGGTCCCCTATGCATTCAGGAGTACGTTATATGTGTTTAAGGTTTTGAGTATCCTTAAAAGGATTTGACTTCGGTCAACATTTTGTGATCCGAGTTTTGAATGAGGATTATGATAGTTTCATTAAGTCAAAAATTTTAATTTTGGGTTGGTAATGTGGTTGGTTCAGGTTTGAAAACTTTATTTTGTATTTCGATCCCCCATTTGAAATAGTATATTTTGGCCTAAAAGGGTTTCAGGGGTTAATTTATTGTAAGTAATTTATTTTTATAAATTGGTGATTCCATTTAATCCGGAACGTGTTTTATGATCAATTTAAACTATTGGCTCATGTTCATAGGATTTCAGATAAGTTCCAAAGCTCAAAATAGGTTTTAAAATTATTGGTTGCTGGTGCGGTCAACGTGTATGGTCAATGGTCAACGCATGTAGTCAACATGCTCTTTACATTGCTAAAAAAATCCCAACTTCTTGAATTTATCCCTTTTTTTAACTTTCATCATTTTTATCTTATTGAGATCGTGGGAGAGAGATTTTGGGGGAGATTTCTTGCGTAAATTCATGCAGGTAAGTTCCTAATTCAATTTTAAATCATTTTCTATCAACTTTATCATCTAAATTCTTCTAAATCAAAGATTTCCAAAGAAGATTTTTGGAGTTTTTCCCCCAAATTGAAAAATTGATATTTCTTTGATTTGAATTTTGATTCATTCTCATTTTTGCTTGGGTTTTTACTCATAGAGTCCTTTTCACTGGAGGATTATGATTTTCAAATTAAATTCCATTTTTACCCTTTATGATTTTCAATAGTTTTTGAGAGTTTTGCCAATAAGGGTTGAAAATGATTTTTCTTCGATTTGAACCACATTTTTACTTTATTTTTGCGTGAATTTTCAGTTGTAGGTTTCTATGATTATGGTGAATGTGTTTCTTCAATAAAATCTCTATTTTATCCCTTTTATTTTTTGACTTATTTTTGGTGTCCGTTTTGGACCAATCTTAAATAGGGTCAATATGGATATCATTTATTTTCTTTTGACTTGTTGATGACTATTTGACTAGATTGAACATATTTGGTGTTGATTCAAGAAAGTTAGTCTATCAATTGGGCTTTGGACAGCGTTTGGGCTTTCAGTTATTTATTTAAGATAAGTTGAGATTTACCTTGACTTTTTCTAAAGTGTTTATATGTTGTGTATGTGTTTGTTTGTATGTGACGATTTGTTTAGGATTGGGGGTTCCTCTTAGATGAAATGATGAGTATCTCACAAGTATCAGAGTTTTGTGATGGATTGTAATTATATTATTGTCTTAAAGTTAGTATTACTACTTGTAGTTACCTTAGAGTAGGATGTAGATATATTACTTAATGATTTGAATAATTAATATTAGGTGCCTATTTTAGATCTTGAATCTTGTTTAGTGGCATTTATTGTGATGACTGTGGTTTAGCAATCTTTAGTAGACAATTATATTATTATTGAATGTGATGAAATGATCGAGTTTTAGAGAATACGTAGAGTATAAATAGACTTGCATTAGCGAATGTGACTTATCATATGGAACAAGTTAAGTTTGGTCAGTTCTATGATATATTGTTTAGGGGTTGTTGTTTATTTTGTATTGCTTATGTGAACATATTTATGAATTTTAGTAATTATTTATGATCGTGTCTAAGTGGGGGCTTATATGCATATTGCTTATTATTTGAGAGGATATATTATTATAATGCCCGAGTGGGAGCTTGATTTGTGGTTATTAGTCATGTTTGTATATTAAATGCCTTGTTTGTTATTATATCGCCCAAGTGGGTCTTGACTTGTCATCATAAGACTTATTTGTACATGAAAATTCCTTATCTATCATTGTGTTGCCCGAGTGGGGACTTCACTTGACATTATAGGCCTTATTGAGAATTTAATTGCATTATCATTATAGTGATGTCTGTGTGAAGGGTTGAAAATAATATTATTGATGCCCACATGGCTATTTATTCTAGTGGTGCCAAGTGGAAACTTATATCATAAATTATTGATACACTAAATTGATTCTAAGCTCACTAATACATGTATCGAATGGATTTTGATCTTCATATTGATTGGTTGTGAGAATTACATCCTCATATCATGCATGTATATTCATTAGACATTGGTACTGCTAAGATATTTTGATTTTTACAAGAAAATGAGATACCTTATAATATCCCTATATTGAGGGATACGCCGACGAGGTTGATTTGAGACGTGAGATTGAGATTTTATGAATATATAGGTTGCAGATCTTCCATGGCCCTACCTGATAGCTACAAGCTTGGTGGGTGTATACAAGAAGTTATGTGATAAATTTCAAAATATTTCATTATCATCCCATCATCATCATAACTACATTGTATTGCATCAATTGTATTGAATTATTATTCTTTGTATGGTTTGATACTGTGTTAGTAGTTGCTCTTTTACTATATTTCTATGTTAGGACCTTATTTGTGATATTATGTTTAATCATTCATTTTATTTTATCACAGTATCTTATATCATTATATACTAATTTGGAGATTGGAGTATTTGAGACATGGGGTATGGCTGAGGTTTGATAAGAGAAATAGATATGTAGCCCCTATTGGTAGTATGGTATGCACTCATGTCTATGTATACTCTCTCTCCCTATTTTCATCCCATATTAATCAATTGATTATAATTAATTTTCCTATTATTGTTGAATATAAGTAAATAATATTGACTCACCTAGGTTAGTGTGCCTACCTTATTTTTGGTGAATCTATTGATCATTGTGTTGGGTTACCTTGATAGTATGAAAGGATTTAATTGCAGGATATATATTTATCTAGGGAAATCTTACGTAGTTGTGATGGTGGTTCTCACCATTACTTTAGACTAGGATCACCTATCGACGATGCTTGTTGAGTACATGTGCTTTCGTACTCACCTTTGTGTTTCTTTCTTTTTTCTTATTTTTTGCGCCTTGTGCAGGTATTAGGTCGAGTAGTAGCTTGTAGATTATTTTCTTTCAACATTAATGGTGCGGAGATTAAGGTAGTGCTAATGGATTCTAAGCTTACCCAAATCTCTCTTTATTTATCCTATAGTTACCCGTATTTTAGATATTGTAGTTTATCAATTTGTATGAAGAGGTTTTCACTTATGACAACAAGACATGGAATGATTCTTTGTGACTTATGTATCGTATGTATATATATATATATACATACACACACACAAATACACACTCACATAAAATATTGGGATTCTTCTACTCCTTCTATTTCTTCTTTTGATTCACTTTAATTATTGTTCCTTGGGTTAGGTTAGGCTAACTTGTCTAGAGGGTGTGAAAAGTGCCATATCGTGCCTATTTTATGCCGTGATAAATTAGGTTTAGAGCTCCATGTTCATTGGTTACATTAGTACAAGCTGATAATAGTAGAGTCTGATTGGTGTAGAGACGTTCATAATATATCCTCGAAAAGCTACATGACTTTAGGAGATTCTTAGTTATTTATTCTATTTTATGCATTAGCAACTTTGTTTAACTCCAAAGTATCTTATTCACTCACTCATAGATAGTGAGGATGCATTTAGTGATCATATCAAAATATATAACAAGCTAGAGGTTATGTTAGAATTATCTCTTCGGGTTATAGAATTGCCAGTAATAGTGGGTCAGGTGTGTTAGAAGAGTTGAGGACTGCTCAGACACTACCTGTGTCCATACCTATGATTGAGAATTATTTGATTTGAGTGTTTGTTTTCCTTCAAAAGTTGCTCCTATTTTGGTTCAGCATGCTACTTTAGGACTTTAAACTCTAGATAAAAATATGACTACTACTGGTTCCCCTAGTATTGATGAGGTATTCCTGGTATTTCTCCATACTTAGTGGCCTTAAAATTTATAGTAATGGAAGGATAGATTAGATAGGTAGAGTTGATGAGGATAGATTCTCCTTAATTTGATGGAGATCTTTGCACTGATACTTGTATGTCTTGATGGCTGCCGTAAAAGACTGCATATGTTGGGCTTGATGGATTCTAATAGAGAAGACTTTACTTTTTTTTAGTTCTTTAGGTCAGCTAGACAATGTTGGAGAACTTGTGTAGAGAGTAGACTAGTTGGATCACGAGAGTAGACTAGTTGGATCACCTTCTCTTTCATGGGATCAGTTTGCTCAAGTGTTTTTAGAGCAATTTATATGGAGGTACAAGAGGCTTATAGGTCAGGGGTCCTCGGGACTTGATAATCATAGCAATATGCTTAATGGAGGTTAGGATATTATGGTTATACTTCTAAAGGGTTAGACCAGAGTGGTCAATCAAGTTCTTCAGGCCTAGTTCAATGGTGTAATACCCCACATTTTAGGCTAGAATATGAACCAATGTTCCTACGTATATAGACCCAAACTAAATGATTTCCATGTCCAAATAAGTGTGTTTATTAATACTATAGTGTGGGAACATCTTTAGATATGAATCGAGGTCATAAAAATCTCCTAACTCAAGGATGAGGTGTGAACTTTTCTACCGGTTAAGTTTTAGTGTATGTTTCAACTTGGGTCAACTTCCAAAGATAATTACTCCTAGAATATAATGGGTTACATAACCTACTATATATAAAATGAAAGATATTCGAGTCTTCTTTCCAACACATTTGATTTTACCTTAATTTTATATAGGAGTGGAAAGTTATGCTCATTTTTCCTTGAATTGTTTGTCTAAGAGAAGGTGATGACTTCAGTTGACAATCTGTCAACTAAGTGATGAGATTTTAACTTATTCGTCAACATTAATGAGAAAACGTCTTAAATCATTATAGAAGGTGACAACTAAGTTGTCATGCCATCAACGAATTGACAAATTGTCAACAAATTCGTTAACCATAACCAAAAAGTGTCCAAGTCCAGCTAGAGGTTAATGACTAAGTTGAAAAGTTATCAACTAGTTGACAAGCTGTCAACTTAGTTGTCAACTGAAAATTCCTGCGACTTTTATTCAGTATTGTTATGGGTATTTTGGTCTTTTTTTCACCTCAAACCCTACCCCCCACAAGTTAAATGTCTCTATAAATGACGTTTTTACATCATTAGTCAGTTTTCAACGTTTATTCTCCTCTCTACTCTCAAGAGAAAAGAAATTAGGGTTTCTTCCCAAAGTTCAACTTCTAATGATCTAAATTCATGTTCTCCTCCAAGAAATTTAGATATGTGGGGTTTGAGCAAGGATAACCTTTCATCCTTGTGGCCAAAAGCTTTGGTTTGACAATTAAATTTATGAGATTTTTAGTTAGGGTTCATATCTAATTTTCATGTTTTTGAGATTATGACTTTATCATATGATTCCAAGTTTAGTTTGCATAAGAATTTACCTTTACTCATGCTATTACCTACGTAATTGCTATTATGAGATGAATTTATTATTTTGATATGAAGCTGGATAATTGATAAAAGTTTTCAATTGGAGCATTGAGTTTGATATTTTGATATGAAGTATCTATGTGATAAAGATTGATTTTAAGTTCAAGCATAAGTTACTAAGTTACAAAAAGTTTATGCTTATAAGATCAAGTTATAAGTATTACATCATGGTTAAAGTTTATCTTGATCTTATGATCTAAGATAAGACATGAATCCACAAGTTTCCTCATAAATATGATTTAAGTAAGAGAAACATAGTTGGTTATCAGTTTATAAAGTTATATGCTATTTTAAGCTGGATTTCATATGAATGAGCATGTAAGTATATGTTTTGAGAGTAGTATTTAGCACCAAGAAGGGGAATGTGGGTTTAGCGCATCCTATTCTCTAGAAACTACGTGCCACCATAGATTTATGTTTAGGGGCCTCTCCAGAGAGTGACCCCACTATTACCCAATATGGGCTAAGTATAGTGATCACTATAAGATAAGGTTCTATTCCGATGGCAAGGGTAGAACAACTCTTCTCAATATGGGTAAGACGCTGGACTCCATGATAGCTCACATGGTTTCTGTCGGTTATAAGAATATCCCACCAAGAAAATAAAAGCAAAAATTTTAGAAACTAAGTGTAAGTACTCACAAGCTTTATTCAGATGTTGTTTTATTATTTATGTTTAATGATATTTCAGCTTTTAGCCTTATTCATAATCAAGGTGAGTCATTTTACACTTGGTATGCATGATATTAATGTATGTTCAGCTTCAGTTGTACTTATTGCATTCATTAACACATACTCAGTACATTCCAAAGTACTAACCACATATATGTGACTGTGGGTACATTGCTACATGACATAGATACTAGTTGTAGCCTACAACACCATGATCAGACAAAATGCAACTTCCTACTAGTAGGTGATGAGTTCTCTTGATTTGAGGACTCGAGTCAACTCTAGTTCCAGTATTATGTTTTTTCCAGTCGTATTTATTAGGAATGGTTGGAGTCATGTCCGGCTACCTATAGTCATTATTAGTAGAGGCTTCATAGACAGTCAGACAAAGTTGATGTATTTAGTTTTTGTTTCCTTTGTATATCCAGTGTTGTAAGATTTGAATATTTTTTATTGAACAAGTTCATCTAATGACATATTTTTTGTTATTGCTTCTAATTTTATGTATTTATTACAATTGCTTATGATTTTTGCCAGTATCATAGGATATCTTGGGATCATTTATGGTTCTAAGCATCATATGACGTCCAGGGGGTAGTCTCAGGACATTATAAACTTTGTATCAGAGCACAGAGTTTAAGTGCCCTAGGGTATTTGTGAAGCGATGTCTAGTAGAGTCTTGTAAAATGATACAAAGACGTCTATACTATTCTTCGAGAGGCTGTTGGGCATTTAAGAACTATTTTCTTTCTTTCATACTCTAGATCATACAGTAAAATTGTTCTCTTATAAACTTTTGTTGATTCCTGTGTTACTCCACAATTCTCCATCGGTGACTTATTCTTGTGATAACATGAGTAGTAAATTTTAATTCCTCCCAAGATGATGCTCTCAGATTTACTATCAGTAACTTCAAAAATCACACAAAGTGATTAAGAGGAGCCCAGTAGTGTGCTTAAAGTCCATTAATTCAAAAGCTTATATCCTTATCCATATGAGTTGTACAGTTAAGTCATAATATGCTATGTAACATATTTCTATTTAGCCCTTCATTACAGATAACACTCATGAAAGGAGAGGGCATGTGCCTAGAGTATTGAATAATTTTTTTATTAAGGGATAGCGTAAGTTAGGGTGTTATAATTGATAAGTAGTAAAACATCCTTAGAGTTTGAAGTATGGATTTAGAAGTGTAGTGATGAGAAAGGTGTGGATATCTATTAGTTAAGAGTATATTGATGGATCTATGTATGCTATTATGTAAGATTTGAGATGATACATCCTCGGGTGCTTACTAAAGGAGTAGTAAGTGTGGAGTAGATTTCATGGTGGAAGGTAGAGAAAGAGTTACTTGTTAAGATGACTTACAGTATGCTTGAAGTAGGAAAGGAGTTCTTGATGGTATTTTATGATTTTACAAAAATATAGGTTATTAATAAAAGTATTTTATCATTAAGGATTGTTAATGTGGGTTCTCCTTGTGGTTGTGAAAGAGAAATTGGTTAGTGGTAGTAGGGATAGGAGTATAATTTAGATATATGGATGGATAAGTAGTAGTGATGCATAAAAGAAAGATGTGTAAATGGGCTGTAATTAGATAGACCGTCAGATTATGACCAAATATTGTTATTATGAGGTCCTAGTGGACTAGTGTTTTTTTATGTTTTGCCAACAAGAATGGTGTGTGAGGTTGTGCTTAATTATGTCTAGTACTAGATCTAAGCTTGAATACTAAACGATCATCAAGGTGGAGATAATGATTGCTTGAACTAGTGATGTTAGTTTTATGGAAGATGAGCTAGTAGGCTTGCAATGATGTATACAAGAATTTATGTTCATTTATTTCAAAATTAAGTATAATGGTGTAGGTATGATATAGAGGTTTACCCAAGGTGATATGTGGCTGCATTATTATTTCAAAGTTCTTAAAGTGCTATGTCTATTTTGATAGTACCCTTGAGTTGCTAAGTGTGAAGAAGTCTAATGATAAAGTATATGTTGTTCTTGATAGCTAAGTTAAGAGTTATAGGTTGAGGATGTTAAGTCTTTTAGTATAATTTTGATTCTTATGATTTAAGAAAAAATATAAGTTTAGAGGTGTGATATTAGTTAGTTATGAAGACAATGAAGTAGATTATGTGTTTAGTGAGGCAGGTATGTTTGTTGAGAAGAGTGTAAGTTTATGATGATGATTGTTGAAACTAATGAAAGTTAAGTGTGGTATGTATTTATGGAGTGTCCAAGAATGAAGCTAGTACTATCAAGTTATAGTTTCTTCGACTGAATTTGAGCATTTATGCCTAGGCCGTTAGAGTGAAGAAATTATGGCTTAGTCTTAAGAATATGGAATAGATCCATAATCTTTGAATGTTGTCTTTAATCTAAGGGGAAAATTATAAGGTGAAGAATCAAGCCAAGTTTTGAGAATTAGATTGTGGTGCATGTCAATAAGAGTTGTGATGAGATTGTTATCCATTCTTAACTAGCATATTCCTTTCCTTGAATTTTAGTCATTATAAAGTCCTATTCATGTTTTGTGTGACAGATCCACACATGTGACCAATGCTTATACACTTCATGAATGTTCAAGTTTATTCTCAGCTCTTAGTAAAGAAGTAATAGCTTCACTCGATTATTTAAGTCACCTCTCAGAATTCTATGACATCCAATCTTATATTTAGTAGCTTATCACAAGTATGAACTCTTGTTTTAGAGTATGCTCAGTATTTAGAACTCATGGTAAACCCTAAATAACCAGTAAAATTTGAATTATGTTATGTTTTTCCTCAGTTGATCTCTTTAATAAATTCATGCCTTTGATACTATGTTCCTCAGGCCTCAGTTATGTGTCAAAGTTATGTATAGTATTCTTTCATGCTTTAAGTCCTCATGTTCTAGGGTGAAGGATGATTGAGGCAAATCTTAGGTATATGTCATAGTTATTTAAGAATTCTGCATGTTTCTTCTAAAGGATAGTTCATGGAAGTGGTTATTGACAGAGCTATTAAGTAATATGCAAAAATTTCTAGGTGGGTTGGTTGGCTAAAAGTTCATACATTATTATAATGATAGGCTTGAATGTCATGTTGGCATAAAAGTTAATGAATGTAATATGTGTTAGTGAATTCACAGTAAGAGCTTAGAGTTAGTCATTGAAGTGGTAAGGCCTGTTAGGCTTAAAATGAAAGCTCTGAAAAAGACATAGAATATTGAATCTGGAGGTT
The DNA here is from genome assembly GCF_002878395.1 of Capsicum annuum. Lineage (NCBI taxonomy): Eukaryota > Viridiplantae > Streptophyta > Magnoliopsida > Solanales > Solanaceae > Capsicum > Capsicum annuum. Next base: position 57,928,949 of record NC_061114.1, read on the forward strand.
TAGACTAGTATTATGGTGTTACGTGTAGTATATTGTGACTCGAGTTGGGCTTGAACATGGCGAGAGTATGTAGTTCAATTCAGGCTTTGGTTTTGGGTAGTCATATGTACCCATGTGAGAATTATGTTGAATCAAATTAAGCATAATATTTAAGAGGATATGTATAGTTGAGAGAGTATTTGAGAAGTGTCGCTAAACTTGAAAGTTAGAAGTTGCATTTCCTAAGACATAGTAATCCTATGCTAGTTTTTGTTCTATATGCCTATATCCTATGTTATAGAGTTGTAGCTATATTATGATTCCTTATTTGAATTCCATATCCAGATCATGAACAAAATTCTTTTCCTCGATTGTTACCAGAAGTTATGATAAGGAGTATTTGAGAAAACTCATAGTCCATTCTTAGTAACTCTTGAAGATTTTATCGGATTAGCTATCACTTCACAGTTCTATATTTATGATTGTATCATGAATGTTTCAGTTAAGTTCTAAACTCTCATCTTGAATCAGCTCCTTTTAGCAAATCAATTCAGCTCAAAAAGCATTTTCATGATTAAAGTTCTATCATTTTAGCTCAGTTATGTCTTTCATTAGCAGACTTTTCATGTCAACATCATTCCATATGATTCCTATATATGTGTACATGTCCCATATGTATCAACTGAGTCAGTACCCTATTAAGAGATTCTTTCAGTCATGAAACATGATCAATTTTAGAAATTCAGTTTCAGGATAGTAATTACATTCTTTTCATCAGAACATCATCCTTTATTCGAGGACAAATGACCCCAAGGGGGAGATAATATAATACCTCACATTTTTGGGCTGAAATGCAAACCTTCATTCTTACGTATATAGAGATGAGATAAATGATTTCCATGTCAAAATAAGTGTATTGATAAATTCTGTAGTGTGGGAACATTTTTGGATATGAATCGAGGTCATAAAAATCTCCTAACTTAAAAATAAGTTGAGAACTTTCCAACCGATTAAGATTTAGTGGATGTCAACTAGGTTTAAATTCCAATGGTACATACTTCTAGAATATAATGAGTTAGGTAACCTACTATATATCAAATGAAATATATTCAATTCTTCTTTCAAATACATCTAATTTCACCTTAATTTGATATAGGAGTAGAAAGTTATGCTCATTTTACCTCGAAGTATCTGTCTGAGAGGGGGTGATGACTTGAGTTGACAAGCTGTCAACTAAGTGACAAGCTATTAACTTAGTCGTCAACCTTAACTAGAAAATACCTTAAATCATTAGAGATGGTGACAACTATTTTGACAAGCCGTCACCTAGTTGACAAGTTGTCAACTAAGTTATCAACCTTAACCAGAAAGTGTCCAAGTCCAGCTAAAGGTTGAAGACTAAGTTGATAAGTTATCAACAAATTGAGAAGATGTTAACTTAGTTTTCAACTTAAAATTCCTCCATTTTTTTGTGTTTATTTAGGGGTATTTTGGTCTTTTCCTCACCTCAAACCCTACCCACACAACTTAAATCCCCCTATAAATGATATTTCACATCATTAGTCTATTATCAATATTTATTCTCCTCTCCACTCTCAAGAGAAAAAGAATTAAGGTTTATTCCCAAAGTTCAACTTCCAAGGATCCAAATTCATGTTATGCTTCAAGAAATAAGGAAATCAAGAAATTTAGGTATATGGGGTTTGAGCAAGGATAACCTTTCATCCTTGTGCCCAAAAACTTTCATTTTTGAAATTAAATTTATGAGATTTTCAGTTAGGTTTCATGCCTATTTTTATGTTTTTGAGATTATGGCTTTATCATTTGATTTAAAGGTTAGATTGCACAAGAATGTACCTTTACTCATGTTATTACTTACATTATTACTATTATGAGATGTATTTCATTATTTTGATAAGAAGCTTGATGAATTGATAAAAGATTTTAATTTGAGCATTGAGTTTGATATTTTGATATAAAGTATCTATGAGATAAAGAGTGATTTTAAGTTCAAGCATAAGTTACTGAGTTACAAAAAGTTTAAGCTTATAATCTCAAGTTACAAGTATTACAACATGATTAAAGTTTAGCTTGATCTTTTGATCAAAGATAAGGAATAAAATCCACAAGTTTCCTCATGAATATGATTTAAGTAAGAGAAGCATAGTTGGTTTTCAGTTTCTAAACCCATATGCTATTTTAAGGTGGATTTCGTCAGTATAAGCATATAAGTATATGTTTTCTGAGTAGTATTTAGCACTAAGAAGGGGAATTTGGGTTTAGCGCATCCTATTCTTCAGAAACTACATGCAACTATATGTTTATATTCAGGGGCCTCACTAGAGAATGTCCCCTCTATTACCTAATAGGGCCTAGTATAGTGATCACTCTAAGTTAAGGTTCTATTTCAATCGCAAGGGTATAATAGCTCTCCTCAACTTGGGTAAGATATTGGAATCCATGATATTTCGCATGGTTTATGTCAGTCATAAGAATATACCACCAATAAAATAAAAGTAAGGATTTTAGAAACTAAGTGTAATGACTCACAAGCTTTATTCAGATGTTGTTTTATTATTCATTTTTTCTGATATTTCAGCTTTTAATTTTATTCATTATGAAGGTGAATCCTTTTACACTTAGCATATGTGATTTGAAAGTATGTTTAGCTTCAGTTTTACTTATTGTATTCATCCCCCGCATGCTTAGTATATTCTAAAGTACTAACCATATGTATATGTTCGTGGCTATATTACTTCATGATGTACGTACCAGTTGTAGCCAAAAATACCATAATCAGATAGAACATAACTTCTAGCCAGCAGGTGATGAGTTCTCTTATTTTGAAGACTTGAGTCAACTCTAGTTCTAATATTATATTTTATTTAGTCTTATTAATTAGGGACGACTGGGGGTCATGTCCCTGCTATCTATAGTCAGTATTAGTAGAGGCTTCACAGACAGTCAGTCAAAGTTGATGTATTTAGTTTCAATTTTCTTTGTATATCCAGTGTGTAAGCTTTGATATTTTTGTATTCAGTTGCTTATGATTTATTCCGGTATCATGCATTAACTTGGGACTACTTATGGTTTTAAGTATTGTGTGATGTCTAGGGGGTAGTCTCGAGGCATTATAAACCTAGTATTAGAGCATAGAGTTTAAGTGTCCTAGTGTGTCTATGGAGCCGTGTCTAGTAGAGTCTTGTGGAATGGTACAAAGACGTCTATATTTTTCTTCGAGAGACTGTTGGGCATTTAAGAAATATTTTCTTTCTTTCATACTCTAGATCGTGTAGTAAAGTTGTTCTCTTAGAAACTTCTATTCATTCATGTGTTACTCCATAATTCTCTATCTATGACTTATTCTTGAAATAACATAAGTATTAATTTTCAATTCCTTCTGAGATGATGCTCTCAGATTCACTATCAGTAACTTCAGAAATTGCATAAAGGGCTTGAAAGGAACCCGCTAATGTGTTTAAAGTCCATTAATTTGAAAGCTTATGTCTGTATCTATATGAGTTGTGCAGTTAAGACATAATATGCTATGTAATTAGATTTATCTTTTTCCCGTCGTTATAGATAGTGCTCGCGAAAGGAGAGAGCACATTTCTAGAGTATTGAATAAAATTTCTATTAAGGGATAGTTTAACTTTGGGTTTTATGATTCATAATTAGTAGAACATCCTTAGAGGTAAAAGTATAGATTTAGAAGTGTAGTGACAAGAAAGGTGTGGATATCTATTAGTTAAGAGTGTATTGATGGATCTATGTATGTTATTATATAAGGATTGAGGTGATACATCTTTGGGTATTAACTAATGAAGTCGTAAGTATGGAGTAGATTTCATGGTTGAAGGTAGAGAAGGAGTTATTTGTTAAGGTGACTTAAAGTATGCTTGAAGTAGGAAAAGTATTCTTGATGGTATTTTATGGTGTTAGAAAAATATTGGTTATTAACGAAAGTATTATGTTGTTAAGGATTGTTTATGTGGGATCTCTTTATGGTTTTGAAAGATAAATTGGCTGATGCTTGTAGGGCTAGGAGTATAGTTTAGATATATTGATGGATAAGTACTAGTGATGGGTGAAAGAAGGATATGCTAACGGACTATAATTAGATAGACCGTAAGATTATGAACAAATATTGTTATTATGAGGTTCTAGTGGACTAGTGTTTTTTATGTTTTTCCAAGCAATAATAGGGTGTGAGGTTGTAGTTAATCATGTCTAGTACAAGAATCTAACCTTGAACAGTGAACGATCATTAAGGTAGAGTTACTAATTATTTTACATAGTTATGTTAGTTATATGGAAAGCGAGCTAGTAGGCTTGAAATGATGTATGTAAATATTTAAAATCATTTATTTCACAATTAAGTATGATGGAGTATGTATGATGTAGAGGAGTACCCAAGGTAGCATTATTCTTTAAAAGTTTTTAAAGTGCCATGTGTGTTTAGCTAGTACCTTAAGTTTCTAAGTGTGAATAAGTCTAGTGATAAAGTACATGTTGTTCTTGATAGCTAAGTTAGGATTTATAGGTTAAGGATGTTAAGTCTTTTAGTATAATTTTAATTCGTATGATTTAAGAAAAAATATAAGTTCAAAGGTGTGATATTAGTAAGTTATGAAGAAAAGAGGTTGATTATGTGTTTAGTTAGGTAGGCATGTTTGTCGAGAAGAGTATAAGTATATGATGATGATTGTTAAAGCTAGAGAAAGTTAAGTGTGATATGTTTTAAGGGAGTGTCCGAGATTAAAGAGTACTGTCTAGATATAGTTTCTTCGGGTGAGTTTGAGCATTTATGCATAGGCTGTTAGAGTAAATAAATTATGGATTAGTCTTGAGGATATGGAATAGACCCATAAGCTTAGAATGTTGGCTTTAGTCTAAGAGGGAGATGATTAAGTGAAGAACCAAGTCAAGTTTTGAGAATTAGATTGTGATGCATGTCAATAAGAGTAGTGATGAGATTTTGATCCATTCTTATCAAGAGTATTTCTTTCCTTAGATTTTAGTCATTATGATATTCTAGTTATGTTTTACGTAATAGATCCACGCTTGTGACCAATTCTTGTATACTTTATGCTTATTCAAGTTCATTCTCAACTTTTCGTAAAGAAGTAACTGCTCTATTTAGTGATTCAAGTCAACTCTCATAAATCTATGAACTCGAGTCTTATATTGAGTAGCTTATGATAACTGTGAACACGTGTTTTAGAGTATGCTCAGTATTTTGAAATCATGGTACACCCTAAATGACTAGTAAAATTTGCACTATGTTATGTTTGTCTTTAATTTAGATCTCTTTAACAAATCAATGCCTTTGATACTCTATTCCTGAAGACTCAGTTAAGTATCAAGGATATGTATGGTGTTATTTCAAAATTTAGGTCCTCGTGTTCTATCCCTTTAGTGACCTCTTCTTATGTTAGAATAGTGGTGGTAAAAATAAATGAACAATGGTTTAGATGAGAGAGAGTAGATGACCCTCATTAGGGAAGATTATTGTTGCTTGTTTTATCTAAGTTTAAAGGGTGAAGGAAGATTGAGGAAAATTTTAGTATATATCATAATTAGTTGAAAATTCTACGTGTGTCTTCTTAAGGAAAGTGCATGAAAGTGGTTATTGATAAAGGTATTAGGGAATATGCAAAAATTTCTAGGTGGGTTAGTTGGCTAGAAGTTTACATGTGGTTATAATGATAGGCTTGAATGTCATGCTGGTATATAAGTCATTGAATGCAATATGCGCTAGTAAATTCATAGTAAGTGTTTAGAGTTAGTCGTTGAAGTGGTAAGGCGAGTTATGCTTAGAATGAAAGATATGAAAAAGACATAAAATATTAAATCTGGTGGTTTAGACTAGTATTATGGTGTTATGTGTAGTATCTTGTGAGTTCGAGTCAGGCTTGAACATGGAGAGAGTATGTAGTTCAATTCATACTTTGTTTTTTGGTAGCCATATGTACCCATGTGAAAATTATAAGTTGCATCAAATTAACCATAATATTTAAAAGGATAATTATAGTTGAGAGAGTATTTGAGAAGTATGGCGAAGCTTGAAAGTTAGTAGTTGCATAGCCTAAGACATTGTAATCCTATTCTATTTTTTGTTCTATATGCCTATATCCTATGTTATAGAGTTGTATCCATGTTGTGATTCCTTATTTGAATTCCATACCCAAATCATGCACAAAATTATTTCCCTCGATTCTTACTAGAAGTTATGATAAGAAGAGCTTGGGGAAACTCATATTCCATTCTTAGTAACTCTTGAAGATTTTATTGCATTAGCTATCACTTTACAATTCTATATGTATGATCGCATCATGAATGTTCCAATTAATTTATGAACTCTCAACTTGAATCAGCTCCTTATAGTTAACCAATTCAGCTCAAAAATCAGTTTTATGATTGATCATCTATCGTTTCAGCTCAGTTATGTCATTTATTAGCAGACATGTTATGTCAACATCATTCCATACGATTACTATATATTTGTACATGTCCCATATGTATCAGCTAAGTCAGTACCCTATTAAGAGGTGATTTAAGTTACAAGACATGATTGATTTTATAAATTTAGTTTCAAGATAGTAATTACATTATTTTCATCCAAATATCAGCCTTCATTCGAGGACGAATGATCCCGGGGGGATAATGTAATACCCCATATTTTTGAGCTAGAATTTGAACCTTTGTTCCTACGTATATAGACCTTAACTAAATAATTTCTGTGTAAAAATAAGTGTATTGATATATTCTATAGTGTTGAAATATCTTTAGATATGAATCAATGTCATAAAAATCTACTAACTCAAAGATGAGAACTTTTCTACCAATTAAGTTTTAATGGATGTTTGAACTTGGTTCTATTTCTAACGACAATTACTCCTACAATATAATGGGTTACATAACCTACTATATATCATATGAAAGATAGTTGAGTCTTCTATCCAACATATTAAATTTCACCTTAATTCAATATAGGAGTAGAAAGTTATGCTTATTTTACATAGGAGTGTCTGTTTGAGAGAAGGTGATGACTTGAGTTGACAAGCTGTCAACTAAGTGACTGAGTTGTCAGCCTTAACCAAAAAATACCTTAAATCATTAGAGAAGGTGATGACTTGAGTTGACAACCAGTCAACTAGTTGACAAGTTGTCAACTAAGTCATTAACCTTAACCAAAAAGTGTCCAAGTCCAACTAGAGGTTAATGACTAAGTTGAAAAGTTATCAACTAGATGAAAAGTTGTCAACGGAACATTCTTGAAATTTTTATTCAATTTCTTTAGGGGTATTTTGGTATTTTTGACACCTCAAACCCTACCTCCATGACTGAAATCCCCCTATTAATGATATTTTCTCGTTATTAGTCAATTTTCAACATTTATTTCCTCTCCACTCTCAAGAGAAAAGAAATTAGGATTTCTTCCAAAAGTTCAATTTCCAAGGATCCCAATTCATGTTCTCCTTCAAGAAATCAAGAAATTCAGGTATGTGAGGTTTGAGCAAGGATAACCTTTCATCCTTTCACCCAAAAGCTTTGGTTTTTGCAATTAAATTTATGAGATTTTTAGTTAGGGTTCACACCCAATTTTTATGTTTTTGAGATTATGGCTTTATCATATAATTTAGCCCTGATTTAAGAATAATATTCCTTTACTCATGTTATTACTTACATGATTGCTATTATGAGTTGAATTTCATTATTTTGTCATAAAGCTTGATGAATTGATAAAACATTTCAATTTGAGAATTGAGTTTGATATTTTAATATGAAGTATCTATGAGATAAAGAGTGATTTCAAGTTCAGCCATAAGTTATTGAGTTACAAGAAGTTTAAGCTTATAAGCTCAAGTTACAACAACATGATTAAAGTTCAGCTTGATCTTATGATCTAAGGTAAGACATAAAATCCATAAGTTTTCCCATGAAAATGATTTAAGTACGAAAAGCATAGTTGATTTTTAGTCTATAAACCCATATGCTATTTTGTAGTGGATTTCTTAAGTAAGATTATGTAAGTGTGTGTTTTGGGAGTAGTATTTAGACACCAAAAAGGGGAATATTGGTTTAGCGCATACTATTCTCCACAAACTACATGCCATCATAGGTTTATGTTTAGGGGGATCGTCAGAGAGTGTCCCCGCTATTACTCAATATGAACTAAGTGTAGTAATCATAACAGCTTTCTTCAATGTGGGTAAGACGTTGGACTCTATGATAGGTCACATAGTTTATGTTGGTTTTAAGAATCTCCCACCAAGAAAATAAAAGTAAAGATTTTAGAATCCAAGTGTAATGACACACAAGCTTTATTTAGATGTATTTTTATTATTCATGTTTTATGATATTTCAGTTTTTAATTTTATTTAAGATCAAGGTGTGTCCTTTTACCTTTAACATGCATGATTTGAAAGTATGTTCAGCTTCAGTTTTACTTATTTCATTCACCCCTACATACTCAGTACATTCCAAAGTACTAACCACATATATATGTCTGTAGCTACATTGCTTTATGATGTAGGTACCAGTTGTAGCCCACAACACCATGATCATACACAACACATCTTCTAACCAATAGGTAATGAGTTCTCTTGATTCGAGCACTCAAATCAACTCTAGTTCCAGTATTATATTTTATTCAAGTCATATTAGTTAGGGATGGTTGGGGATCATGTATCGGCTACCTATAGTCAGTTTTAGTAGAGACTTTATAAACAGTTAGTCAAAGTTAATGTATTTAGTTTCAGTTTCCTTTGTATATCCAGTGTTGTAAACTTTTAATAGTTTTGTATTGAACAAGTTCAATTAATGATTTTTTCATTTATTTCTTTTAATTTTATGTATTTATTCCAGTTGCTTATTATTTATACCAATATTATGGATTAGCTTGGGATCACTTACGGTTCTAAGCACCATGTGACATCCAGGGGTAGTTACAAGGCATTGCAAATGAGATCCCATTTTTTTGAGTTGCTTCTTATATGGAGATTTCGAGCATTATAGGAACGATTTCTCACAACTTAAATAGAGAAATGTTCTCTAGTTGCTTCAAGAGATGACAAATATCTATATTATGTTCCATAGGATGGCCTCTAGCAGGAGCTTCCAATACAGTAGCTACATGTATGATTCTTGATGCACCTTCATTATGCCTTTGTGATATTTGACTATGGTTGTACATTCTTCTATGTGTTGATTTATTCGGCAAGGCGTCTAGATATGTTTCGTGAATTTTTGTTGGAGCTATTGATATATTCTACCCCATAGATGTTTTTTAGTGGTGGATGGGGTGTGTCGATCATATATTAGAACTCGCTCATAGTAGATAACTGATTTTTATTTAAATTCTTGGATATTATGTATTTTGGTGTTTTGGGTATGGTATCCTTTATGGTTATATTGTGGAACAGTGGTAGACTGCTTCTAGGTTTTGGTATTGTCACGACCCAAAAAGTAGGGTCATGATGGCACTTGTCATGGCATACCTTGACAAGTAAGCCATCACCCAAACTAATAGGAAAAGAGAAAAAGATAGAAATATCCCAAGGTAAGGCTTCTAGAACAAATTCGAACCATATAAATAATCATACAATACGGAAAGAACTTATCCAAAATACCAATTATGCCCAAAACTAGGTGTCAATAGTGTAAGAACTACTAATACAACCCAAGAGTCAAATGTATCAGAAAAATAACCACAAATGAATAATATCTGCCTCAGAAAACTAATAAAGACATAACTACTGTAGAAAGATAGAGGTAAACTTCGAACGCATGAATGTCCAACCGCTACCTTGAAAGCTCGAACAATTGCTCGAGTCAAGCAAGCTGAGGCGTACTCGAGCTAGGACTTGCACCGAAAAGGTGCGGTAGGCATGAGTATGGTCCCCTTGTAATCAGTAGGTATCGTAGGCCAACCAAGCAAAGTAGTAAATAAAGCACACAAAATATACACTAAGGGTATGTCACCTGTAATCATAAAATGTCCCACAACGGTAGTCCATACCACTTGCACTAACAGTGCTAATATATCTCATATATATTGCAACATAACACCAAGATAGAACCAAAGTACGTATTATATCATATATAAAAAGAACATGGGGACCATGCATATACAAGATCGTCAAATACAAGTAAAAGAAGATACGATAAGTAAATAGATGACAAGTCAATATGCCAATACAACACATCATAACACAATAAAGTAAGTGCAATGTATATGATGATGATGATGATGCACGAGGTCATTGTACAACTTCCAGGATCGTCGCACAATCCCCGTATACACCTACGGATCCAAGCCTCCCAACTCAGGACTCATGAGGGGTTCGTCAACCCGTATACAATCCACATATCTCATATCTCCTTTTTGGCACATCCCTCGGAAAGGGTTTTATAAGGTGTTACAATATCTCTTAAAAAAGTGTTGCTAGTGTTTCTCAAATGTTACCACAATGGTACCTATGTTTCATGCGTATTTCAACAACAACCACATGATATATTTCCACAACCAACCATAATGATACATTTTCACAGCCACATGCATCAATATTCGCTTATTATTTTTGTATCATTTATGAATTTTCACATGTGTCATTTGTCAATAAAATATGAATATAATCACAATACACAAATGGTACCACATTAGCATTTTAACAACAAAATACAATTATTCATATATATTCAAGGCTATCAATATCACATAGGACCACACACGGTCACACATATCACATAATACCTCAATTTCGACAATTACATAACATATAAGCCCCCATACGGGCACAAAACATAGATAGAAATTTTTTTCATGATTAGTTCCCACCCTTAATATGTATTTTATATCATTATTTACTACCCAACCCAGTCTGAAAGAGTTAAGCCATAACCTACCTCGAAAGCCATAATCGGTCCGCTACACTTGAATCCGCGACCTTACTTTTCACGAATGATCCCAAACTCCACTAAAAACATCAAATATGAAATCTACACATCAAAACAAAACCAATGACACCCATATTGACTACTTTTGGTTTGGGGTCAAAACGAACCCCCAAAATGAGTTTTCGAAAAAGAAGGGCGAAAGCAGAACTTCACTTCAAAAATATGTTCTCCATATTTTTAGGAACCTACAACTGAAAACCCAAGTTAAATCAAGTCAAAAACAGGATTTAAATCGAAGAAAAACTATTTTTGAATTTTTTCGGGTAAAATCTTGGAAATTCGAGTTAAAATCAAGAATCGGAGTTGTTTTGAAAGTTAAATTGATGAAAAAATAGTTATTATAAGATAAACATATTATTGAAGTGAAAGGAGTGAAATTTGGGTTTAAAATGATGTCCTAATATTTTTGGGAGTTTGAGAAATAAATCAAAAAATTACTAATAAAAGGGTGAATTCTTACCTTTAATCCGTAAAAAAACAAAGAAAAATGTATTAATCTAGTTTTCCAAGCTCTCACCAACTTTGCTTTTAAGCTCCCAAAATATTTTAGGGTTTCTCTCCCAAAAGGCAAGATGAAAATGTGCAAAATGAGCTAAAATATAGGTGAAAAAAACTATTTATATTGCAGTTTTTCTGCGAGAACTGCTGCTTTTTTTTTTCTTAAGTCGAAATGGATTTCAACGGGGTGCCCGAGATTCGTTTGGAGTCAGATCTACACAAATGAACTTTGCAACCACACTAAATTCGATGTTTCAGACATGATGGCGATATCAAATTTTCAAAGAAACATCATTTTCACAAAGTTGACCCCCGAAACCCGAAATTATAATTTTCCAAATCGAGGATCGAAATGAGATTTAAAAGTCGTAAAATCATACCAAACATGTTAACACACTAAAATTGGCATTTTGGATCTGCTGGTGAATTCAAATTTTCCATCCGAGGTCGTTGATCAAATGTGGGTCCCACACCCATATTTCTAATTTTCTAACTTTCCGACTAATAGGTTGAAATGAGCTCAGGTGCACCGAGACCTGAATCAAAGGTCTACCTAGCCAAAAATTCATATTCCAGAGCTGTTGAAGCAGGACGTTTGGCCATTCATCGCACGGATCAAAAGATATCCACATAAGTCCAAAATATGGCTCTCAAAGCCATCAAAAACCACAATATTGCATAAATGATACCAAAATACATTGAAAATCATGTCAATCACTCCCAAAAACAAAAAAATAATGCAACTATGGGGAAGGGTAAAACAGTTAAATCAGATAAAATCACAAATTTCACATATTTCATCAAATTTTTAATTCGTTACATCATCCATTACTAAAAATCTAGTTCATCCTCAAACAAAGGCAAAGAAATACCTAAATCAATGAAAAGCTGGGGATAGGAACTACGCATATCAAACTCAACCTCCCAAGTAACTTCATCTATAGGTCGATGTTGCCACTGGACCTTAACCACAGGGATCACTCTAGAGCGCAACCGTCTAATATCCCAAGCCAAAATGGAAATCCGTTCCTCAACAAAGGACACCCGCTCATCTAACTGAACCGACTCCCAATGAATGACATGAGACTCATCAGGAATATAGCAACGTAGCATAGAAACATGAAAAATTGGATGAACAGCTGATAGATCAGGGGGCAAATCCAACTCATAAGCCACACCACCAATAGTCCAAAGAATCTAAAATTGACCAATATACCTGGGGCTAAGCTTGCCCCTCTTTCCAAACCTCATCACACCCTTCATGGGTGAAACTCAAAAGAAAACATGATCACCAACACTAAATCTCAAGGCACGAAGTCTACGATCAGCATAAAACTTTTGCCTACTCTAAACCGCTCTAAGTCTATCATGAATGATCCGGACCCTATCCAAAGACTTACGAAGCAAGTTCGTACCTTGAGTTCTCACCTATGAAACATTGAACCAACATACTAGAGAGAGACAACGCCTACCATACAATAACTCAAAAGGAGCCATATTAGTACGGGAATGGTAGCTATTATTATATGCAAACTCTGCTAAAACAAAATGCTGCTTCCACTTGCCACCAAAATCTATCATGCATACGCGAAATATATCCTCCAAAACATGTACAGTCCGCTCTGACTAGCCATCGGTCTAGGGCTGAAATATTGTACTAAGATCCACTTGAGTACCTAACTTATCCTGAAGTCTTCCAAAAGTGAGATGTGAAAATGGGACCTCGATCTGAAATAATGGACACCGGCACACCATGCAGACGCATAATCTCATGAATATAGATACAGGCCAACCACTTAGCACTGAATGAGACCTGAACCAGAAGAAAATAAGCTCACTTGGTCAATCGATCGACGATGACCCAAACACTGTCAAAACCATGAGATGTAAGAGTCAAACCAGTCACAAAGTCCATGGTGATAAGTTCCCACTTCCACTCAGGAATGGGTAACCTCTGAAGCAAACCACTAGATCTCATATGCTCAGCCTTCACCTGCTGACAACATAGGAAATGAGCCACAAAATTTGCTATATCTTGCCTCATACTAGCCCACCAGTAGTACTATCTCAAATCACGATACATCTTAGTCACACCAGGATAGATAGAATATCTAGAATAATGGGCCTTCTCCAAGATCAACCTAATCTAGCCACACACTTTCAGCACATAAACTCGACCTTTAATCCGCAAAACTCCATTTGAATCAAGTGAGGCTTCCTTAGCCTCTTCACTCAATACCTTGTCTCGAATCAACCTTAATCCAACATCATCAAATTAATGAGCTTGGATCTATTTCATCAATGAAGATCTAGAATCCACAAATGCCAAAATACGCCCCAATGTCAAAATATCCAGTCTAACCATCTGGTTAGCTAAAGACTGAACCTCTAAGGCCAAAGCTCTTAGGTTAAAAGATATGCCAAGCTACCCATGCTAGTGGACTTTTGGCTCAATGCATCCGCAACCACATTAGCCTTTCCTGTATGGTAGAGAATAGTCAAGTCATAATCCTTAAGAAATTCAAGCCAACGATGCTACCTCATATTAAAATCTCGCTAGGTAAAGAAGTATTTAAGACTATGATAATTTGAGAAGATCTCACAACGGACTCCATATAAGTAGTACCTCCATAACTTTAAGGCAAACATAACTACACACAACTCTAAATCATGGGTAGGATAATTCCTCTCATGAGGTTTCAATTGACAAGATGCATACGCAATGACCTTGCCCTCCTGCATTAACACAACACCTAGCTCAACACCTGAAGTATCACAAAAGATAGTAAAGCCCACGCCTTCCTTAGGTAAATCTAATATAGGAGCTGAAGTCAATAAATCCTTGATCTTCAAGAAGCTCGCCTCATAAGCATTGGACCACTGAAAAGAAATCTTCTTCTAGGTCAACTTGGTCAATGGAGCTACAGTAGATGAAAACCCTCAATAAAATGCTGATAATACCCGGCCAAGCCAACAAAACTCTGAATCTCAGTGGGCAAAGTAGGTTTAGCCCAGTCACAAATAGCTGCAACCTTGGCTGGATCAACCATAATACCTTTCTTAGTCACCATATGACCCAAGAAAGAAACAAACCCCAGCCAAAACTCACACTTAGAGAACTTAACATATAATTTCTCATCCTTCAATCTCTAAAGCACAAATAACAAATGCTCCTTATGCTCAACCTCACTCTTGGAATAAACCAAGATATTATCTATAAATACAATATTAAAGGAGTCAAGATATGATCAAAACACTCGGTTTATCAACTCCATGAATGTGGCAGGGGCATCGATCAACCCGAAGGACATGACTGAGAACTCATAATGACCATATCAAGTCCAAAAAGCAGTTTTTGGAATATTCAAAGCTCTAATCCTTAATTGATGATAACCAGACCTCAAATCAATCTTTAAAAACACCGCAGCACCCTAAAGCTGATCAAATAAATCATCAATGTGAGGAAGAAGATACTTATTCTTAATTGTCACCTTATTCAACTATCGATAATCAATACACATTTGCATGAATCCATCTTTTTTCTTCACAAACAAGATAAGTGCACCCCAAGGTGAAACACTAGGTTGGATAAATCCGTTATCCAACAACTCTTGTAACTGATCCTTTAGTTTCTTCAACTTTGCTAGAGCCATCCAATAAGGAGGAATAGAAATAGGCTTAATGCCCTGCTCAATATCAATGGCGAAATTAATATCTTGATCTGGAGGTATACCGGCAAGTCGTAGGGAACACATCCATAAACTCATGGACAATACGGACAGAATCTAAGAAAGGAGGCAAAACAACACTGGTGTCACAAATATGGGCCAGGTAAGATAAACATCCTCTTTCAACCAATTTACGAGCCGGAACATAAGATATAATTTTCTTAGGACCCGAACAAAGTGCACCCTTACAAGCTATCCTTAGCACACCCGGCAAAGATAAAGTCACGGTATTGGCAGAATAATATAAGACAGTATAATAAGGAGACAACCAATCTATACCCAAAATAACATTAAAATTGATCATATCTAACACAAACAAGTCTACCAATGTCTCACATTAACAAAAATCACAACACAAGATCAGTGAGCCTGATCCACCACTAAAGAATCACCTACCAGGGTGGATACATGAATAGGCATAGAAAAAGACTCACTAATAAAATCAAAACCCAAAGTAAAATATACAGACACATAGGATAAAGTCGATCTAAGATCAAATAATACAAATGCAGGTCTGAAATAAATAAGGGTAATACCTGCAATCACAGCATCAACAGACTCTACCTCAGGTCTGGCTGGCATAGTATAACACTGACCAGACCACCAACTGCCTGGGTAGCCCCACGACTACCAACTACCTAAGTGGCCCTACGACCACCCCCACGAGCTCCACTACCTCTACCCCTCGCATCTCTGGTAGCACCCCTCCGCTCGTAGATGAAATAAGAGTAGCTTGAATCACCCGGCGGGGATAGTCCTTGGGTACATGGCCAATCTCATCACATACATAGCAACCTCTACGACTAATCTTAATAGAAAAAGGTACAACTGGGCCCAAATGGCCACCCTAAACTACTGGACTAGAAGGTCCACCACCTAAACTCTATAATGTCGCATGCACTGGCCTACCAGGGTACCCACAAGAACCTCTAAAATCTCTGCCTTGAGAGGTCTGACTCTTGAACTCACTAAAATGTCGCGTCTTCTTAGAGCTTCCTAAGATGCACTAAGAATACCCTCTATCATCTTAGCATGATCCATAATACTCTGAAAAGATGCCCCAAACACAACCATCAGAGATGTAGCCAACTAAAGGGAGATATTCAAACCCTTTACAAACTTTTAAATCTTCTCAAACTCAGTAGAAATAATATCACAAGAATATCTAGACAGGGCATAAATGTATGCCACTTACTCAACAACTATTATGGAGCCTTGCTCTAAATGATCAAACTTGTCCCGCATATGGTCTCTCAAGATGAAAGCCACATCTCTCTAGGAAAGCCTCAATGAACTGATCCCAAGTCATCTCGAGAGAATTATAGGGTTTATAACTTACAAGTGACCTTCACCAATCTCTCACTACATCTCTCAACTAGTAAGAGGTATAAGCAACTCCATGAGACTCGAGTGAACCCAAATTGTGCAACTTCTCTCGACAATCAGTTAGAAATTTATAGGCATCCTCGCCCATTGCACCACCAAATCTGGGAGGACCCAATCGAGTAAA
>NC_061114.1:57948625-58140781 GCF_002878395.1 Capsicum annuum
AGTAAACCTCTCAGACCTCTTCTAATCCTTATAAGATATCAAGCACTTGCCATAAGAGGAGGCATAGTAAATCTGGCAGACTATGATCCCATCTGGAGAGATAACATGGATGACAGCTAGGGTCCTAATCTCAAAACCCCATAGTCAGATATCGGCATTGAAGGTGGAATAGGACTCAGGGTTTGAGGAGTACCCAAACCAAAAGCAAATACAACAACAGGATCCATACTCTGAACTGGAGGAACACCCGGCATAACCAAAGGAGAACCCTCTAGATGGGTCAGCAAATACACCAACAATCACTCCAATATTGGGGTATACAAACTTTGAAGAACTAGAGTATGACCCAGCCCTCCAACCTGCTTAACACGAGGCTCAGGAGAGAGTACCCTAGCACTCCTCCTAGACAGGGATGCACCACGGGGCCGTCCCCTCCCTCGAGTTCATCTATGACTTGAGGCTTGCCCTCTGGGTAAAAGATCTGCATCACTACTCTCGCAGGGTCTAGTCAACACCAACTGCACTTAAAGAGTGAAACATAACCTAGAACACAAAATATGGAAGAACTACACGGTAAGGAATTAAAAAAAGAAAAGTTTCCTAAAGACATCCTATAACCTTTCAAAGATAGATACGGACGTCTACGTACCGATCTATGAGACTCTATTAGACATCTTATTCTTACACCGTTAAGACCAATGAAACCTGGCTACTCTGATACCAATTTGTCATAACCCAAAAACCAGGGTCATGATGGAATTTATCGCGACATACCTTGATAAGTAAGCCTATCATCCAAACTGATACGAAAAAAGAAAAGAAAAAAATATCCCAAGGTAAGGCTTCTAGAATGAAGCCGAACCATATAAATAATTATACAATACGGAAAGAACTTATCCAAAATACAAATCATGTCCAAAACAAGGTGTCAATAGTGTAAGAACTACTAATACAATCCAATAATCAAATATATCAAAAAAATAACCAAACATAAATAATATCTCTCTGAATACTAATAAAGGCATAACTATAGTAGAAAGATAGAGGTGAACTTCGGACACATGAATATCCAACTGCTATACAAGATCATCAAATACAAGTAAAAAAAGATATGATAAATACATAGATGACAAGTCAATATGCCAATACAACACATCATAACATAATAAAGTAAGTGTAATGTATATGATGATGATGATGATGCACGAGGTCAACGCACAACCTCCGGGATCATCACATAATCCCCGTATACACCTACAGAGGCCAACCTCCTAATGCAGGACCCATGGGGGGTTGTATACAATCCACACATCTCATATCTCCTTTTCGGCACATCCCTCGTAAGGGTTTTATAAGGTGTTACAATATCTTTTAAAAAGGTATTGCTAGTGTTTCTCAGATGTTATCACGGTGGTACCGATGAATCATGAATAATAATGATTTAAAGATGTAATCCTTACAACCAATCACAATGAGTATTTCAACAAATAACCACCTGATATATTTCCACAATCAGCCACAATGATACATTTCCACAACCACATGCGTCAATATCCGTTTATTATTTTTGTATCATCCATGAATTTTCACATGTCTCATTTGTCAATAAAATATGAATATAATCATAATACACCAATGGTACCACATTAGCATTTTAACAACATCATGCAATTATTCATATGTATTCAAGGCTATCAATATCACATAGGACCCCACACGGTCACAAATATCACATAATATATCAATTTTGATAATTACGTCACATATATGTTCCCACACGAGCACAACTCATAGATAGCCATTTTTCATGATTTGTTCTCACCCTTAACATGCATTTTGTATCATCATTTACTACCCAACCCAGTCTGAAAGAGTTAAGCCTGCGACCTTACTTTTCACAAATGATCCCAAACTCCACTAAAAACATCAAATATAAAATCTATGCATCAAAATAAAATCACTGACACTCATATTTACTACTTTTGGTTCGGGGTCAAAACGGACTCCCGAAATGGATTTACGAAAAAAAGAGAAAAATCGAAACTTTACTTCAAAAACATGTTTCCCAAATTTTTAGGAACATACAGCTTAAAACCAAAGTTAAATCGAGTAAAAAATGGGGTTCAAATTGAAGAAAACTATTTTTGAGCTTTACTGGGTAAAATCTTAGAAATCTAGGTTAGAATTAAGAATCGGAGTTGTTTTGAAGGTTAAATTGATGAAAAACTAATAATTATAAGTAAAAAATTTATTGAAATGAAAGGAGTGAAATTTGGGTTTAAAATCATGTCCTAAGATTTTTGAGGTTTTGAGAAATTAATTAAGAAATTACTAATAAAAGGGTGAATTCTTACCTTTAATCCGTAATAAAAATAAGAAAAATGTGTTAATCTAGCTTTTCAAGCTCTAACAAACTTTGCTTTTAAGCTCCCACAGTATTTTAGGGTTTAACTCCCAAGAGTCAAGATGAAAATGTGCAAAATGGGCCAAAAATAGGTCGAAAAAAGCTATTTATATTGCAGTTTTTCTGCTATAACTGCTGGTTTTTTTTTTCTTAAGTCTAAATGGATTTCGACAGGGTGCCCAAGATTCATTCGGAGTCCTATATAAACAAACAAAATATGAAACCATGCTAAATTCAAAATTATAATTTTCCAAATCGAGGGTCAAAATGAGATTTAAAAGCCCAAAAATTATACCGAATATGCTAACACCCTAAAATCGATATTTTGGATCTACTAGTGAAGTTGAATTTTTCATCCGAAGTCATTTTGATCAAATATGGGTTTCACACCCATATTTCCAATCTTCCAACTTTTTGACCAATAGGTCGAAATGAGCTCAGGTACACTGGGACCCAAACCAAGGGTATACCTAGCCTAAAATTGATATTCCAGAGCTATTGGCACAGTCCATTCGGCGATTCGTCGCATGGATGAAAAAATATCCATATAAGTCCAAAATAAGGCTCTCAAAGCCATAAAAAAACCACAATATTGCATAAATGATACCAAAATAAATCAAAAATTATTTCAATTACTCCCACACCCCAAAAATATCATAATGCAAAGACGGATAGGGGTAAAATAGTCAAATCACACAAAATCCTAAATTTTACATATTTAATTAAATTTTTAGGTCATTACACATATACTTTTACATTATAGAATGGATTGACCTGATGGTTTGATATTTTAGATTGTAACATGGCTAGTGGTACTTATTAATGGTAGACCCTGTGATAGTCTAGACTTGTGGTATGCTTGATTCTAAAAAATTGAGAGTAAAAGATTCTTGTTGGATAAGAAAAGATTTCAGGCATTTGGGTCTCGTAATTTTTTACTTCCTTAGTATTTAGCCTTTGCTTGATTCATTACAATATTCGATATTGAGACACTCTTCAAGCAAATTTGAAAGACTTCAGCATTGGAATTTTTGCTTTTAATTTGGATAGATTTTTGAATGAAAAGGGTTACTTAGTTTGTAGTATTTATTACTCTCGTAGTTATGGCTTGATGAAATATTTTTTTTCATAAGCTTCGATTTCAGCATGTGTTATTCTCCGTGGAATTTCTATTAAGAAACATTGAATGAGAATTGCGATAATCTAAGTTGTACTTTATTATTCCATGACTTTTTGATAAGTAATATTGAACAGGAAAAAAGTTAAGAAAAAAAATATAAGAATTCTTATAGTTAAGGGAAATTTGTTATGTTTAAATTTTATCTATAGGCATGATATAGAATTTGAAGCCTTGTTAGTATGGTTCATCAGTGACTATGCATAATCTAACGGTGATTCATCCTGATCTTTGATTATGTTTTAGGAGTCCATCAGTTAGAAATAGTAGTGGTTGCACTTATTCTATGGGTTGTGTTCCTGATATGAGGGGTTCCTTATGTATGTGTAGTCATAGAGGCTTCGAGCTATACTAGATTATTGAGGACTTCAAGTGATTGATGTTACTTGAGCATGGGGACTACATGGGATATGGTTATAAATTTCTTGAGCTTTCAGTATCTTTTATAGATTTTATCTATGGTATATAGAGAGTTTTATGGTGTTTCTTGGTTGCCTAAGAGGGTTGAGCATATGGGCATGACCATAGTGTAGCACCTTCAGTATGCTAGGTGTGACTTTTGAGGTTTTGAGTACTTTTGATTCTACTTTTTGACTTAGTAGATTTAGCCTAAGGCTATAGTGTTATTTGATTTGATAGTGATAGTATCGAGCGCGGGTAGGTTGATTTAGTATTTTGATGATAATTTTGTGTTTTATGAATTCTTTGTGCTTTAGTGGGTCCGAGAATGATTTTTGATCTTAGGGTTATCGCTTGTCTTGTGGTGTCTTATTCAGGTTTAGATTATTCAAGCATGTTCAGAACTTCTATTGTGTTTGACTCAATCATTGGTGTAGAGGAAGTTCGAAAATATTAAAATTTAACTTCATTGAGAATCTTTAGCCTTGGATGCTTGTATTGTGACTTATGAGTCCTTACTTGATAAATCTTTGGTTCTATGGTGAGGCCAACAGTTTTATGATTATGAGTTCACATGGGAGTGTTTGTTGATATATTTGGAGGGTAATTTCTATCCTTAACATGTTTTTGGCTTCTTATTGTTTGTACGTCCAAGGAAGAATGTGAATATTACTAGTGGATACTATAAAGACCCTCATTGTGATTTTATAATTTTCTATGTTTTGATCATTTTTACCCATCATCATGGTTTCTTTATTTGATTTGTGAGTTGTGGAGGTAGTTGGCATGGTCCCTAATACATTTTTGTGTTTTATTTGAGTATTCTTAAAAGGATAGGTTTGAATTTGATCAATATTTTTTTATTTGAGTCTTTGATGAGGATTTAGATAGTTCCATTAGACCTGAAACATCGATTTTTGAATGGTATCATGGTTGGTTTGGGTTTGAAACCTCTATTTTGTATTTTGATCCTCTGTGTGAAAATAATGTATTCTAGTCTAAAGGGGTTCCGAGGATTAATTTGTTGTAAATGACTTCTCTTCATAAATTTTATGATTTCATTAAATTTGAAATGTATTTTATGATCAATTTGCATTATTGGTTCATGTTCACAGGATTTTGGATGAGTTTTGAGGGTCAAAAATAAGATTTTAAAATTGTTGATAGCTAATATAGTCAAAGCGTGTAGTGAATAGTCAATAGGCCCCTGACTTAGCTGAGAACAATCCAATTTCGTGAATTTAGCCCCTTTTTGCTTATTTTTACCATTTTATCATATTGAGAACTTGGTTGGGAGATTTTCGGGGAGATTTCTTCTGCAAGTTCGTGCGGGTAAGTTCCTAGATCAATTCAAAATCATTTCCTATCAACTTTATCATCTAAATTTTTCTAAATCAAAGGTTTTAAAAAAGAATTTTTGGGGTTTTCCCCCCCAAATTGAAAATTTGATATTTCTTTGATTTGAGTTTTGTTTTTTTCCTCATTTTTGCTTATATTTTCACCCATAGTCTTTTTCACATGAGGATTATGATTTCAAATAAAAGTCCATGTTTACCATTTTTTTATTTTCATTGAATTTTTGAGATTTTTGTGGGTAAAGCTTGAAAATAATTTTTCATCAATTTGGACCTAATTTTTAACTCATTTTTGTGTGAGTTTTCAACTGTAGGTTCCTATGATTATGGGAAATGTATTTCTAAAATAAAGTCTTTATTTTATCCCTTTCATTTTCAAACCCTTTTTTGGGGTCCTTTTTGGGACCCATCATAAATAGTATCAATATGGATATCATTAGCGTTCTTTTAACTTATAGATGACATATTTGACTAGATCAAATGCATTTGTTGTTGATTCAAGATAGTTGGGCTACTAATTGAGGTTTTGGAATGTGTTTGGACTTGTGGATCCATATTTAAGGCAAGTTAAGATTTACCTTTACTTTTTTCAAAGTTTTATGTGTTGTATGTTGTGATTCGTTTATGATTGGGAGTTCCACTTAGATGAAATAACAAGAATCTCCATGGGTATCGAAATATTGTGATGGATTATAGTTAGATTATTGTCTTAATTAGTTAGTATTACTACTTCTAGTAACCTCAGAGAAGAATGTAGATAGATTACTTAGTGATTTAAATAATTAATATCATGTGCCTATTTTAGATCTTTAATCTTGTTTAGTGGCCTTTATTGTGATGACTAGATTTAGCGATCTTTAGGGGACAATTATGTTATTATTGAATGTGATAGAATGATCGAGTCATAGAGAATACTTAGAGTTTATAGCTTGCAATAATGAATGTGACTCATCGTATGGAAGTTAGGTTTAGGTAGCTATGTGATATATTATTTTAGGATTGTTGTTTATTTCGTATTGTCCATATGGAGCTTGTGTGAACATATTTATGAATTTGAGTAATTATTATGATCGTATGTCCAAGTGGGAGCTTATATGCATATTGATTGTCATTTGAGAAATATATTATTGTAATGCCCATGAGGGCTTGACATTGAGGTTATTAGTCATGTTTGTGCACTAAATGTCTTATGTAATATTATGTCTCCCTAGTGGAGGCTTGACTTATCATCGTAGGCCTTATTTGTGCATTAGGATATCTTATTCATCACTATGTCACCCGAGTGGGGACTTGACTTGACTTGACAAAAGCCCTGATGCAGCCAACCACAGAACCTACAAGGAGGACATGATGAAGCCGAATGAGACCCACTAGCCTAAGATTAGGCACCATATGCCCTAAAGTTATTGCCAAATATTGATGCCTATCACCCAACTGCTTCGGGTAAGGAGCACTAGCTGTGGAGAAAAACCCAAAACTCCCCCACTTCTTCTTTGACCACTTACCACTATCCATACCACTTTGTTGTCGACCACCACCCGGCTCAAAGAATCTAAACTTCTTGCCCTACCTTTCACCCACTGCAACCTATTTTCTCTTTTACTCATCCACCTATTGCATATGAAAAACCAACCTATAGATATCCATGTCCTTGATCTGCAATGCAATCTTGCTTTTATGGATTAACTCGCGAGATAGTCTTGAAGAGAACTTTTTTATCCTGGCCCTAATGTCAGACACCTATTCCAGAGCATACTTAGACAACTGGTGAAACTTTAAGGCATACTTCTTGACCAACATCTTTCCCTGTTTTAGATTAATAAATTGCTCTGCCTTCGCTTCCCTTAACTCCTGAGAAAAAAAGTGATCCAGAAAAGCATTAGAGAATGTCTCCCACAGAGATGACTTATTAATTTCACTCCATGCCCGATCCCATTCTTCATACCATTGGTATCCTATATCCTTCAGTTGGTAGAAAACAAACTCCACCCCTTCTAAATTTTCCACATGCATAATCCTAAGGATTTTTTTCCATCTCATCTAGAAAACCCCGAGGATGTTTCTTCACCTTAACACCAGTAAAAGCTCGAGGATTCAACTTCATGAATTGTCCAACCCTTGTAGTCTAAGAAGATGGAATACCAGATGTACCATGCACAACCTGAGAAGATACCAACTGAGCAATCATATCAATCAACTGACAAAACTCCACATTCTTCACGTCTACCTGAGGAGACTGAGGAGCCTGAGGAGGACTAGAAGGAACTAGTGTAACTCTATAGAAATCAGAGACTAGACCCCTATATTGAGTATGGATCCCATGAGAAGAGCATATCCCATCAACATCGTCCCCAGTTGGGAAAGAGGAGTTTTCATGAATTTTACATCATTGAGGTATAATCTGAAAAGAAAACAAATAGAATTAGATGAGATTCCAGGACTTAGACTCCATCTTAAATATAGAACACAAAGAAGAAAAACATTCCTAAATGCCTTGTATCCTCTCTCTTATGAGTGTGGCATGCTACACACCCTTAAAAGAGACTCTACTCTACATGGCTTTATGGACTCCTAATTGACCATGTACCTAAGGCTCTGATACCAACTTGACACGACCCAAATTGGGGCATTGTCATAATGGGCATCCCAAGTCCAACTAGGAATGTGGACCACACCTGTTACCCAACCTAGCCTCCAAACACGTACCCTAAGTCAGATGAATTCCAAATATATAACAAGATAACATTTTGCATAATTCCAAACTTTGGTATAGTTCCATAATTGTGACCAACCCTAGCAAGTCAAATTATCCAATACCCAACCAAAACCCATACTAAAAACAA
Organism: Capsicum annuum; assembly: GCF_002878395.1. Lineage (NCBI taxonomy): Eukaryota > Viridiplantae > Streptophyta > Magnoliopsida > Solanales > Solanaceae > Capsicum > Capsicum annuum. The sequence goes on from NC_061114.1 coordinate 57,956,804, forward strand.
AATATTAACTAAGTACGAGTCCATAACATAATACGATGGAACAATCATGAATACAATCAAATGGTATCAGACCATATACCAATGCCAATAATAAGGCTGACATCACTGTCGACACCACATATACCAACCCATAGTAGTCCCACAAAGCCTCTAGCCAAAAGTAAAACAATATCTAATCGGGACATGCCCCCAACCATAACCAAAACCAATGTCTATGAAGTAACTAAAGTATATAAAAACTTCCATGACATAAAGTGGAGCCTTACAAAATATGGAAGCTCTCCACTTAAATCCAACTGATCTGATCTCGAATTCAATAACTAAGAAGGAGGAGTAGAATGGTGGGTTCATGAATCGCATAGGGATACAACCACCTAAAGATGGGTTAGCAGGTGAACACTTGCATGCACTCAAGATAAGGATAAAATAATGTCAACCTCTAAAACCAAGTAAACCATCCATATGCATTCACAATCATACATACATATATATAACCATAATGGGAAAGGGAATCGGGTTTAGCTTGCCTTCAAAACCATTAACCTGAGTATGTGTAGCTTAATCATCCCACAACCACCCACAAGCTATATGGGTCCAGTGTAACCCCCTGAATGGGCCCTAATATGTGTAGCCGCATAAATCAGAGATACCACAGGAGTAAGAAATTTTTGAGTACCTTTCTCTTTCCATGATACATATGTACAAGTTTTCTTATGGGATTCTCATGTAACCCATAAGTATCATATATGGTCTCCATGACCAATCCCCATGTCATCAAATATGAGTTTTTAGTGTTTATCCATTGGACTCATACCTTCATGGTTAGCTATCACATCCTCTTATTATTGCGTAATTAAAACCATTACCATACAACCAAACCTCCATTCCATTTATTATTAACCAAGGCTATAAGTAGTGGTATCGTCATACCAACTATAGTTTACAAGAAATGTCCTTAGCCATCCTTTTTAAGAAGAAGGTATTCTCATATACCCATAGATTACATTATAATTAAGTTGACTTGGGGGAATCCCATGTACCCACAAGATGTTTGTTATTAAGTTTGCTTGGGGGATTTCCTTGTATCCCACAATGCTTTCAACTAGAACAACCATAACCACCAAGGCCTTACCATTTAACCATTCCAAACTTTTTAAAATATTTATACCATTTAGGGTTCCATTACCAAGTTATACCACGCATAGGTCAGTGAAAGTCCAATAATTTAAACAAAAACATTCTCATAGGCATTTTATCAAACATGTTGGGGCATAGTTTTTCCAAAGACAAACCCATGTACCAATTAACCATTCCCATGCAACTAAATATTCAAACCACCATAATAATATGAAAACCATAAGTAAAAGACATGGGAAAACCATAACCAACCATTGTAACAAAAACCCCAACATATATTTAAAAACCCAAAACCATACAACATTTACGCCATGAAAACAATTCATAAAACATGTATTTAGTTAGAACTAACAATGATGAAGGAGTAACATGCCTTAGATCAGGAAGATAATGGAGAGTAATCACCCTTGTGAGTCCTAAATTGCCCACCTTGAAGGAAACCCTAGCCTTTCTTAACCTAAGGGCCTTGAGAGAATTTGAGAGTGTTTAAGAGAGTTTGATTGATTGTAAATAGGTAAATAAAGCCCCAAAAAGTTCTTTTTGTCCTGGGGCCATAATAGGTTAAGAGGGGAAATGTCCATATTACCTCCAACTTAAACTACTCAAAATTCTCGTAGGATGGTATAACCACCCCACCCCAACTGTACCCTAGGGTGTAAGTTGTACCCTTATCTCATGCTTTTGGCCTCTCTTTGGATCCCAATACTGTCTAATATATGACCACCCAAGGCAAACTATACCCAACCATATGATTAGTTCGATGAAATTATACCCTAGGTAGAATAGATTCAGATAGACTAGACTTAGGGCAATATACGATTGACACCTTACCATAATATGACTTTTATTATCCAACCGTACCTTGGATAGAAACCATCCAACCCACAATAGTCACCATACGACCAAGAATAACCAAATAATACTATATCATATGAGAATTAACCCAAGTCGTATGATGTCCAGAAGTAAAAAATTGAGAAATTTTCTAAGGGATGAAACCTAGGGTGTTTCACCAGATATCTTTTTATTTATCTTATGCTAACCCATATTTAAGATATTATAGCTATTATTATCAATTTGTTTTTAGAGGTTGTATTAATGAAAACCAGACATGGGATGTATCTTTGAGACTTATGTCTCCTATGTATGTATGTATGTATATGTATATGCGTATATATACATATATATACACACACACCCTTATGCACACACTAATGGGATTTATTTATTCCTTCTATTTTTGCTTTTGATTCACTTTAATTGTTGTTCCTTTATTTGGATTATGCTTACTTGTTTTGAGGGTCTGACAAGTTTCAACGAGTCTATTTTGAATAGGTTTATTATTGTGCTTGAATGCTTGAGACTTATTTCTCGGCTAGTGTATCCACTTTTAAGATATCTAAATCCCTAACCCTAATGGCAAATGGCTACATCCACCATCGGTAGGACTATCCCACCAGAAGAATTTCCATCATTACTAACCAAGATTAACCCCAACATTGAATCACCCAAACCACCAACCCTAAATATACCATACTTTTTAAATCTGCTTAAGTCTAAAACCCACTCTTATTTCACAAACAATACCACCAAAATGAATATTTATGCTGCATGGAGAACCAAATATAATGTGAAAATCTTTTAAGGTAAAGGCATTGATAGTAAAAGAAAACCTATAAGATGCAATTATTGTAAGGTTCTCATATGGAAAGCCTGATATAAGGAAATTAAGAAGAAGCATCCCTGGTCAATGAGGCACTAAAAATAAATGTTCTATTGGAGTACTGGACTCAAGACACATATTGATTAGGCTGACTTGCCTGGAGGATTATGTACAACTATTGTCATCTTTAGTTTTTTATATGAAGGAAAAGGAGATGTATTGGCAGATGAGAATCCTTAAGTGGGATCCATGATTTGAACCAGATATAGAGACTACAATAGATGTTGCATAAAATTCTTTACCGAACCTTCCTCAAAAATTCTTTACAAAGGAAGCTATTTTCTCTATTGCATCTATAGTAGGGAAGCCATTAAAGTAGATTTAGAAACAAGAAACCAAACAAGGAAAACTGTGCTAAGGTTAAAGTAGAGATTGACTTAATTGCTAAACTACCACAAAGAGTGAATATTTATAAAGAGAATAATATAGCATGTGAAGTTAAGTCATAATTTATCAAAATAGAGTATGATTGCATGCCTAAGTATTATAGGCAATGTTGTTTTCAAGGACATAATGAAACCACATACTGGACAATACATCCAAAACTGCTAGAAGAAAAACATGAGGCTGAACAAACTGATAAAGCACAAGTAGGGTCAACGGCCAATCAGAGAAAAGTGTTGACAAGTGGAAATATTGTAGGGAATAATCAAAACATGATAGAAAGGATGAAGAGAAGAAAGAATAAGTGTAATAAAGATAAGTATGAACATATTGAAGGAGAGATTGACAGTAAGGATGATAATCTTTTTGATGCATTAAGAGAGATTGATGAAAATAAAGAATATAGGTTTACATGAGAAAAAGATGAACAATCAGTTGAAAATAAAATTTTTTTAGAATTCTTCCTTTGCAGATGATATGATAATTTTTTATAAAGTAGAGGTGAGAACTATGAAGCTGGTTGAATCAACATTAGAGAAATATGAAATTCAATCAAAAAAGAAGATTAATAAGAAAAAGAGTGCTATTTATTTGCATTATAATGTAGCACAAGGGTAAGTGGTTACTGGTGAAGTGGCAACTAGAATACTGAGAAAAGTGTTTTCTTTTACTTATTTGAGTTTGCCCTATTTTTTATAAGAGAAAGTAGAAAGCATATTACAACATCTAATTCAAAGGATAGGGGCAAAACTCTAGGCTGGGAAAAGAAATTTATTTTCATATGGTGGAAGAGTAGTATTGGTTGAGCATGTATTGCAAAGTACCCCAATACAATGCTTGTTAGCCATCAACTCTCCTCTGAATGGGTTTAATTATATTCAAAAAATGATTGCTTAATTCTTTTGGAGCAGTTGTATAGGACATAGAGGAAGGCATTGGAGTAGATAAAAAAACTTATGTCTTCCAGAATATGAGGGAGGACTAGGCTTTAGATGGCTGTAAGATGTTTCTATGGCACTTTTTTGCAAATTGTAGTGGAATTTTAAGACTAAAATATCTATTTAGAGTGCTTACATGAATAATAAGTATTGCAAAAAGGAGAGTAATAATCAAGTAATGTGGAGGATAAGACATAATGGGTCCCAAGTATGGAAGAAAATGTTATAGTCAAGGGTTCTAATTGAACATCAAATTGGATGGAAACTAAATGATGGAACTTCCTTGATATGGCATGATAACTGGACTGGATTAAGAGGCCTATATACCATTACTTGAGAAATTTACCATAGGATCATAGATATTAATATATATGGGAATTAAGCAAGGAAGGTAGATGGGATGAAGGAATTCTCAGGAAAATATTGCCAGATGAATATGCCAATCATATATTAGTTAATGTTAAAGCACTAGACATGGGAAAAGGGTAATACATACCAACATGGATGTTGGACACAAAACTTCAACTATAGTCAAATCTACTTGTGAATATATAAGGAAAAAGGAGCAACTAGACAACATTTATAATAGAATATAGGTGAAGGGATTGCTATTTAAAATGTCATTTCAAATGTGGAGATCGTGGAAAATCATGATCACAGTAAATGATAGAGTGAGAAAATAGGGATATGAGGGGCCTTATAGATATTGATGTTGTGAGAATACAAGCTAGGAGACTATGACTCATGTATTTTTTAAAGCCTTTACTACTAACAGGATTTCATCCTATTTTTCTACTTAAGCAGGAATCAACATACAAGATTTTTATTATAGAGAGGTTATAATGAGGTTGTGGGGTATTGAAGTGAAGAAAGAAATAGCTCTATGCTATAATGTTTTACATACCATTGTAATATGGTAGCTATGGAGAAGAATAAATTAGAGCAAGCATGAATGAAGGCTCATATCATATCAAAGGAGCATTTTAAATGTTACTAGAAATAAGTTACTATTACTAAAGGTGAGAAACCCAAAAAGAAACTTTCCAAATGATTAGATATGGATTCTATGGGAATTTCCCCCATGTGATTGGATCAAATAAAAAACTAATGGTGCTTCAAGAGCGAATCCTAGACCTAGTTTTTATGTTGTTCATATAAGGGATGAGAAAGATGATCTACTATATGCAAAATGTAGTCAGATTGAATATGCAACTAGCATACCTACAAAAATAACGACTCTACTAAAAGCAAGCAAACACTTTAGTCAAGCAGCATATAATCAAGTATTCTTCTAAACTGATTCAATGGTGATATACAAAGTCTTGTATAAAGAATGGTCATGTCTATGGAGTATTGCAGATAAGATGAAGGACATTCGGTCCTTTTTAGCATTAAATCAACACAAATTTAAGCACATAATAAGAGAAAGAAAACAATTAGCTGACTTTTTAGATAATTGAGTGAAACGCCTCAGACTTTAGCCTTTGAAAATTTCCTAAGTTATAGGCTCTCTGCCCTTCTTACGACTCACATAATGAGTTAAATAGTTGGTTACGGGTCAGGTGAACCTAGTCATAAGTTAACCATTGTGTTATTTGCTAATTTCTTTCCTGGTTATGAGAGACTCCTCACGAGTCTTATGATATATGAAGAGTGGTTAGGGTCCTATCGTATGTTGTCTGATGTCCAATCCATTGGCGTTCTGTGTTGGTCACAACTAGACCATATGAGTCGTATGGTCTAGTGATGAGTGGGACTAGGAAGTCATAAGTTAGACAGTGTGTGGTGTCAAATTCTCTATCTTGCTAGAGACTCAATGGTACAATTGTATGTTATGGTGATGAGTTAATGGCTTGACTCATAAGCAAAGAAGGGATTTTACATCTTTAAGTTGGGGTTACTTTGAACATTTCCCATGCCAAGCCCTTAATGATCTATGTCTTATAACACCTTTTGGTCATTTATTATACCCTTTAAAAAATCAAACTCCCTCTAAACTCTCTCTAAAACCTGTCAAAAAAGATTGGGATAGGGTTTCTTCAAAGTGGTCATCTACGAGCTTAGGGATCAAATTCTCTCTGTGAATCTCCATAACTCAGGCATGTCTGCAATACCCCATAATATTCTAAGTTTAATTTATCTCTTAGTTACATGCTTAAGGGGTCCAAGGCTTGAAAAATTTCACTAAGTGTTGAGGACCTAGTCATTTTCAAGACCCCTAAACTTTATGAATTTTTTTTTTGACCACAAAATGATAGTTTTCGAGTTGATTCATGTTTATAGAGGTTAAAAGTATGTCTTGAGAGAGTTGTGGAACTTTCAGATGAGGTTTGGGACATGATTGGATGGCTGAAACAATGAAGCCTTATGATAGCCCAGCGGCACGAGGGTGGCTCCACAGGAGAGGGCGTTCACGGGCTAATGGTGGCTTGACTTAAGCAAGGGTTGTGGCTCAATGTCCGTTTTATCCAAGCAATGGTTGTGGCACACCAAGTGTATCTCTCCCATCTTCTTTATTTAAGTTTCCAAGGGGCATTTAAGTCATTTCCCCTCAGTATAATTCATTCTTAACATAATTTGGGACTTTCCAAAGGGCATTATTTGCCCCTTTCACTCCAAATTGCTCTTAAGAAACCCTCCCCTCTTCCCAAGAATGAAACCCAAGCTCTTTCTTAAGAAATCAAGAGTTCAAGTTTCTAAGCTCAAGAAACTCTCAAGAGATCCTCAAGAAGCTAGCTATTAAGATATGTGGGATGTTCATCCATGGGTCCCATTCAACCATAGAGCCCAAAAACCTTTATTTGATTAAAAGTATGAGTTTTCCTTTATTATGAAGATAAATATGTTCAAGATGAGTTTAAATTCATGTTTGTCCTTAGTAGTTTGACTCAATTCATGTCCTAGTATCATTTCATATAAAGTTAGGTTATCTCATGTTCCAAGTTTTGATTTCCTATGTTGTATTCAATCAAATTTCATGTCATAATATCGAATTGTAAATTTAGCCATGACATCATGTTTCTTTTCTCGTGTTTTATTCGTGATTTGCACATTTTTGGTGAAATGCCTAGGTTTTAGGTTTTTGAACCTTTAACGCCCCAATTTTTTTAAATCGGAATGCTACACGATGCTCATGACCCCGAAGGACCACAAGCAAACCCATGACTAATAACTATACATATACGATGCATAATATATGTATATTAATGCGGAAACATGAACTAAAAGGCCATAAGGTTCAATACTGAATATAATCTAAATAATAATGTCTCAAAATGGTTTAACAATACCAAAATAAATCTGAAATAACTGTCTGACATGCTATAGTTTGAAAGCCTCTAAAATGTCTGAATAAGGAGTTGATGGGACATGTCCCCAACTAACTACGTCTAATAAACTGACTAACGAGATCATGAAGAAATAATTATTTCCTCAAAAGATGAGGACTCACTTCTAACTCTGACTGCTGAAATCTTCAATGCTACTGCTGCTCTGGAACTTATGCCTCTGAATCTATGGTGTAACATAAGAGAAAGCACCATAGCACAAATGCATTAGTATGACTGAATGTACTGAGTATACGAGTGAGGTAGGCTAAATGGAAAGGGATTATATGCATGAATAATGCTAACTGATATAAATGTGAGAATACATACATGACTACATAACTGTAACTGAGATCATGATTGGACTGAATACTGAGTTTTGACTACTGAGTTTACTGATATTGACATCTGAGTCACTGATGAGTAAGAAAGACTAATACCATATTACTGAATACTGAGGGACTGATACTATGTTACTAATACATGAATAACTGTGTCTGATAGTTCTGATTATGAATAAACTGGTCTGGATGACTGTATCTGACAGTCCTAAAGATGAATACTGATAACATAAGTTCTGATAACTGATATGACTGATAAGATGAGTTCTGTGAATTGATATAACTAATAACATGAGTGACTATATCTGACAGTCCTGAATCTGATGGAACTAGTTAAGTTCCGTACTGTATCTGAATTGACTGTATCGACAGTCCTAAAATCTAAAGAACTATCTGAGTTTTTGTACTGAGACTGAGACTGTAGCTGAAACTGCGGGAAGAAGTTATCTAACCGACATACCCCAAATGTGCTATAATACCTGAGCTGGGGTCTAATTTGTGCCCTGATTAGAAGGGTGTCAATACTGCACCACTGGTAAGGACAATATGTGAGTAACCCTCATATAACAGGTAAATCTAATGAGAATGGTTGGAACCCTCATATAAAAGGTTAAGCCACCTGATCTACCCTCATATAGCAGGCTACAATATCTTAACATATGCTGGCTATATAGTTCTGGAACGCAAGGATTGCTTCTAAGAATTGCACCCTCAAATAACAGGTGAGTTCCCATCCTTAAGTTCACTCAGTGCTAATTCCTAATCCCAACTGAATAGATACTGAACTGATTAATTATGCTGAACTGATTAACTGAACTGATACTAATGATATAGTTTAGTGGAGCTAAACTGAATTTACTGTGTTTCGTTGACTGACGGAATGCTACTAAGATCTGAGGACTGACTGAAGGTACTGTAGTTACTGAGATTGACTGGGAATACTGAGGTTACTGAGATTACTTAGTACTGAGATCACTAAGATTACTGAACTACTGAGCTTGCTGAGATTTCTGAGATATCTGGGTTTTCCTAAGTCACATGACTGACTGAGTTCTATGGATCATGACTTGACTGGGGATATCATGAAAACATGACTTTGCTCTAGGCACACAACTATATTTTTAGGGTACAAGTACTCCCAGGACTCAATGGAAGGACACTAACATAACGTGACTTTCTTGAATATATGACCATCAATAATAATCCATAATACATGAGTAAGGGATTGCATGAATTACATGGTCATCATAATGCTTAACATGAATGGGAATTCTTGTAATCAACTCATCAACCTCATATTCTAATATCATGGTCATTCCAACAACATATACTTTTCATAACGATAACATGGAAACCGTTTAAACATAAGGGAATGGCAAGCATGTAACATTTAGTTCATATTATAATAATTAGGGGATAACTCATGTGGTACTTCATAATCATGATCTTGTACATAACATGGAATGCATATATACACACTACGAATCCATTCTCTAATCATCATGTACATTATATTAACACATATATTGCACAACAACAACATGTGAGCACTTTGAACACAATAGACTAGCATGAATTTATCATATAGTTCATCCCTAAGCTATAATACATGATTTCTGTCATTCTAGGCATTTTATCAAACACCTTACATGCACAACTTTGGGCATAGTTATACTTATCAATTTAACAATCTTACACCACCCAAATTCATATATTCCAACTAACATGCTCACATACTTCATGAAAATACATCAAGATACCAAATAACAACCATCAACATTAACATAATCATACCACAACATCATAATCACAATTCATGATTTTAAAACTTGATTCTTGAGCTCCATGGATGAAAGGGATCCATGGATGAACACTACTCATACCTTAGATGGAAGATCCGTGAAAATTAACGGTGAAATCCTTTGAATCTTGAAGTTCCTATGAAAACCTTATGGAGTTCTTGAGAGAATTTTGAGAAAAGAGAGTATAATGTGGTTGGATTGGGGCTAAATTCTGTGTTTATGGAATATATATAGGGGTGGGAAGATGACCCAAATACCCCTCTAGATGCGTCATTTAATTTCTGTGAAAATTTTTTGATTTGGGCCCCTGGCGCGACGCAGAGATATTGCGTTACCACTTGTTTGTGACCTATAAACTCACTACACCATGGTGAAATTGTGGAGAGATACTGGAAATTGACAAATGTCATGTTGTCTTATGGCGCGATGCACCACTGACTGAAATGACGCAGCTGAAACTTTAAATTGCCATAACTTCTTCATTGGGTGTCTATTTTAGGTGAATTTAGTATTGACGGAAAGCTTATTAAATTCTATACAATTTGGAAGGTATAAATCTGCAAAAATGCCATATATAAACCAAGTTATTCTCATTCAAAGATGACCTATGTGAAATCACACACGAAAACTTGGTGGATTCAAAAGTTCTTAGCTTGGCTTACTCTAAGTGACACTTATGAACATGCTTAACACATCATAAGCTGTATTATCACTAGGATACTCATTCTAATTCATGTACTCAAATATAAATCACAAGATAGAAGGTTTCATACGAAGGAACAATGGTTCATTTTCTATCTTAGAAATATATGAGGTATTATAGAACCATGATCCCATACTATAGTTTTAAAGCTTTGTTATCGTATTTTATGGTTATTCTGTGTTGTTGGATTATGAACACCTGATAGCTACGTGTTTTACATGATTTTAGATTCTCAAGTAATGGTTCAGTTATACCATGGATATTATTATTTTACTCAGTTGATATAATCATGATGAGAACTATCAGAAAAAATATTCAGTTAAACTTAGTCCAGTTCAGTACCAGTGTTAGTTCAGTTAAGAGTAGGATTTAGCACCGAGCGAATGTAGGGATGGTGGCTCCCCCGTTAGTTTAGTTAAAGTCGTTAGTAGCAGTCCCTAAGCTCAAAAACTTCATAGCTAGCATAGGATATGAGAGGTCATCCATTAGTTTAGGCTTGTCTTCCTCTTTGGGGTCACCCATCAGTTTAGGCTTGAGACCCTGGTCCTTCGAAATAATAGATTAGTGGATCCACAGAACTATTTTTATACCCGTGGCATGGTACTAACACTATTCCAATTGGGATTATAGTTTTGACCCTGATTGTCTCAGATTCTGGCATATCAGTTACATAATACCTCCCACAGTTTCAGTCAGTATTCAGTATGTCTTAACTCAGGTTTGTTTGACCAAAGCATGCAGATTTTTAGTTATTCAGTTACACAAATTCAATCTTTCAGATTTTAGATTATCTTAGAAACATATTTATGCTTGGTCTTACATTCTCAGATATTACATTTTTACGCATTCATGCTCAGTTATCTCACACATTATCGTCAATCCTCATCTCATATACCAGTGCATTTAAAGTACTGACTGTATACTTTTATTTATTGTATTTTTTCTTATAACATAGGTTCGAATGCTCAATTTTCCAACAATTCTTAGATAGATCAGTGTTATTTAGCAATAATAGTGGTGAGTCCTCATCCATCGGTGACCTGATATGTCTATTTTAGTTATTTTAGTATTTCCTTACATTCAGTCAGTCGAATTTAGTTGGGGGCTTGTCCCATCAACTCCTTATGATATTTAGAGGCTTTCACAAAATTAGTTAGATAATTAGCCATTTCTTTTAGTATTATCAGTTGTTTCAGACAAATTATTTGGTTTTTAATATTTTATCAAATATTTTAGTCATATTGTTGACATATAATTTAGTATTCAGATTGATAGTACCTTATCAGTTTATCTTTTATTTGTGTTGTATTGCCATTTTATTCAATGCTTACAGAAGGTACTAGCTCATGGGTTAGCTTGTGGTCACTTATGACCGTAAGCACTATTGTCGTGACTAGGGGGTAGACTTGGGCCATGACAAAACTTGGTATCAAAGCCTGAGGTTTTTAAAGTGTCCAAGATAGTCTAAAAGTTGCATTGAGTTGAGCCTTATACATGGGTGTAAAGCTCACCACACTTATGGTTGGGAGGCTACAAAACAATCTTAGGGAAGTTTACCTTCTTTCAATGTTTATGTCATGCAAGAAAGAATGATCTTTATTTAATTCCTCTTTCTAATTTATCATTTGTTCTGTTTACATACAATGCCTCCTAAAAGAAACACCAGAAGAAGGAACAGGGATCAGTCTGGACCATCACCTATTCAGGAAGATCCCCTGAATGAGCATGTCTCTCATACTAAATTCAAGGATACTTTTATGACTTTAGAACATTCAGTAGCTGCTCAGAACAACCAGTAGGCTATTGCTCCAGCCAATCCAATGGTAAATACAGTTATAGTTAGGATTCAAGATTTTACCCAGATGAATCCCTCTCCATTTTTAGGATATAAATCTGAGGAGGATCCACAGGAATTTCTATACATGGGGGAAAAAGTGATAGATATCATAGGCATCACTTCAAGAGAAAATGCAGAGTAGGCTACATATCAATTGTAGGATATAGCTCACACTTGGTTTAAATAGTAGAAAGAGCTTGAAGGTGTTGATTTAGGGCCTATAGAATAGGACGAGTTTGCCACAACTTTCTTAGATAGGTTATTTCCCATTTAGTTAAAGGAATCTAAGGTTTAGGAGTTCATCAAATTAAAGTAGGGTAATATGAGCGTGAAGGAGTACTCTCTCAAGTTCACTCAATTGGCGACGTATATTGTTACTATGGTGGCAGATAATAGGTCTAGAATAAGTAAGTTTGCAGCTGGTGTAGCTGATAATGTTGTCAAAGAGTGTAGGATTTCCATGTTGATTAAGGAGATAGACCTATCTATACTCATGGTTCATGCTTAATAAATTAAGAAGGAGAAGCATAAGGAGAAGGAGAGAGAGAGAATAAAAGGGCCATAATAAGTAGTTTCAACTTCTCTCAACTAAGGTCAAAAGGCGGTAACCATTCTCAGTTCCATCAGAATTTTTTTGCCCCATCCCCATGTCCAACTAGTGCATTAGTGCCTAAGTTCAGGCAAGATAGTAGAGATAGAGTGCCAGGCTCTAAGTCCCAGGGCAATATGAATAGTAGTTGTATAAATCTATTTTGCAGAAAATATGGTAGAAACCACTAGGGTGAGTGTAGAGTGGGTAGTGACCTGTGTTTTGGATATGGCAAGCTAAGGCACAGGATTTAGGAGTGTCTGGTGGTTGCTCAAAGGGGCAGATGTAATCGCCAGCAGGGGCAGACTAATCCTTCAGCAACACCAGTAGGTCGCCCCACTCAACAGGGTTCCGTGTCCAGTGTCACCAATGGGCAACTCCAGAACAGGTTGTATGCTCTCTAGACTTGGCTAGATAGAGAAAGTTCTCCTGAAATAGTTACGGGTACGTTATAGGTCTTTCATCTTTATGTTTATGTGTTATTAGACCCTGGATCTTCACTTTCTTTTGTGACTCCTTATATAGCCGTCCATTTCAATATTAGTCCTAAAATATTAGTAGAGCCTTTCTCCTTGTCTACCTTATTAGGTAAATCTATTATATCCAAACGAGTATACAGAAATTGCTCAGTCATAGTATCTCAGAGAATAACCTCAGTTGATCTCGTAGAGTTAGAGATAACTGATTTTGATGTCATTCTCATTATGGATTGGCTCCACTCATGTTATGCTTTAATAAATTATAGAAATAAAGTCGTTTAGTTTCAATTTTCTAATGAACCATTTATTGAATGGAGGGGTAGTACTTCAGTACTTAGGGGTTAGATTATTTCATATCTTAAAGCAAGAAAGATGGTATCTTAAGGGTGTGTTTACCATCTTTTCTGAGTCAAAGACTAAAATTTTAAGACTTCGAATCTCGAGTCAGTTTCAGTGGTAAGGGATTTCCAGATGTGTTCCTTAAAAATCATCCCGGAGTTCCTCCCAAGAGAGAAATAGACTTTAGAATAGATCTCCTTCTAAATAATTGGTCTATCTCTATTCCACACTATAGAATGGTTCCTACCGAACTTAAGAAATTGAAGAAACAGTTAAAAAATCTCTTAGATAAGGGTTTCATCAGGCCTAGTGTTTCTCCATGGGGTGATCCAGTCCTATGCATGTGTAAGAAAGATAGTTCTCTCAAAATGTGCATCAATTATCATCAGTTGAATAAATTCATAATTAAGAATAAGTATCCACTCCATAGAATTGATGACTTGTTTGACCAACTTTAGGGTGCCAGTTATTTCTCTAAGATAGACCTCAAATTCGGCAATTATCAGCTCAGAGTTAGAGAATATGATATCCCAAAGATAGCTTTCAAAACTTGGTATGGTCACTTTGAACACCTAGTTATGTCCTTTGGACTAAAGAATGCCCCTACAACTTTCATGGACTTGATGAATAGGGTGTTCATGCAGCACGATCTAAAAAATGTATTGCAGACCCTTAGATCTTCAGTTTTTTAACAAATTCAGTAAGTTTGAATTTTGAATAAAATCAGTTGCTTTTCTTGGCCATATTATTTTTGGTGATGGCATCCAAGTTGACCCTCAAAAGACCAAAGCAGTGAGAAACTAGCCTAGACCCATCACTTCATTAGATATCAGAAGTCTCTTGGGTTTGGTTAGCTATTACAAATGATTTGTTGAAGGTTTTTATTTTATTACATCCCCCATGTTTTGATTGACTCAGAAAAAGTTAAATTTTAGTGGTCAGATTCTTGCGAGAAGAGTTTTCAGGAGTTGAAGACTCAACTCACTTTTGCCCTAGTTTTTACTCTGTCAGATGACATAAATGGGTTCATTGTATACTGTGATACTTCTAGAGTTTGTCTTGGTTATGTGATGAAGAAAGGCAAAGTCATAGCCTACGCCTCTAGATAGCTTAAACCCCATGAAAATAATTATCCTACCCATGATCTTGAGTTGCCCATGATTGTTTTTGCCTTGAAAATTTAGAGGCATTATCTTTATGGGGTTTATGTTGATATGTTCACTGATCATAAGATCTTATAGTACATTTTCATGCAAAAAGATCTAAATCTTCATCAGAGAAGGTGGCTTGAATTGTTAAAGGATTATGATATGAGTGTGTTGTATTATTTGGGCATGGACAATGTAGTGGCAGATGCCCTTAGCAGGTTGTCCATGGGTAGTATTTCTCATGGTGAGGGAGATTAAAGAAGTTAGTCAGTGAGGTTCATCAGCTTACTAGATTAGGTGTTCGATTGGTTGACTCAACTGAAGATAGTATATGGGTTCAGAATAGTTCAATTCTTTGTTAGTTGCTGATGTAAAAGAAAAGAAAGATAGGGATCCTAGTTTGCTTAAGTTGAAGGAGATAGTTAGAGATCAGAAAGTTGAGATTTTCTCCTCGGGGGAGATGGTATACTTCATTGTCAGGGCAGTTATGTGTTTCATGTGTTGACAGTTTAAAACAACGAAATCTTAAAAAAGTGCATAGTGCACGATACTCTATCCACCAATGATCCACTAAGATGTACTATGATTTGCGGTAAATCCAATTGTGGATAGGTATGAAGAAGGATATTGCAGAGTTTGTGGCTAAGTGTTGAAATTTTTAGCAGGTTAAAGTTGAGAACCAAAGTCCTAGTGATACGTTGAAGGAGTTCAGCATCCCTACTTAGAAGTGGGAAGTGGTGAACATGTATTTTATGATAGGGTTTCCACGTATGCGTCATTAACATGATTTTATATGGGTCATTATGGATAGAATAACCAAATCAGCATATTTCTTGCCAGTTCATACTTCGTACTCGGCTAAGGATTTTACCAGGCTCTATCTTAGGGAGTTAGTGAAGTTGCATGGTATTCCTTTGTCTATCATTTCAGATAGGGGTACTGAGTTTACCTCTCACTTTTAGAAGGCTTTTCAGAAGGGTCTTGGTACCCAAGTTCATCTCAGTACAATTTTTTATCCCCAAACAGATGGTCAAGTAGAGAGAACCATTAAGTCTTTAGAGGACATGTTGAGATCCTGTGTTATTGATTTTAAAGGTAGTTGGGATGACCAATTACCTTTGATTGAGTTTTTCTATAACAATAGTTACCACTCCAGTATTCATATGACTTAATTTGAGGATCTCTATGAAAAGAGATGTCGATCTCCTGTTGGTTCATCTGAAGAAGGTGAGGCTATTTTAATAGGGACATAGCCAGTGTTTCAGGTGATAGAGAAAGTTCAGTTGATTTAGGAAAGGCTGAAGACAGCCTAAAGCCATCAGAAATCCTATGCAGATGTGAGAAGAAGGGATCTTAAGATTGAAGTTGGTGATATGGTCTATTTGAAGATTTCGCCTATGAAAGGGGTGAAGAGGTTTGGCATAAAGGGGAAATTTGGTCCCCGCTATGTTTCCCTATGTAGAATCTTGCACCATTTTGGGAAGGAAGCTTATGAGCTTGAGTTGCCTGCAGACTTGGCATCAGTACTTCCGGTTTTCCATATTTTCTTGTTAAAGAAATGCATCAGTGATTCAGTTGTTATTGTTCCTCTAGAAAGTATGGATGTTTATGATAGCCTTTCCTACAAAGAATTCCAAGTTGAGATACTTGATCGTCAGATTCGTAGGCTAAGGAATAAAGAAGATCCCTTGGTTAAAGTTCAATAAAGGAATTAGTCTGTTGAGGGAGCTACGTAGGAAGCAAAAGCAGATATGCGAACCAAGTACCCTCATCATTTATCCACAAACTCAGATTCAGCTTAAGGTCACGATTTTCCTTAGATTGAATCTTTTTGGTTCTTAGTTTCAGCTATGTAACCTTTCCCATTTCATTGAATGCATTCACTTTAGTTCAGTTCATGTATCATTCTTCAGAATCAGTTATGTAATCATGTTCCAAGTCATACATGGTCTGTATATAACCTTAATTGCCTTAGTATTCTCAGTCTAACCAGTCTCATTCAAGGACAAATATTCCCGATGGGGAGATATTACAATACCCTGTAGTATTCTAAGCTCAATTCAGCTCTTAGTTGCATGCTTAAGGGGTCCGAAGCTTGTAAAATTTCACTAAGTGTCGCTTTGCCATGTTCAAGACCCCTACACTTTACAAATTTTTATTTTTGTCTTCCTAACCCCAAAATGTTGGTTTCCAGTTGGTTAATGTTTAGGGAGGTTAAAAGTATGTCTTGGGAGAGATTCGAGACTTTTGAATGAGGTTTAGGACAATTTTGGATGGCAAAAACAATGAAGCCTTACGATATCCCTGCGGCGCGAGGGTGGCTCCATAGGTGAAGTTGTTCGCAGTGCGATGGTGGCTTGACCCAAGCAAGGTCGCGGTACGATGTCCGCTTTACCCAAGAAATAGTCGCGGTGCACGAAGGGTATCTCGCCCAGCTTCTTTATTTAAGTGCCTAAGGGGCATATGATTTATCTCCCCTCAACCCAATTCATCCTTAACATGATTTACCCCTTTTGCTCAAAATTTCCCTCAAGAAAACCTCCCCTCTTCCCAAGAACAAAACCCAAGTTCTCTCTCAAGAAATCAAGAGTTCAAGCTTCTATTTTTAAAAAACTTTCAAGAGATCCTTAAGAAGCTAGCTATTAAGGTCTGTGAGGTGTTCATCCATGGGTCCCTTTCACTAATGGAGCCCAAAAACCTTTCTTTGATTAAAAGTATGAGTTTTCCTTTGTTATGAAGATGCATATGTTCAAGATGAGTTTAAATTCATGTTTGTCCTTAGTAGTTTGACTCAATTCATAACCTAGTATGATTCCATTGAAAGTTTGGTTATTTCATATTTTAAGTTTCAATTTCCCATGTCGTATTCAATCGAATTCATGTCATAATATCGAATTATGAATTTAGCCATGAAATCATGTTGTTTTTCTCATATTTTAAGACATTCTCATGTTTAAGTTCATAAAGCACACATGTTGGGTGAAATGCCTATGTTTTGGGTCTTTGAAACATGATCCCATACTATAGTTTAAAAGCTTTGTTATCGTATTTTATAGTCATTCAGTGTTGGCAGGTTATGAACGCCCGATACCTACGTGTTTTACACAATTTCAAATTTTCAAGTAATGATCAGTTAAACCATAGATATTATTATTTTACTCAGTTGATATAATCATGATTAGCACTACCAGAAATAATGTTTAGTTAAACTTAGTCCAGTTCAGTACCAGTGTCAGTTAAGTTAAGAGTAGGATTTTGCACCGAGTGAATGCAGGGATTTCGATTCCCCCATAAGTTTAGGCAGAGTCGTTAATAGCAGTCCTTAAGTTCCATAACTATGTAGCCAGTATAGGATATGATAGATCACCCATCAGTGTAGGTTTGACTTCCTCTCAGGGGTCACACATCAGTTTGGGCTTGACACCCTAGTCCTTCGGGACATTAGATTAGTGGATCCACACATCTAGTTTTAGTATGCATGGCATTGTACTAACACCCTTTCCACTAGAGTTACAGGTTGGAATCCGATTAGTTCAGATTGGGGAATGTCGGTTACATAATACCTCCCACAGTTTCAATTAGTATTCAGCATGTCTTAACTCAGGTTTGTTTGACCAAAGCATGCAGATTTTCAATTATTCAGTTACACAAATTTAGTATTTCACATTTTAGATTATCTCAAACACAGATTTATTCTTGGTCTTATAGTCTCATATATTATAAGTTTATGCATTCATGCTCAGTTACCCCACACATTGCAGTCAGTCCTCATCTCATATACTAGTACATTCAAAGTACTGACCGCATACTTTTCTTTGCAATATGTTGTGTTATAACATAGGTTTGGACACTTAGTTTCCCAGCCGTTCTAGGACAGCTCAATGTTACTTAGCAGTAGTAGTGGTAAGTCCTCATCCATAGAGGATATGATAGGTTTATCTCAGTTATTTTAGTATCTCCTTATATTCAGTCAGTCAGAGTTAGTTGGGGGATTGTCCCATTAACTCTTCATGATGTTTGGAGTCTTTCAGATAATTAGTTAGACGGTCAGTTATTTCTTTCTGTATTATCAGTTATTTTAGGCAGACGATTTGGTTTTTGGTATTTTATTAGATATTTCAGACATGTTGTTGACACGTAATTCAATATTCATACTAATAGTACCTTATTGTTTTGTCTTCCACTCATGTCTTTTATTACTATTTTATTCTGTGCTCACAGCAGGTACTAGCTCATGGGTTAGCTTGTGGTCACTTGTGACCATAAGCACTGTTGTCGTGACTTGGGAGTAGCCTTGGGTCGTGATAATATGACTCTTCCCTCATTGTTAGTTCACAAAAAACATATGTTTAAAACATTATTCATGAGTCATTAATGGTGGATTTGTAAACAAGGTGTTGAGGTTTTGAATGAATATTATTTTGTATTGCTTCCTCATGATTTAATTTATGACTGTGTATGTTTTAATAATGGCTTTGCACATGTGGGTGCATGGGAATTATGGTTTAATAAAAGGGTCACATTTAACCCAAAATATGATGGTTTTCGGTTTTGATAATGGTATGCCCTTAACCTATTTGTGAAATTATCAATGAGAATGATCTTGTGATGAGTGGAATTGTGTTTTAAACTGAGGCATTGGCCTAAGAATGTTAATGATTGGTAAATAGTTTTATGAAGTCCTTGTTGGGTATAAATTGATTTGAAATACTAAATTGGTTCGAGTCCTTGAATGATGATTAAATTGACATCTTTGTTAGAAAATGGGTCCAAGTCCTAAGATAATGGTTATGGCATGTTGTACGCTTGTAAGTAGGGTTGGTATGAGATACCAATGGGATTCCTTTGGTAAGTAACTGGACTAATGGCTATATATGTGTAATGAATATTTTAATTGAGCTTTAAAGTGGTATGTGTAGTTAGGCCGTGAAAGTGGAGTTCAAAGGGCCAACACCAGAAACCGTACTAGTCGGTGCTGGGTGTCTATATGACCGGGAGGTTTGATCCCCATAAACTAAATATATGAATGGGAGGTTTGAGTCCCCCATACTATATACATTGGTGATTAATTCACCTTTACTATGCCGGGAGGTTTGAATCCCCCATAAAGGCATTTACAGATATGGATATTCTCTGGTTCATGCGGCTAGATGTATTGGACCCAAATAGCTCATGGGTACCTTATTATACGATGGTTATGCTACACAACCCACATTAAGGTTTTCAAAGTTTATGCTAAGCCTTGTTCCCTACCCCTGGATGTAGTTTTACATATGTATATATATTCTATATGATATTATGTATCGAATGTTGTATCGGTGTTGGAACTGTTATCATGGCATTATTTTGTTCCTCTATCCCTGAGTAACATGCTAGCGCCCCAACTGCTAATCGTTTTCAGACATTATATCCCCACTTGATATAGGAACTAGCCATACTTTTACCTCTTCTTCTCAGTGACTTAGATTTGGGATCAGCTAGAGAGTCAGATTGAAGTGTTAAGATTCAATCCTTCAGAAGTCCCCATTACATATTGTTTTTTCCTTTTATGTTTTAACTATCTTTTGGATATTAGTTTTGCTATTATCGGGGGCATGTCCTGATATTTTATTGACTTTTAGTTACGTAGTTGCTCTATCGGATTATTATGGACTTGGGAGGTTTGGTTGCTTGTTTTGGTGATGAATGGTTGTCCCAATTATTAGTGGTTAGTATAGACATATCCTATATTATCAATGGTTTTATTATGTGTTATCTTGTTATATGTTAGAACTCAACCGATAATTAAGGATGTTGTGTTGGTTTAGTTAGGAAAAAGGGGGGATCTCTAATCTACGTCGGACTTGAAATACCTATCATGATCAGGCCCTAGTACGGGTAGTGACAAAGGTGTGACTCTATTTGGATCATCTTCAATGGGATGAATAAGTCTGCTCACTTTTTTCCAACGAGGACTAATTATTCTGCTAAGAACTTTGCAAAGTTGTTCCTTCAGGAGGTCATAACGTTGCATGATGCGCCTATCTCGATTATTTTGGATTGTGGTCTCAGTTCTCATCGTATTTCTAACGCTCTTTTTAGTGTGGTTTAGGGACTAAAGTGAGCCTTAGTATCGTCTTTCAGGCACAGGTAGATGGGCAAGCGAAAAGAACCATTCAACATTGGAAAATATGCTGCGAGCTTGTGTAATCGATTTTGGTGGTAGTTGGTATGATCACTTTCCTCTCATTCAATTTGCCTATAACAATAGTTTCCATTCTAGTATTAGTATGGCCCCGTTTGAGACATTGTATGGTAGGAGGTGTTCATCTCCTATTGGGTTGTTCGAGTTTGGTAATGCAATGATGTTTGGCCCAGATTGGGTTCACCAAGCTATGGAAAGGGACTTGGAATTTGAGGTTGGATATTGGGTGTTCTTGAAAGTGTCTCCCATAAAGGAAGTAATATGGTTTGGGAAGAAATGGAAAGCTCAGTCCTCGGTATATTAGCCCATACTTGGTTTTGAGAACGGTTGGTAATGTTGCATAGAAATTGGAATTACCTTCTAGCATAAGTTCCATTTATTTGGTATTCCATATGTCGTGTTGAAAAAATACATGGGTTATCCTTCATTAGTTGTTACCTTGGAGAGCATTGGTATTTTGGATTCACTGTCCTCTGAGGAGGTCTCGATAAGGATATTGGATCAGTAAGTTCATCGATTACAGACAAAAGACATGGCTTTAGTAAAGGTTCTATGGCAGTACCAAAAGTTTGAGGAAGCTACTTAGGAAGTTGAGGAGGACATGAAGTCCAAGTATCCATTCCTATTTCTCGCTCTAGAAATTTATGCTTAAGGTATATGATATTATTAGCATTTTTGTTTTCTAACCTTGTGAAAGGGAAAGGGTGATTTCCTTGGCACCTATATTTTCAAACACAGTTAATGGTGAGAGTAGAAGTGTGTAGAGTCCAATCATTCTACTCAATGTCTTATCCCATCATTCGAGGACAAACGATCCTAAGGGGGGAGACTGAAATGCCCCAGACTTTAGCCTTCGCAAATTTCCTGAGCTTTAGGATCTCTTCCCTTCTTACAACTCATACTATAAGTCATACGGTGTGGTTACTAGTTAGGTGACCCTAGTCATAAATTAACCAGTGTGTTAATGGATAACTTCTGTCCTGGTTATGAGAGACTCCTCATGAGTCGTATGATTGTGTGATGAGTGGTTAGATTTAAGTCCTATGTTGTCTCGTGTCCAAGCCTGTGGCGTTCTATTTTGGTCACCACCACACTATACGAGTCATATGGTCTAGTAATGAGTAGAAATAGGAATTTGTAAGTTGGAAAGTATATGGTGTTCAATTCTCTATCTTGTTGACGACTCAATGGTACAAATCATAAGTTGTGGTGATGAGTCAATGGCTTAACTCATGACCAAGGAGGGATCTTACATCTTTTATTTAGGGGTACTTTGGACATTTTCCACCCCAAGCTCTTAATACCTTACATCTTATAACAATCTTTTAGTCATTTATTATACCCTTTACAAGCTCATAATCTCTCTAAAACCTCTCAAGAAAGATTGGGCTAGGGTTTCTTCAAAGTAGTCATCTAAGAGCTTAAGGATCAACTTTTCTCCATAAATCTTCGTATCTCAAGCATGTGACTCTTCCCTCATTGTTAGTTCACTAAAAACATATCTTTAACACATTGTTCATGAGTTAATAGTGATTGTCTCTAAAACCAAGGTTGAGGGTTTGAATGAATATTATTGGGTGTTGCTTCCTCATGATTTAATTTATGATTATGCATGTTTAAATAATGGTTTTGCACATGTAGGAGAGTAGGAATTTTGGTTTAACAAAAGGGTCATGTTTAGCACTATATGATGGTTTTTGGTTTTGATAATGATATGCCCTCAACCTGTTTGTGAAATTATCAATGAGAATGATCTTCTCACAAGTTGAATTGTGTTTTGAACTAAGGAATTGTCCTAAGAATGTTAATGATTGGTAAATGGTTTTATGAAGGCCTTGTAGGCGATAAATTAATTTGAAACACTAAATGGGTTTGAGTCCCTAAAAGATGAATTGAATTGACGTCTTTGTTAGCCAATGGGTTCGAGTCCTAAGATGACTAATAATGAGTATGGCATAATGTACACTTCCAAGTGGAGTTGGTATAAAGATACCAACGAGATGGCTTTGGTAAGTAATTAGATTAATGGTTGTGTATGTGTAATGAATATTTTAATTAGGCTTTAAAGTGAGATGTGTTGTGAGGCCGTGAAAATAGAGTCCAAAGGACTAACACTAGAAACAGCACTAGCCGGTGCAGGTGTCCATATGACCAGGAGGTTTGAATCCCCCGAACTGAATATATGAATAAGAGGTTCAGTCCCCTATATTGCATACATTGGTTCTTAAGTCACCTTTACTATGTCGGGAGGTTTGATTCCCCCATAAAGTCATATACGGATATGGATATTCTCTTGTTCGTGTGGCTACATGTACTGGGACCCTTCCAGCTAGGGAAAATCTTGGTCCATATAGCTCATGGGTGCCTTTTTATATGATGGTTATGCTACATAGTGTATGTTAAGATTTTCAAAGTTCATGATAAGCCTTGTTCCCTATCCGAACATATGGTATTATATATGTATATGTATTTCACGTGATATTACATATTGAATGTAGTATTATTTTTGGGACTGTTATCATGGCATTATTTTGTTCCTCCATCCCTGAGTTACATGTTAGCTCTTCAACTGCTAAGTGCCTTTAGACGTTGTATCCCCATACGATGTGGTAACTAGCCATACTTCTACCTCTCCTGCTCAGTGACTTAGATTCGGGACCAGCTAGAGAGTCAACTTGAAGTGGTGAGCTTCTATCTTTCGTAAGAGTCTAGTTTATATTATGGTTTCCTTTTATGTTTTGACTATATTTTTGACATTTGTTTGGCTATTGTCAGGGGCATGTCCTGATATTTTATTGACTATCAGTTGTGTAAAGGCTTTGACAGACTGCTGTGCAATTAGGTGATTTGGTTGATTAGTTTGATGAAAGATGGTTGTTTGGTTACCAGTGGTTGGTATAGACATATCCTGAATTAGTATTGGTGTTATTATGTGCTATCTTTTTATATGTCAGAATTCATCTGACAGTTAATGATGTTATGTTGGTTTGGTTAGGAGAAGGGGGTGATCACCAGTCCACATGGGAAATGAGATACCCGTCACGGCCATGCCCTGATTCGTATCGTGAAAGGGAAATGCAAATGTTTAACATTTAACACTCTGAAAACCATAGGGAGGAGGATAATAAACAGTGATAATATACAATGTCCATACTTAAGAGTATCACCATGTAAGGGGTGATGAGGATGGGAAGGCTAAATATAGTGTTCATCACATATAATAAGTACAAAGGCCTCATAGGAAACAAAAAGAGTGAAATGATATCTAGCCTAATATACTTCAGCCAACAAAAAGGATCCGGAAAAATAGGAGGACCATGGGTCAGATCAAGCTTAGAGAACCTAGATCCTAAATGTTGCACCTAAGCATACATGGAAGTGTACGTGGTCTCACTAAGTAACAGTAGCTGAATATTGATCCCTCAGAGACATGTGTTAAACAACTATCAAATTTTAGTTCAACTATTAAGATTTAAATTAGTGCAATCACAACCAAAAGAGTTTTAAAAGTTTATAAACCAAAAGTAAACAAGAGTAATGCGGAAAAATAAAGACTTTGGACAATCAATGGATGAAAGCCTGGGGTTAAAGCACTATGAACAATCATACTACACTGATGAACTTCATTCGTTAGATCACTTATCTTTGTTGTTGATTCGCAGGGTTTATCATATGATCATGGTGTCCCGACCTCTAACCTTCTACCTAACTGGACATTACAACTACATCATTGAGAAAGGATGTAATAATCCATTTAGATGCATTAAGATGGCATCCTACATGTGAACCAGTCAAGGCTTCTAGGTATATCTCTATCCTAGTTGCTAATTCAAATTCCTTATTTTATAAAAGAATAAGAACCTTACTCTACTTATCCCCACGTTCTATCTTCCTATTCCCACTCCTGAGCTCACAAGGTCGACAATACATGTATTATAAGGGTCGCGAATCCTTAAAATAGTGATAAAAGGGAAAAATAAACAACCAACTATGATATGTAATCCCAACAAACTCAATTTCAAGCTTAGAGAACCGGAGCCTTAATGTTGCACCTAAGCATACATGGAAGTGTACGTGGTCTCACCATGTAACAGTAGTCGAATATTGATCCCTCAGAGACATGTGTTAAATAACTATCAAATTTTAGTTCAACTATAAAGATTTAAATTAGTGCAATCACAACCAAAAGAGTTCTAAAAGTTTATAAACCAAAAGTAAACAAGAGTAATGCAGAAAAGTAAAGACTTTAGACAATCAATAGATGAAATCCCGGGGTTAAAGCATAGTGAACAATCGTACTACACTGTTGAACTTCATTCGTTAGATTACTTATCTTTGTTGTTGATTCGCAGGTTTTATCATATGATCGTGGTCTCCCGACCTCTAACCTTCTACCTAACTAAACATTACAACTACATCATTGAGCAAGGATGTAATAATCCATTTAGATGCATTAAGATGGCATCCTACATGTGAACCAATCAAGGATTCTAGTTATACCTCTGTCCTAGTTGCTAATTCAAATTCCTTATTTTATAAAAGAATAAGAACCTTACTCTACTTATCCCCATGTTCTATCTTCCTTTTCCCACTCCTGAGCTCAAAAGGTCGACAATATATGTATTATAAGGGTCGTGAATCCTTAAAATAGTGATAAAAAGGAAAAATAAACAACTAATTATGATATTTAATCCCAAAAAACTCAATTTAAATCAATCGTAAACATATTCTTGACCTTAACCCCGAAATGGGGGCGTTTAGCCACTCATGGACATAATCATAATCCAAATCAATGAATACATCATAAAACACATTAAAAGAATAAATTAAAGAGATATAAACCCTAATTAAATTGTTTTTCAGCCCCTCTTTAAGCCTCTACTATGTTCAAGGTGCATAATATCAAGTACAAGAATCTTATTTATAGGACAAGGCTTTTGTCCGTGTGTGAAATGGGAGGTACGCCGTGAGGTAAAGTCCAAGGGAGTGTGGGTTGAATTGTGAGGTCTGGTACAGTTTATTATGGTTTGTTTCGTGAGTCTTGGTCATGTGGAGGATGGGTAGTGTCGGGGGTTCAACGCGAGAGCTCACTGGAAATCGTCAAATTGGCTTCTCAACTTGTCTTGTGCATTTGTTCTCCGTCACAAGCCTTGTGGTGTTGTTTACACTTGAAATTTAGATTTTTATCATCAATATATCATCAAAATCAACTCAAAAATCATCTTACATAATCAAACACCATGGATTAGAACTCAAAACAATAAACAATCTATAATGGAGAACTAGATACTTAAGCTAAGAACTAGTTTCGTCTACTTTGATCTTTACTTGGTTTTGACTCTTGGATTGATTCGATTGCACTTTAAAAAATATGATAAAGTTTTTACACACATAATTACACAATAAATCCTTTTGTAACTCATCAGTCACATTAGAATCCATCGCGATAGGCAAGTACAAACACCTAGCTCAAGCTAGTAACACTAGTTTTCTCATTTGAACTCTAAGTAACCAAATTAAGTACAAACTTATTTGAAAGACACCATAAACATTGTATTCACATAAACATTGTATTCACATACTTAAACACTTCGATGCTTAATTATATCATCATTAACACATTAAGAAAATGAGAATTTCTCAAAATAAGGCTCTATAAGCTAAAATAACAACAATAAAGTGCATAAAATCACCTCAGATCACCACCCCACACTAAAAGCCTTGTTCGTACTCGAACAAATCTTTACTCTAAGAATCATAAGTTGAGGTGACTCTAAACTTCTACTACAGGCAAGACACTCAAGCTAGTACTAAAGTGACTACCCAAAATGCAAGTTTCTACACTAAGCATGTTATGTACACAATTTAAAGTTCAAGAATACTACTCCAAAAAATCCTAGCCTCAAGAATTGACTCACCTAGTTGGCAAACTCATACATATTGTTCAATAACATAAATCATATAATTCACCCAAATATCACTAAACATGTGCCCTCACAATAAGAGATTTACCGCTAATCACTCACTTAAAATGCAATTTATACCAGAATGGGTACATGAATTAAATTTCACTCACTATCCCAAAGAATTCACATAGTACTCAAGATGAACCATAGGCTTACCCTTAGTGTAGTACTCAAATAATATTAGAATGTTAAGGCTCAAGATCAAATAGGACTTTAAGGGTTGTAATGTAGGCTAAGGGATGGGTAGGAACTGTTTTGGCCAGAATAGTGATTATCTTTCCTAATCACTTTAATACATCATGCTTTTATCATTCAATTCACCTCTAACAACCCATTCACACCACTTATATCTATCCATATATTTTGTTTTGCCCCATCTCATTAAGCTTATTCACATACACTATGGTGGGAGTATTTTCTATTCACAACTTATTCAATATGAACAAATTTGTTTTTTCTTTATATTACACAACTTCAAACCACAACACATAACAATTTTACACACCAATAACTATCACTTTGGGGCTTCAATATCACCTTTCTCCTAATTGAATTGCTAACTCCTTAACGTAATTAATTTTACACTAAAGTGCTTATGAGATTTGGATCAAATTAAGGTCAATCAAAGAAGGGATTAGGCTACATATTAGGTTTCTAAAGAAAAATCTAAAGACTCAACAAGGCTAACTAGGATTATGCACAAGGGTAGGTCAGAAGAAGGTATAAAACATGGCTATCAAAGAAATGCATATATCATCTCCTAAACCCACACTCTTTATTTCGCTTTGTACACTAACCAGAAAAGTTATAACATCAAATAAAATAAGGAATATACAAACACCTTACATACACATGGCATAAGCTCAAGTCAAATAGGATCATCATAGACTCTCAATCAAATAATAGCATGAGTTCAACATTATGAAAACAAGTACAAGACTCATAAGCATGAGCCTAGGAGTATCAAACATAGTAATTCACACAATCATATGATTTTATAACCAAAACACTTGCATTATGTAATCAAATATAGCACTAACAAGAACAACCTATTTATTTTTAAAATTTCCCTAAAAATTCTAAACATGGGAATTTCCCCCACCCCACACTTAAAAATATACTTTTTCCCCAAAGTATACTCAAAAGTAGATATAGAAATACTCCTTGAGGCCTCTAGGACTAGCTAGTAGCATCTTTAGACATCAAAATGGTCCGGGCACTTAATCATCGCCATGCTCTTTAGCTCAGGTTTTTCGGTACTAAGACATCCTATCAACCTGTGACTCAAAAAAAACAAAAACTAGTAAAGTAAAAAAACTAAAATACTAAAAATAAAATATACCTTAACTTGGATTATCTCCCAAGCTTCGCCCGATTTAGTGTTGTGTCATGGAATAATCTTTGACTCATACATTTTCCTTCATCCTTTTTCTCCTACTTGGAGTACATCTTCTAATACATTTCTGACCTCTTGAGTATGAAATCTCAGGGTCAGAAACTTTCTCAATGATAAACTTTTTAGGCTCATCAATCTACATCATTTCCGGTTAGGGTGGTTGTAGCTTGGGAAGCTTAATGAGGAGGTCCAAAGTGGTATTTTTATGGAATATACTCCACCACCCCATACTTATCCCCTTCAATCACTATAATCATGCATAAATCTTTGTAGTGGGATAGTGTTTTGAGCAGTATGTACACTTTAAAAACTACCTCTTTAATATCCATCCTTATTGTGAGTGTGCCCTCTCTCACATCTATCAATGCTTCTTCCATCACCAAAAATAGATGTCCTAAGATGACTGGCACTCTTTCGTCTGCCTGAAAATCTATAACAATAAAATTAATAGGAGTAATAAACTTACCAACCTTGATAAGAATATCATCGATGATTCCTTCATGATGGGCTAGGGTCCGATCTTTCAATTGGCGTAAAATAAAACTCAGTCTAGGCTTTCCCAAGCCCACAGTGTTGAACAATGAGAGGGGAATCAATTTTATACTTTCCCCTAAATCACTAAGTGCGTAGACTACCTCACTGCTTCCAATTTGAATGGCTAAAATAAAACTCCCAGAATCTTTGAGCTTTTTGGGCATCTTCTACATCACTATGAAACTACACTCCCCAGTGAGTGCTACTGTATCAATATCCTACAAATTGACTTTGCTAATGACCACATCCTTCAAGTACTTATCATACTTTGGCATTCCCTATAAAATATCTAAAAGAGGAAGATTATTGCGAAGCTCTCTGAACGTGTCAAAGAACTTCTTGAAGCACGCATCCTCCTTTACTTTTCTAAGCCTCTATGGGAAAGGTAATGGCTGTCTCTACTTTTGTTTTTTATCAAATTTTTCTTTCTACTACTCAGACTTTCTTGAATTTGTAGCAACTTTGTTTGCAACTGGCTTAGGAACTATCTCTATATGTATCTCCTTATTTTTCTTTAGAGGTTATTTATTTAGCTCTTTACCACTACTCAAAGTGATTACCATTACTTGTTGAGGAGGTTCAGTGTTACTTGGGAAACCACCTTAAGGCCTGGCATTTTGTGACTGCATAATCTAACCAATTTGCAGCTCTAAGTTCTTTGAAGCCACTTACTGGCTCTTTATATCTGCTTGTTGGCTCTTTATATCTACTGCCAATTGTGCTTGAGCAGCTAAATTTTGTTTTACTGCCTCTCCTATATTTCTAGTGGCTTGATTCCCTTGAACCTACTGCTACTGAATCTGCTGTTGTTGGTTATTCCAGGATGGATTTGGTGGTTGAGTCTACGACTTTAGATTGTAGGCATTCCCAAAATTCAGCCTTTGAGTATTGCCCACAAACATCATAGACTCGGGATTTGTAGCACACATAGCTATTGAATGACCATTGTTGCCACAAACCTTACACCAACTTGTGGTCTATTGAATTGCATTGACTATTGTTACAGGATGTGTAACTCCCAATTTCATATTACTGAACTGAGTAGTTAACTGATATTGTAGTGCAGCAACCTGATCTGATATAGTAGTAAATTGGTCTTCCTGCAACACACCTGCAACCTTCTTTGAAGCACTTTTTGAGTTAGACTGCAACTCAAGATTACCTTTTGTAATCTAGTTTAACAAGGTATATAGCTCATCGTACGTCAATTCCAAAGCATGGCCTCCTGCAGATTAATCTAGCAAAATTTTTGTGTTGTGATCAAGTACCTCTATAAAAGTGTGAGCTAGTACCTCATTGGACTGTTGATGATATAGACAACCCCGAAGAAGAGCTTTGAACCTCTCCCATGCATGATATAAATTCTCATCTGGCTTTTGTTTAAAGAACACAATCTCACTACGCAGTCTCGCTGTCATTCTAGATGGAAAGAATCGAATGAGAAATTTCTAGGCTAAGTCATTCTAGGTTGTAATTGAACTTTCCATCTCAGCTTTCAACCACTTCTTCACTTTCATCAAAAGTTATAGTTGGAATAGTGTCAGACTAATATAATCAATTGACATACCCATAGGGATAAATGTGTCACTGATCTCCAGAAAGTTTTGTAGATGGACTTGTAGATCTTCATGTGAAATCCCCTTATAATGTCCACTACTAGTCAAAAGTTGCACCATGTTCTATTTAAACTTAAAGTTACCTCCAACAGCTAGTTTCTAAAAAGAAGAGGTAAAAATTTTTGGAAGTAGGATTGGCACTTCACAAATTGTCCAGCGGGATGGTTGATCTTCATCCATGAGAGCAAGATTGTCTTGTTCCTCTTGAATTTGTGGGATATATAGAGAATACTTCTTCTCTCCCATTAGTGAAAGCGTTGCTCAGGTTTGGGGCTTGGTTCAACCAATTCTCTATCCCTTGCCAACTTACTAATCTGCAAACTTGTTTCCTGCAAATTCAATACCAAGAATAAGTGTAAAGAACCAAAGAAATCTAAAAATCAAAACTAAAACTAAAATAGTTTCCAATTTACAACTCCCCGGCAATGGTGCCAAAAGCTTGTTGTGCCCAAGTGTACACACAAGTGTATGTGGTCTCATAAAGTAATACAGTAGCCTTATAAAAAGATGAATATAGATCCCTCAAACACTTGTGTTAAAAAACTATCAAATTTAAGATCAACTATTAAGATTTAAATTAGTGCAATCATAACCAAAAGAGTTTTGAAAGTTTATAAACAAAAAGTAAACTAGAGTAATGCGGAAAAAGTAAAGACTTTGGACAATCAATAGATGAAATACTAGGGTTAAAGCACTATGAACACTCATACCATGCTATTGAACTTCATTCATTAGATTACTTATCTTGATTGTTGATTCAAAGCGTTTATCATATGATCATAGTCTCCTGACCTTTAACCTTCTACCTAACTGGACATTACAACTACATCATTGAGCCAGAATGTAATAATCCATTTAGATGCATTAATATGTCATCCTACATGTGAAACAATCAAGTCTTTTAAGTATATCCCTATCCTAGTCTCTAATTCAAATTCCTTATTTTATAAGAGAATAAGAACCTTACTCTACTTATCCCCATATTCTATTTTCCTATTCCTCCTCCCGAGCTCACAGGGTCGACAATATATGTATTTTAAGGGTTGAAAATCCTTAAAATGGTGATAACTAGGATAAATAAACAACCAACCATGATATTCAATCCAAACAAACTCAATTCAAAGATATCGTAAACATGTTCTTGACCTTAAACCCCGAAAAGGGATCGTTTAGCCACTCATGGACATAATCGTGA
Organism: Capsicum annuum; assembly: GCF_002878395.1. Classification (NCBI taxonomy): domain Eukaryota; kingdom Viridiplantae; phylum Streptophyta; class Magnoliopsida; order Solanales; family Solanaceae; genus Capsicum; species Capsicum annuum. Next base: position 57,988,441 of record NC_061114.1, read on the forward strand.
TCCAAATAAATGAATACATGAGAAAATACATTAAAATCTAAAGTAAAGAGATATAAACCCTAATTAAAACCCTAATTAAAGTGTTTTTATCCCCTCCTTAAGCCTCCAAGATGTCCAAGGTGCGTAATAACAAGTACAAGAGTCTTATTTATAGGACAAGGCTTTTAGTCGCGTGTGAAATGGGTGGTGCGCTGCGAGGTACAGTCCAAGGGAGTGTGGGTTATTTCATGAGGTCTGTTTCAGTGTATTATGGTTCATATATTCTTTGTCAAGTGGATTATGTGTCGCGTCATGGGCTCAACGCTAGAGCTCACTAGAAATCGTCAAATTGACTTCTCAACTCGTATTGTGCATTTGTTCTCCGTCCATAGCCTTGTGGTGTTGTTTCAACTTGAAATTCAGCTTGTTTATCATCCATATATCATAACAATCAACTCAAAAAGCATCCTACATAATCAAACACCATGGATTAGAACTCAAAACAACCAATAATCCATAACGGCAAACTAGAAACTTAAGCTAAGAACTAGTTTTGTCCACTTTGATCTTTACTTAGTTTTGACTCTTGGCTTGGTTCGATTTCACTTTTAAAAAATATGAGAAATTTTTTACACACATAATTACACAATCAATCCCTTAGGAACTCATCACATACATTTGAATCCATCGCGATAGACTAGAACAAACAGCTAGTTCAAGCTAGTAATACTAGTTTTCTCATTTGAACACTAAGTAACCAAATTAAGTACAAACTCATTTGAAAGACACCATAAAAATTGTATTCACATACTTAAATACTTAGATACTCAATTAAATCATCATTAACATGTTAAACACACGAGAAGTTCTCCAAATAAGGCTCAATAAGCTATGATAACAACACTGAAGTGCATAAAATTTTCAATATTTAGAGTGGTGGATTAAAAATACACATGCACTCCATTCAGCTCACCTGCAAAATGAATATGATGAGCATGCAAAATAGAATAAACATGTATAGTATCATATCTTACCAGAAGAAGGTCAAGCTAACAGTAGACGGGATCCTATATCGTGTAGCAGTGAACCTATACCATCTACCAAAGAGCTCAACTGGGAAACAAAAAGAGTCAGTCAAAGCATGAGGAATAAAAACATAGGCTAAAAGAGGAAGAAATTTACTCATGCAAGCTAAAAAGGCAGGAAATGGTAGAATCCGACCACAAAGATTGATAACCTAAAGCAGAAGGGTGATGAACATGGTATTGTTATGCAGCGGGATCATTATCTCAAATGTAAGGGTTTGAATAGAAATATGGAGTATGGTTTTGGAAACCCTAATAAGGGTATATGTAGAGGAGTATTGGACTCAATCATCGAGTTGGGTCGGATAGTTTTTTCTTATTTGTTAAGTCTGTGAACTAATAAAGATGTTGGGCCCAATATTTTGTACTTTTTTTAATGATCAATAAGACCCACAAAATTTGCTAAAAAAGTACTATTTTGAATTATGCTAGTTCAGTATGGAGAAAAATATTTTCTTATGTTCATATTTCTAAAAGATTTGAAAAATATTCCTTTTTAGAAAAAACAAGCTCTTTGAAAATAACAAAAATAATTTGCTTAAAGAAAGTGAGGAAAACAAGTGACAATACCTCTTACTACTCCCAAAATCATTCGACCAACCAAATTGTGTGCGCACATACACAGACACACCCCAATGCTCCAACAACTACCAATACACCCCACTTCCATGATTTCTACCCACACCCACCTCTACCTAACCACCCTATCACCCCCACCGACCCATACCTCATCACCTTACCCCTATCCCTGTGTCACCTACCACAACTTTTTTGTCCTTCCCCTCCTCCACTATGATATGAAGAACTCTATCCCTATCTATTTTTGTTGTTTCTTTTAATTAGATATATATGTAAATATTTTAATTTAATTACATTTTTTTAGGAAAAAAATTAACTAGGAAAATATAGTGATTATATGTATGATATATAGATATAGTTTAAAATATTACCTAACATAACTATACTTAGGATTTATAGTAAATTTCTAAAAATTTTCCATAAATATATCTCTGCCTTTTCTCTCCCATGACACTTTTCTTGATCATTTCCCTCTTTTATATATTGCATCATTTCATTCTCTATTATTTTATCTATTGCATCTTCCTCTTATCTCCCTTCATCTTTTCTAAAAGTAATTACTTTGGAAGCAAAAAATAGATACCCAAATTATATTAATGAGCCATGAGAAGAAATCACACTATCCATAATTTCTCCCTCTTTTCAAATCTATTCTTTTTCTCTTAAAATAGTTTGACTTTATTTTTCTAGTGATAAAGACGATTTTGCTGAAATTATTTTGTGCCTTTCAAGAATATATCTTTTCCAATTTATGTGTAGTATCTACGTATTAGGATTTTTTTGGTAGTGTAATATACCATAATTACAATAAATTATTACAGTTGAAAATAAAATGAACAAAAATAAAAAAATAAAATAATCTTCTTCTTGACAGAGGCATGGATATCTCGCTCTCTTTAAGGAGATTCAAGCCCACTGAGCAAAATCTATACTAATCCAGCAGTATATATCTTGAATTGTCCCCTCCAAGATACAACATACCATCAATGATACACAACTCAAGAAACTTCAAGTTAGTTGAAGAGTCCAAAGCTCAACCATAAAAACACCTTCCTTCAACATATTAAAAATCTCTTTTGTTTAGTGAATATAGTTGAAGACTTAAAAATTTTGTTTGTCTAAACTCTCTCTTTCACTAATATAATTACTCTCTTTTGTATAGTGAATATTGTTAAAGACTTAAAATATTTTCTATGTCTCAACTCTATCTTTTACTACTACACATAATAATATTTTTTTGCACTTATCATCTTTTTCTTCTGTAACAATAAAGGAAGAAATTAAACAACACTATTTATAGGTGAAGAAATATTCCATGCAATGAATAAAAATAAAGTGGGGGTATTGAGTTAAAAGTGACAAAAGAATTTCAAAATGAGGTATAGGCAACTCAAGTCTTTATAATTGAGTGTAGGTGATAATTGTTTTATTATGGATTAAGAAAGTTGGGGCAGTTTGAGAATATCCCACAACTTTTAAATTTACACTTTGATCCAGATGTTACCTAATATAATAGGAAACGGAGGGAAAAAAAGACCAGTTACTCTCTCTTTTTATCCATTATTATTTTCTCTCGCTTAGCGATTTTTTGTTGTTCATTGTTGCTGCTGCTTTATTCATCATTTTTTGTTTCATTATCATAATCTTCTACTTCATTATCATCTTCTTTATCTTTTTGACCATTGTTTTTGTTGTTGTTATCGCTACTGCTGCCACTTAACCAATTTCTTAGGTCAAATTTTGTTCTGTACATCACTTTTCACTTTGGCATTACTTTATAGAAGACTTTGGTAAGTCAAATTATGATTTTTAGTTGAATTTGTCATCTATGTAACTACTATTGTGCTATTTTTTCAACAATAGATAGCACACAAATATGAATGCAACATATAGCCATATGTCTAAACAGCTCACTTATCTGTTGCAACAGATGAGCCATTTGTTGCAATGAAAGACTTATATGTTGGATTCATATTTATGATTTTATAGTGCCGTAACATGAATCGAACAGATGGGTCATCTGTTGCAATATATGACCCCTCTGTTGTAATAGACTAGTTATCTATTGCAACAGACTAGTTATCTATTGCAACAAACTAGTTATCTATTGCAATAGGGTAAATATTTGTTGCAATAGATTAGTAACCTATTGCAACAGAACCTGAACTCGATTCCAGCAGACACGCCATCTGTTGCAACAGCTAAGTCACCTATCACAATAGATTAGTCACCTGTTGCAACAGGACCCAAACTCAATTCCAACAGATGAGTCATCTATTACAATAGGTAAGTCTTCTATCGTAATAAGTTAGTTATCTCTTGCAACATGTCACTTATCTATTGGAATTAACTTCAAAGGTTCTTTAGTACTTTAATATCTATCCCAATGGGCACTTCATCTATTGCAACAGATGTATAATCTGTTGCAACATATGATTCACTTGTTACAACAGATGACTCATCTATTGAAATCATCTTTAGGAGAGTAACATGAATCCCAATAGGTAAGTAATCTATTGTAACTAATCACTTATCTGTTGCAACATATTTTTCACCTATTGCAATAGATTACATATCACTATTAATTTTATTATGATATCATTATTAACTTTTTTTAACAAATAACCTTATTTAGGTACCACTAATGGAGAGATCAATAACAATAGGGGTGGATTGTCATGGTCAATAGATCGGGAAGAGTAATCGATATGTATGGAATTGGAAGGAGGGTGAAATAAAGAGACGATAGCTATGAAAGTCCAAAGTGATGTTTCATATAATGATTTTATGAACTTAATCATCAACTATTATGTACTGAATTTCCAATCGGAAGAACTCATCATAGATATATGCACAACTACTTTGAAAATCAAAGGGTACTACCTTTAAAGATAACAAATCATGTTTGGTTGCGTACTTATCTTAGTGATTCAGCCAGGTCGATGTTAAGAGTGTACGTGGTTGAAAAATTGAGAAAGCATGAGAACTAGATTGTTGAAGAACAACAAAAATAAGACATATTTGATTATGAGTTGGATGATCTAAACATGAATATTCAAAATGATGATCAAACACCTACGCCCATTGGTGTGATCAATACGGTGGGCAGTTTTTCTCAATCGACATAGTCTAGTAATCATCAAGACGATGAGACTGACTTTTACAAGGGAATGTCATTCAAGGATAAATATGAAATATCTACTTCATTGTTTATTGCTTACTTGAAAAGAGATTTCAGAATATAGAAGGTGATTAAGTTGAGCAAAGTCTTTTGCTTCAAATGTGCTAATCCGAACTACAAGTGGTGGTTAAGAGAGGTGAAGTACTTAACTTCTGACAGATTCGTCATTCATAAGTAAGAAAAGTATCACACATGTGGTTCGGAGTACATTTCGGGCCAAAATTCTCATACCACAACAAAGGTCCTCGGTTAATATTTCAATAATAGATTCCCAATGGCAGAGGCCCTTCTACAAGGGATATGGCCAATTAACTCCTTGCAGAATTGGGTGTCATGGTCAGTTATTTAAAGATATATACAACCATGGGGATTGCCAAGGACTTAGTTAGGGGGACACACGAGCATGGGTATGTAGTCCTTGATGCCTACCATTATATTCCACAAATCCCAAAAGCAAGACGGTGGCACGTTGATGAAAATGAAAGGTTCAAGTACTTTTTTGCATCCTATGGGGCTTGGATTCAAGGTTTTCAACATTAGAGAAAAGTCATAGCCATCGATGGGACCTTCTTGAGGAGTAGGTATAATGGAGTTTTGCTAGTGGTGTGGCACAGGATGCAGAGAATCACATCTTTCCTGTCGCTTTTTGTGTAACGAACAAGGAATATGATGACTCTTATGGATATTTTTTAAAACAAATACAAAGATGCGTCGAAGATACCAAAGAGTTATGTTTTATTTTGAATAGGCATCTAAGTATTCCAAGGATAGGTTCAATTTTATACACTTCATTTCACTTTGGTTGTTGTATGAAGTATCATGGAGTTAACATTCGGAATAACTTTCACAACGAAAGGGTCATGACCCTTTTTTATAGAGAAGCTAAAGCATATAGTAGAGAGGATTTTTTAGACCATTTCAATCAAATAACTGATATACATCCCAAGGTAGTAGAATGTCTTGTACGTGTTGGTTTTGAGAGATGGAGTTATTCATTCTATCTAGAAAATAGATACATTATTATGAATTTAATGTCTTGTTTAAGTTATAAGTTTAGTATGATGTCGTACTAAGTGATTCTTTTGTATAGGTACAATATTATGACGTCAAAAATGGCTGAATCAATGAATTCATTGTTTGGTGATGAAAGAAAATTTCCCATAGTGGCTCAATTTGATAAAATAAACTAGAAATATGGCCAATTTTTTCATGAAAGGCATGTAATGTTTGAGAAATGCAGGAACCAAATTTGTTCTAGAAGCAAAAAAAATAATATCAACGAACATCAGTCTAGGAAATATGTTATTTTCTTATCAAATAGCATATTACAAGTTCAGTATCGGTGGTCTTGGTGATGTTTCCATAGTCGATCTTCAAAAAAGATCTTGTACGTACAGAGTTTTAACTTGGACAAAATACCCCACCCACAAGCTATGGCAGCACTTTGAGCTCAATACGATAAAAAATATAAAACTAAAACTTATGATTACCCCTCTCCATATTAATTGGTGGGAAAATATATAATGGAAAATAGTGAGCATATTACTCTGGTACCTCCCTAAGAATCTTGGGTTGTTCCTGCAAAGTTTTTGGGAAGATTAATACCTACTCCATATGTTGACCCAAGCACTATCTAACTGAGAAAAAGGCCATATAAGAGGGGGCATGGAGTTGGAGAATCATTTTCATCAAGAAAAATTAAGTGCTCCGTATGTAAGAACGTTGGCCACAAAAGAACCACATGCCCGAATCACAATCCACCATGATCGTTGTAATAGCAAAAACTTGTTTTGTTGTTTGTTATGGACTTTTATATATTTAACTCATTATTGTGAATGTAAATGTTATCATTCATTATATAAAATATCTATTTTAACAACTTGTGCATCAATAAAAAGTGGCAAGACAGGAACTAAATACAACAGACCACAAAAATATTTTCAATAGATTACTCATCTATTGCAACAGATGGACATTAGCTGGAAGAAAAAAATACAGTTCATCAAATTAGAATGTTTTACTCCAACAGATGACAAATCTATTGCAATATATTGATAATCTACTGACAGAAACCCAACCGATGACCAATCTATTTCAACAGATGGTCTATTTGTTGAAAGAACTCAAAACTTTTGCTATTGCTACTGGATTCAAAATTTCTCCTTAATCCAACCGTTGACATATTTTTTGAGAAAAATAAATAGACAAAATAAAAATTAAATAAGAATTAAAAAGCCAAAGTCGATCAAAAATAATTTTTTCACTAAATAAAAAATAAAATACATTAGGTATAGATCCGATATAGAAAAATTAAAATACATACGCTAAAAGAAAAACCCCATTCTAATTATTATTTTTATTATCATCATCATTATTATTATTGCCAGCTAGCCATTCTTCAACCGGCGGCAGCAAGGTCCTCCTAAGCTTGAGCATCTCTCCGAACATCCTTGCTCTCATGGTGACCAACTCCCATTGCAGGTCATTAACCTGCCTATGAAGTTCCCGCATGGTGTTGCACAAAATAGCAATGTTCCAAATAGGATAAGACATATCTAGAACACGCATGACAAAAAATATAAACACAAAAGTAAAAAAGAGTCTAAATGTAATACAATATATACTACCAACTGGTAGATTTACACAGGAAAAAAATAGGAATATGATTTTTAAAGAGAAGTGATTGAAGATGTAATATGAAAAGAAAAAATGTAAGAAATAAATAAAGTGGAGCAGAATGGAGATTAAGAAAGGACCTACTTATAGAGGTTTGAATCGAATGTGTTAGGCAAAAAGGCACGACTAGCTAGCTCCATTGTATTGATTATATTCAAACTGCTGGCTTTTAATTTTCTTTAAGAAGTTGTGACTTTTTATTTTATAGTCAAACTTTTCACCTTTTTAAAATGATTTCTCTCTTAATAACAGTCGTTATTATTGAGATATTGCAACAGATTGTCCATCTGTCGCAACAGATAATACAATATCGCAATAAATGGTCTGTATGTACAACAGATGAGACATCTGCTGCAACATATGGATTATTTGTTGTGATAGATGGACTATCTATTGGAGGAGATGATTTGATTTCTTTTAACAGTTGGTTCATCTGTTAAAACCGATGGGGAATTTGATTCATCAACTGTTTTAAATATGTTAGACAAAAAGTCACGACTATTCACCTCTTTTCTTATACTTATCACATACCTTAATTAATCCAAATTGGTGATTATTTTATTATATAAAATAAAAAACAAATTTAAAAACAAAAAAGGTGAAAGAAAACAACATGTAGCACTTGTTTTTTCTTGATGGGCATGTAGTCCTCTAACATTGAAGATAGTGGTTACCCTCTGAGCCTCCGTCGTCTTGTACACTACTTAACGATGGGGTAGGAAGAATAAAGTGGATGTAGATGAGTGGATCCACTTTCATACATGGGAGTTATGTATTATTGATTAGGCTTTCATGACAGACACACATAAAGTACAATGATTTTGTGAATGTTATTTTTTATCGATTAGACATTGATCCTTCAAACAAGATCCTATATTTTATAGTTTAGTTTGATAAATTCAAACTGATAAAGTCGAAGGGTTCCAAGAAGGTTATGTCAATATCTTGTTACAATTTAATGATGGTTTTACTCATGTTTATGCATCAATTTTGGAAAAGGATTCAAGTGTTTAGTGGCAGTGTAGACATTCAAATAGTGATTGGACTGATTTTGAGGGTTCAATGGACTTTTGAAAGGCCTCTGAAGCCTCTCACGACTACAAACAAGAATGGAAAGCCAATAGTTATTACCACGGTCCAAATTTATATAGATGGGTTGTCGAGGAGACTATTATACAATAGAAGGTGCTTACGAGAATACCTGTGCAGGAAAGAAGAGGTGGAGAATACCTTATATAATCTCAGATCTTGTTTAAGAGGAAACACAGGAAAGCAAGGAACTTCTGGATAAAAAAACTAAATGAACCAAAAATATGAAAGTGTACCCTAAAATTAAAATCCGACAGTCGTTCTTGAAAAGAAAAATGCTAAAGAGGACTTGAGCTGGACAATTTTCTAGGTACTATGAATAGCGAGTGTGGTCTTAATAAAGACCCACAAAGAGCAGGATCATAACTCTAAGGAAGCAGCTTGGCGAGCACAGCGGATTGGTAAGATTTTCTGTCAAGAAAGAAACCTAAACCAACAACTCCAGAAGTAAAAACAAGGGAAGCCAATGCATTAATTTCTAAAGTCTAACTTGCATCCCATGCCTTCTATTTGTGATTCTGATCAGGTCAATGGCAGTAGAAACAACAAGGTCTGAAGTTGGGAAGAAATCCCATGCCTTATTTTCTTCACTGCCTTTGACTAGACCAGAACCACAAGAAGATAGCCTAGGATGCAAGTTTAAATTCAAAAATTTCCACCTTGGCTTGATCCCTTATTTTTACTTCAGAAGTTGTTAGTTCAGGTTTCGTTCCTGACCGACAATCTTACCACCATTGGTGCTCACAAAGCTGCAACCTTAGAGTTTTTGTCCTGCATTTTGTGGGTCTTCATTCAGGCCACACTAGCTAGTTGCAGTCCCCTAACGAAGTGCATAGCTCCAGTCCACTTCAGCATTTTTATTTTCAAATTGGATTGATCGATTTTCATTTTTGGATACACTTTCACATTTCTAACTCATTCAATTTTTTCATTTTTCATGTTGATTTCATTAGCCAAATTCGCTACACGTTTCTTCCTACCCTGTGTTTCTTCTTTAATAAGGTCTGAGTTGATATATAGTCTTCTCCATCTCTCCCTTCCTACACAGGTATTCTCCCAAGCACCTTCTATTGTATAATAGTCTCCTTGAGTAACCCATCCATATAAATTTGGACTAGGGTAATAACTATTGGTTTTTTATTCTTGTTTTGCAGTAGTGAGAGGCTTCAGAGGCCTTTTAAAAGTTCATTGAACCCTTAAAATCATTTTAATCACTATTTGAATATCTACACTACCACCAAAAACTTGAACCCTTCTCCAAACTCAACGCATAAACATTAGCAAAATCTTAATTAAACCGTAATAGGGTATTAACACCACCTGCTAGGTCCCTCAGCCTTACCAGTTTGAACCTAACAATCTTAACTATAAAATGTCATATCTTGTTTGAATGATTAACGCTTAATAGGTAAAGAACCAACATTTACAAAATTAGTGTACTAGATTGTAATACCCCATACTTTTTCCTAGCTAATTTCATCTCAAGAATGCCTAGTATTAGCTTCTAAATTGAATGATGACTATTCCACTAGGAATTTTCAAGCTTTTCACTATTTGTCATGTGGAAAATTTAATAAGCTTTTCATCGGTATAAGATTCACCAAAACCCGATAACCGGGTCAGAAGTTATGACTATTTCAAGTTTCCATCATAAAATAGTGCCATATTAGTCAGTAGCGCGCCATGCCACAAGAGGAAATGGAATTTGGCAATTCCAATAGGGGTCTGCAATTATGCCACATCACGCCACAGCCCATGTTGAAAATTGTCCTTTTCCAGTGTCTCAGCGCGATCTCCCCCGCGTTACGTCAAAGTTCCAGGTCACAAAGAAAGGGGCAAAGCGATGGCTCCACATCACGCTATCCCTCAGTTTCCCAATTGTCAAATTCCAGTGACACAATGCGATAGCACCACGTCGCACCAGGGGTCCAATTTGGGAAATTTTAACTGAAATTAAATGACATGTCCAGGGTTAAAAGGGTCAACTTCCCACCCCTATTTAAGCCCTTTAACACGTGATTCAGCCACTTTTCACCCAAAATATACTAGTTTCTCTCAAAAACCTCTCAAGAACAATCTAGGGCTTTTCATAGAAGATTCAGAATAAATAATTTCCTCCGTTAATCTTCACAAAATCATGAACCAAGGTATGCGTAGTGTTCATTCATGGACTTTTTTCATTCATGAAGCCCACGAATCTCTTTTCTAAGTTTAAGTTTATGAATTTCATATTGGGTTTGTTTTTTTAATGTTGAGAATGACCAATTGAATTCAAATCCGTGTTGGGTGATCAATTTTATGTGGAATTGATTTGTATAAATATATATTCATGTGAACCTATGAATAAAACCTAGATGATGAAATTAGACATGAATCATGATTATTAATTGTTGTATAATATTGTCTACATGTACTATGCCTACCATGTGTTTGATTAAATACCTAGATAAAGGAACAATGCCCAACTAGTATGATATTATGAAATCCCCATGTATGTACAAGTTATACCTATCCCATGTTTTGATGGAATGCTTCTATAAATGTATTATGGATTATGATGTTAGTTATATGTTCAAGTCAGTTTTCTTTCCATCGAGTCCTGGGGTACTTGTACCCAAAATATTAGTTGTGTGCCTAGAGCCATGTCATGTTTCCATGATACTCTCAGTCAAGCTACGAATCCTTAGACTTTAGATAATCTTATGACTCAAGAAATCTCCATGATCTCATAAACTCAGTCAGTTGTCAGATATCAGTAATATTCTGTTAGTCAATAGAATTCAGTAACTCAGTCCATGTTCAATTTTGTATATTATGTTCAATGCTATTCAGATGGGAGTAGAAATTATCACCGAGTGAACCCAAGGATGGGAAATCACCTATTATATGAGGGTGTGATTCTTAGGAGCAATCCTTGCATTCCAGAACTATATAGACAGCATAGGTTGACACATTATAGTCTGCTATTTGAGGGTATATGAGGTGGCTTAGCCTGCTATATGAGGGTTCCCACTGGTCTCACTTGAGTTACCTATTATATTAGGGTCACTCGCATGTTGTCCTTACCAGTAGTGCAGTATTGACACCCTTCCCATCAGGGCATAAATTGGATCCCAATTCAGCTATAATGCATCAGTTGGGGATGTTGGTTAGATGACTACCTCCCATAATCTCAATATCAATCTCAACAAGAGAACTCATATAGTTCTTCAGAATTCAGGACTGTCAGAGATAGTTAACTCAAACACAGTAAAAAACTCAGATAGTTCCATCAGATTCAGGACTGTGGATACAGTCACTCATACTATCAGTTATATTCAGATTCAGTAATTATGTTATCACAGTATTAGTGTCAGTTGTTATATCTCATGCATGTATTCTCATGCTCATGATAGTTAGTCATTTATTATTATTGTTCAGGCATATGAACCCCATGCATTTAGCCTACCTCACATGCATACCAGTACATTCAAAGTACTGACGCATTTGCGCTATGGTGTCTTATACCATAGGTTCAGAGACACGAGCTTTAGATCAGCAGTAGATTCCAGTTTCAGCAGTCAGAGTTAGAAATAAGTCCTTATCATTTGAGGACATAATTATTCCCTATTATCTTATTAGTTATTTTATTAGTTGGAGTTAGTTGGGGACATATCCCATTATCTCCTTACTCAGACAGTTCAGTTAGTAAGAGGCTTTCCAGACTATCATGTTTCAGACTTTAGTATTTTTAGTTTTGTTTTAGGTATTCTGTTACCCCACACAGATGTTATATTATTCATATTATGTTCAATTTTGAATCTTACGGCCTTTCAATTTATGTTTCTGCATTATTCTATATTTTATGCGGTATACAGGTACAGATATCAATCATGGGTTAGCTTATGGTCCTTCAAGGTCATGAGCACCGTGTAGCATTTTGGGTATTAGATTTAGGATGTTACAAACTTAGTATCAGAGCCTAAGGTTCAATAGAGTCCTAGGAAGTCAAAAAGTCGCATCTAGTATAGTCTTGTACATGGGTGTATTTTGCGCCATATTTATATACAGGAGGATATAAGATATTTTAGTAACAGTTTCCCCTCATTCAGTATTCATGTCATACCAATGAGAATAATATCAAGATAATCTCTGAGTCTAATCCATTCTCCTTTTCTTCTACAAAACATGCCTCCTAAAAGAAGAAACAGAAATCAGTCCTCCCCTCAGCCCGAAGATCCTTTGGGCGAACATATTTCTCATGCATAGTTTTGAGCTGCATTCACTACTCTTGCTATCTCAGTTGCTGCTCATAATGAATGACCAGCTATCGTTACGGCCAATCCAATGGCCAATTCAGCTGTAGCCAGGATTCAGGATTTCACCCTAATAAATCCTCCATCCTTTATCGGGTCTAAGACAGATGAGGACCCTCAGAAATTCCTAGATCAGGTACAGAAGGTTACAGACATAATGGGGTTTACTTCTAGTGAGAGTGCTGAGCTAGCTGAATATTAGTTGCAGGATGTGGCTCATACTTATTTTATGTAGTGGAAGTTAGAGATGGCAGACGATGCAGGGTCAGTTGAGTGGGAGGAGTTTTCTTCAGCGTTCCTTGATGGATTCTTTCCCCTAGAGCTTAGAGAAGCTAAGGTGCTAGAATTCATTAACTGCAGGCAGGGCAATATGACAGTGAAAGAGTATTATCTTAAGTTTTCTTAATTAGCCAGATATGCCTCTCATGTGGTTACAGATAGCAGGGAAAGGATGTGTAAGTTTATTTTAGGGGTGAATGATAACGTGGTTAATGATTGCAAATCTGCCATGTTGAATATTGACATGACTTTATCCAAGCTTATGAGTCATGCTTAGCAGATAGAGAAGTAGAAGTTTAAGTAGAGAAAGAAGCAGAATAAGAGACCTAGGACAGGTAGCTTTAATTTTAGTCAGCCTAAGTCAGAGAGAGGCAATCGCTCTCAGATTTGTCCTAAGTTATCAATTCCAGCTCTTTGTTCATCCAATGCTCCAGTTCCTAAGTTTAGAGAGGGTAACAAAGATAGAGCGCCAGGCTCTAAGTCCCAGGGCAGTGTTAGTAGTACCCGCACTTATCCTCTTTGCTAGACTTTTGGAAAGCACCATCAGGGTATTTGCAGAGCTGGCAGTGGTATTTGTTTTGGATTTGGCAAGCCAGGCCACAGAGTCAGAGACTGTCCTCATCCAGTCCTCAGGGTTAACAGAATCACTCCTCAGCTCAGTCCGATCGCCCAAATCAGCAGGGTGCCACCTCCAGTGCTACTAGTGGGCAACCCCCAAATCGTCTCTACGCTCTTCAGTCCTAATAGGATCAGGAAAATTTTTCTACTATGTCATTACAAATATTTCATGTGCATGTTTATGTTTTGCTAGATCCCGGAGATTATTTGTCTTTTGTTACTCCCTATATAGCAGGCGATTTCAAAATCAGTCCCAAAATCCTATCAGAGCCCTTTTCAGTCTCTACCCCAGTGGGTAAAACCATCATAGCCCGGGGGGTATACAGGAACTGTCCGATTATGATATTTTAGAGAGTCACTTCAGCAGACTTGGTCGAATTAGAGATGACTGATTTTGATGTCATTCTCGGCATAGATTGGCTTTATTCGAACTATGCCACAGTCGACTACAGAAACATAATAGTCCTGTTTCAGTTTCCAAATGAACCCGTCCTTGAGTAGAAGGGTAGTGTATCCACTTTCAGGGGTCAGCTTATTTCCTACCTTCGGTCAATGAAAGTGATATCTAAAGGATGTGTCTATCATCTTGTTCGAGTGAAGAACACTAGTTTTAAAATTCCCAGCCTTGAATTAGTTCTAGTTGTAGGTGAATACTCAGATGTCTTTCCCGAAGATCTTCCAGGAATTCCTCACCAAAGAGAAATAAACTTTGGTATTGATCCTCTTCCAAATACTCAGCCTATCTCTATTCCGCCATACAGAATGGCACCAGAAGAACTCAGAGAACTAAAAGAAAAATTGAAGGATCTCTTAGATAAGGGATTTATCAGGCCCACTGTTTCCCCATGGGGCACTCCAGTATTATTCGTGTTTATGAAAGACAGTTCTCTTAGGATGTCTGTAGACTATCGTCAACTCAATAAGGTCACGGTCAAGAACAAGTATCCTCTTCCCAGAATCGATGACTTATTTGATAAACTTTAGGGTGCCAGTTATTTCTCTAAGATAGACCTCAGATTCGGCTATGATCAGCTCAGAGTTAGAGAATGTGACATTCCAAAAATAGCTTTCCATACTCAGTATGGTCATTTTAAATTCCTAGTTATGTCCTTTAGTTTTACCAATTCCCCAGCCACTTTTATAGACTTGATGAACTGTGTGTTCAAGAAGTACTGGGATATGTTCATCATAGTCTTCATAGATAATATTCTGGTATATTCCTGCAGTGAGCATGATCATACAGACCATCTCAGAATAGTACTTCAGACTCTAAGAGATCATCATCTATTTGTCAAATTCAGTAAGTGAGAATTTTGGGTAAGGTCAGTAGCATTCCCAGGTCATATCATTTCTGGTGATGGCATTAGAGTAGATCCTTAAAAGACCAAATCAGTAAAAAACTAGCCTCGCCCTGTCTCTCCATCAGATATCAGGAGTTTCTTGGGTTTGGTTGGCTATTACGGATGATTTATTGAGTGATTTTCTTCTATTGCATCCCCTATGTCTAGATTGACTCCGAAGAAAGTCAAGTTTCAGTGGTCAGATCCTTGCGAGAAGAGTTTTCAGGAGTTGACGACTCGACTCACCTCAGCTCTAGTTTTAGCTCTTTCAGATAGTCCAAATGGGTTCGAGGTATATTGTGATGCATCTAGAAAAGGTTTGGGTTGTGTCCTCATACAGCATTATAAGGTCATATCCTACGCATCCAAACAACTTAAGCCTCATGAGAAGAATTATCCTACTCATGATCTTGAGTTAGCCATCGTAGTCTTTTCCTCAAAGATTTAGAGGCATTAGCTCTATGGAGTTCATGTAGATGTCTTCACAGATCATAAAAGTCTTCAGTATGTCTTTTCTCAAAAAGATCTCAATCTTCGTCAGAGAAGGTGGTTAGAGCTCTTAAAAGATTATGACATGAGTGTCTTTTATCATCCAGGCAACGCCAACGTAGTGGTCGACGCTCTCAGTAGACTGTCTATGGGTAGTGTTGCTCATGTGGATGACAGTAAGAAGAATTTAGCTCAGAAAGTCCATCAACTTGCTAGACTAGGCATTCTCTTAGTCGATATTGTAATACCCCGTACTTTTTTCTAGCTAATTTCGTCCCAAGAATGCCTGGTATTAGCTTCTAAATTTAATGATGACTACTCCACAAGAAATTTACAAGATTTTTACTTTTCTCATGTGGGAAATTCAATAAGCTTTCCATCGGCAAAATATATGCCCAAACCCGATAATCGGGTCAGAAGTTATAACTATTTTAAGTTTCCATCATAAAACAGCGCCATATTAGTTAGTGGCGCACCGCACCATAAGAGGAAATGACATTTGGCAAATTCCAGTAGGGGTCCACAATTATGGCATGTCACGCCAGGGCCCAAGTTCAGAATTGTCCTTTTCCAGTGTCTCAGCGCGATCTCCCCCACGTCGCATCAAAGTTCTAGGTCAAAAAGGAAGGGGCAACATGATGGGTCTGTATTGCGCCATCCCTCAGTTTCCCAATTGTCAAATTCGAGTAACATGGCGCGATAGCGCCGCATTGTGCCAGGGGTCCAATTCAGGAAATTTATACTGAAATTAAATGACATGTCTAGGATTAAAAGGTCAACTTCCCACCCCTATTTAAGCCCTTTAACACGTGATTTAGCCACTTTTCACCCAAAATATAATAGTTTCTCTCAAAAACCTCTTAAGAACAACCTAGAGCTTTTCATAAAAGATTCAAAATCAAGAACTTCCTCTGTCAATCTTCGCGAAATCACGAACCAAGGTATGTGCAGTGTGCATTCATGGACTCTTTTCATCTATGAAGCCTAAGAATCTCTTTTCTAAGTTTAAGTTTATGGATTTCTTTATGAATTTCATATTGGGTTTGTTTTGTTTATATTGAGAATGATCAATTGAATTCAAATCCGTGTTGGGTGATCAATTTTATGTAGAATTGATTTGTATAAATGTATATTCATGTGAACCTATGAAAAAACCCTATATGATGAAATTAGAGATGAATCATGATGATTAATTATTGTATAATGTTGACTACATGTACTATGCCTACCATGTGTTTGATTAAATGCCTAGATGAAGGAACAATGCACAACTAGTATGATATTATGAAATCTCCATGTATGTACAAGTTATGCCTATCCCATGTTTTGATGGAATGATTCTATAAATGTATTATGGATTATGATGTTAGTTATATGTTCAAGTAAGTTATGCTTGGTCAGTTTTCCTTCCATCGAGTCCTGGGGGTACTAGTACCCAAAATATTAAATATGTGCCTAGAGCCATGTTATGTTTCCACGATACTCTTAGTCAAGCTATGAATCCTTAGACTTTAGACAGTCGTATGACTCAGGAAATTTCCATGATCTCATGAACTCAGTCAGTTGTCAGCTATCAGTAATATTTCATTAGTCAACGAAATTCAGTAACTCAGTCCATGTTCAGTTTAGTAAACTATGTTCAGTGTCTATTCAGATGGGATTAGAAATTAGCACCGAGTGAATCCAAGGATGGGAACTCACCTATTATATGGGGGTGTGATTCTTAGAAGCAATCCTTGCATTCCAGAACTATGTAGATAGCATAGGTTGAGATATCATAGCCTGCTATATGAGGGTAGATGAGGTGGCTTATCCTGCTATATGAGGGCTCCCACCATTCTCACTAGAGTAACCTATTATATTAGGGTTACTTACATATTGTCCTTACCAGTGGTGCGGTATTGACACCCTTCTAATCAGGCATAGATTGGACCCCAATTCAGCTATAATGCATCATTTGGGGCATTTCTATTAGATGACTACCTCCCACAGTCTTAGTATCACTATTAGTTAAAGAACTCAGATAGTTCTTCAAAATTCAGAACTGTCTGATACAGTCAACTCAGACACAGTATGAAACTCAGATAGTTCCATCAGATTCAGGACTATCAGATGCAGTCACTCATGTTATCAGTTATATTCAGATTTGGTAATATTATTATCACAGTATTAGTGTCAATTGTTATTCTCATGCATGTAATCTCACGCTCATGATAGTGAGTCAGTTATTATTATTTTTCATGCATTCAGCCTACCTCACATGCATACCAGTACATTCAAAGTACTGACGTATTTATGCTATGGTGTCTTATACCATAGGTTCAGAGACACAAGCTCCAGATCAGCAGTAGATTCCAGTTTCAACAGTCAAAGTTAGAAGTGAGTCCTCATCAATCAAGGAAATGATTATTCCTTATTATCTCATTAATTAGTTTATTAGTTGGAGTTAGTTGGGGACATGTTCCATCAGCTCCTTACTCAGATAGTTCATTTAGTTAGAGGGATTCTAGACTATCATGTTTCAAACTTTAGTATTTTCAATTTTATTTTAGGTATTCTATTACCCCACATATATGTTATATTATTCAGATTATGTTCAGTTTTGAACCTTACGACCTTTCAGTTCATGTTTCCGCATTATTCAGTATTTTATACAGTATATAGGTACAGATATCAGTCATAGATTAACTTGTGATTATTTGGGGTCATGAGCACCGTGTAGCTTTCTAGGTATCAGATTTGGGGTGTTACATGGATGTGTGTTTTCATGATAAGTTGATTTGTAATACATACCTCTCACATATGAAGTGGTTCTATCTGCAAGAAGCATATTCCTCCAAACCCATCTTTAATCTAGCATTTAATGTTGGCCAGGTAAAAGTTGATCCACTTTCACTTTTTTTTATCTACAAACAAGAGAAAAACATTTAATGTTAAAAAAGAGAAGAGTAAATAGAACATTACAAAAGGGTAACACAAAATTGAATGAATACAAAACATTACAACAAGTGTTGCAATAGATAACCCATCTGGTGCAACAGATACCCTATCTGTTCAACAGATGAGTCATCTATTTTAATAGGCAATGGATCTGCGGCAATATAAGGTTGAAATGTTACGACAGATGGGTCATTTACCAACAAATCAAACCAGCCTTGCCACTGGTGGGATTTCTTCCAATAGTTATTCGGTCTGTTCCAACAACTGATTTATCAGTTGCAACAGTTTATGGAACCGTTGCAACACCACCAATAATAGCATCAACAACAAAGAAACAAACAAAAGACATAAAAAATGATACTCACAACAAGGCTTTTTAAGTTCTCCCAAGAAATGCCTTTTTTTCATATTTTAATAAAAATAATGGTTCATTCATTCATGACTTAAAAGTCACCTTTCCTTTAATTTTATCAATAAATAGGATATTAGTAATGGGTAAATCAATAAAAATAATGAAAGTAAATATCTAATTTAAATAACATACAAAGAAGAAGATGAGAAGGAAAGAGCAATAGTGAACCATACCTGTAATGTCAAAAAAAACAAAGGAATTAGAACACCCATTTCAGTCGAGAAAAGATATTGATCGATTGAGATCTAAAAGAATCCTCAGGCGAAAGAGGTGAGAAAAAAAAGGAAAAAAGAAGACGATTAAAATTACCTAAAGAGAAGAGAAAGAGAATTCTGAAAGAAAGAAGAGATATAAGTTAAGTTAATTTATGGCTGAAGGAGAGACAATTCTAGAGATGGGTTTTAAATATTCATTAATAACTTTGAGGGGTACGAGGAGACGGTGACATTGAAAAGACAATATAAGAATACTCAAGGCAGAGATTTTTGAGTTATCCAAGTAATATATTTTATCACCTTAGTATTTTATCCTTTTTATCTCGAAAAGGAATTTGCTTTAAAATAAAAAAAATCTTAAAACATATAAGTCATCTGTTGCAATAGATGACAATTTCTATTTGAAAATTTCCAATAGCTCAATCATCTGTCGTAATAGATGCCAACGTCTTTTTGATAATTTACAACAGATAGGTTATTTGTTGCAACCAATTTAATAATTTGTTAGATAAATTCAAGAAGATAAATCATTCGTTGCAACTGGTTCAACATTTATTTTTACATAATTCCAATCAAGTTAATATTTTCAACTATAACTTTAATTGATTTAGCTACAACTAGGGATGAGCTGATAGGGTCAACTATATTACATGATATTGGTATTGTATTTCTCCTGACCTGAGTTATCAATTGATCACTCTAAGTTGAAATGATTCTTATTAACTTATTATTAAGCTAATACCAAAATTGATTTAGCTAGAAATAGGGATGAGTTGATAGGGTCAACTACAACTTCAATTGAGTCTTTTCAATTGCATGATATTGGTATTGCGTTTCTCCCGACCGAAGTCGTCAATCGATAAATATGAGTTGAAATGATTCTTATTAACTTATTATTGATGTTGGTATTGCGTTCCTCCCGACCTGAGTCATCAATCGATCACTCAGAGTTAAAATGATTCTTATTAACTTATTAATCTAATACCTAAATTTCTTTAGCTAGAACTAGGAATGAGTTGATAGGGTCAACTACAACTTCAATTGAGTCTTTAAAGCTGCATGATGTTGGTATTGCATTTCTCTCGACCTGAGTCGTCAATCGATCACTCTGAGTTGAAATAATTCACTTAACTTATTATTAATATAATATCTAAATTTATTTAGCTAGAACTAGGGATGAGTTAATAGGGTAAACTACAATTTCACTTGAATCTTTGCAGTTGCATGATGTTGGTATTGCGCTCCTCCCAACCTAAGTCATCAATCACTCTCTTTGCGTTGAAATAATTTATATTAACTTATTATTAAGATAATACCTAAATTGATTTATCTATAACTAGGGATGATTTGATAGGGTTAACTACAACTTCAATTGAGTCTTTATAGTTGCATGATGTTGGTATTGCGTTCCTCCCAACTTGAGTCATCAATCAATCACTCTAAGTTAAAGTGATTCATATTAACTTATTATTAATCTAATATCTAAATTTAGTTAGCTAGAACTAGGGATGAGTTTGGAGGGTCAACTACAACTTTAATTGAGCCTTTGCAATTGCATGATGTTGGTATTACATTTCTCCCGACCTGAGTCGTCAATCTATCAATCTGAGTTGAAATAATTCTTATTAAATTATTATTAAGCTAATACCTAAATTGATGTAGTAGATCTATGTATGATTTGATAGGGTCAACTACAACTTCAATTGATGCTTTGCAATTGCATGATGTTGGTATGTGTTCCTCCCGGCCTGAGTCATTAATCGACCACTCTGATTTGAAATGATTCATATTAACTTATTATTAAGCTAATACCTAAAATTCATTAGTATTCTATTTGAACTTAATACACTTTATTATGATTAGACGATTAAAAATTATATCTTTTAAAATTTAAAAAAAAATAATTAAGATCAATTTGGATTAAATTAACAATTTCAAAACTTGTCATTCTTTTCCAAAAATACAGATCAACCCATAAAAATCATCCATTTGCGGGAAAAATATTTCATTATTTAAAATCTCTAGTTATCTCTCTTTTGTTTCTCTCTCAACAATACAAACAATAACTACTCAGCATATTGCATAATCCTTCAAAACAGATCAATTTTCTTTCCATTTCTTACCACATAGTTATTATTTTTGACTTTATTCTCACTTATATCCATTTTATTCTCTATTTCTATAGGTAACAGGGTTTGAGAAGAGTTCTACATTTGTTCTTTATTCTAAAAATTAGGGCTTTTAGTTAATGAAGAAAAAGAATACTTTTAGTTGTATTACTTTCGAGAATGGATCAATAATTTTGAATTTTGATGCTAAAAATGAACAAAGAACCCAAGAAAATCCTAATTTTTGTTGCAGTGTTTCATTGACTGTCATGGTATTATTGGATAGTGTTTGTGGTGTTGTTGGTGATTATTGGTGGTGGTGTCGCTATTGGTGGTCTTGGTGGTGGTGGTGGTGGTGGTCTTGGTGTTGGTATTAGTGGAATTGGTGGTGGTATTGGAGGTCTTAGTGGTCTTGGTGTGAGAATTAGTGGAATTGATGGTAGTGGTGGTGGTCTTGGTGGTGGTGTTAGTGGTGGTGGTGGTGGCATTGGTTGTCTTGGTGGCATTAGTGGTGGTTTTGGTGGCATTGGTGGTGGTCTTGGTGGCATTGGTGGTGGTCTTGATGGTCCATCTGTTGCAACTGGTGGAACATCTATTGGGAGATATTAAATAGATATTCAAACAGATTCACCATCTATTCCAACTGATGGGTTATTCGTTGGAATATTTTTTTGTAATGTGGTGTTTAATAATTTATTGAAATTTGTCTTACCTTTTTAAAAAAATTATGCAGACACCAAATCTAATGTATTTTTGTTTTTTGTTGTTTATAGTTAAAAGATATCGCCCAATAGAAAAGAAACTGAAAGTGGATCAACTTTTGACCACATAACAAAAAAGGCTAGAGTACAGATAGATTCGTAGGAACTTCCTGAACAATCTCAGACAGGGAAAAATAAAGCTGAGGAAAGTTATGAAAAGGAAGGTGGAGAATGGTATATAGAGGCAGGTAAGGAAAATAAAATTGAGGAGGAAGAAGAAGATAAACAAGAAAAGGAAGAAGTAGAAAGTGAGAAAGAGGATGTTGATCAATATGATGATAAACAAGAAGAGGAAAAAGTATCAAGTGAGAAAGAGGACGATGATCAACATGATGATAATGCATCACCAATGGGGCGTGAATTAAGTTCAAAATTCCAGCATAATCCTATCTAAAGTATTTAGTATTGACAGGTTTTAAGTTGCAATGCCGATAGATAACCCTACAGAACTAACTGGTGATCTTGTACTTAAATATCAGTTGGGGAAATCTTTTGATAAATTTAGGAATATTATAAAGAATGAAAACATAGACGAACTTTTTAAGAAGAGCTGCTTTGGATGCTTTATTGAGCTACCTGAGGACCACACTACCTGTTTCCAAATGAGCATGGTATATGTCTTCTCAATCAAAGGATCAAGTAGGTGGGGGATGATATAGATTCAACAGAGCAGGGCAAAAAGATCGATGAAATCTGGATCAACTACTATGACATGCCAGTTTGTTTTGGTATGAAAGAATTTTCCATAGTGACGGGCTTAATATGAGATCGTCCAAAAGAACCTCTCATCAAGGAAACACCTTGTAAAATTTCCAAGGCAAGCAGGACAGCCAAACTACTATCATCAAATAAAGGAAAGGCATTATCCAAGAGACCAACCACCAAAACCAATAAACGCAAGGAAAAAATAGATGGGTTGTTCGACATTACAGGATGTAGCTACAAAGTGGTAGATTTGATAAAAGATCTCAAGGATAAAACCATACTAAAGTAGTACAGGGAGCAATTGTGCTTAGTTTTGTTTGTCCATTCCGTTTTATTGGCAAGAGATGTCAACAAAGTCATAGAAGATGATTTGTTGGTGCTTGCTGAGGATTTTGAGAAATTCAACAATTATCCCTGGGGATATGACAGCTATAACATGACTATCAAATATTTACTGACAAAGCTATCCATAAAGACGATCATATTATATGACTTTCCTTGGGCTTTCATGGTAAATTTAGTCACTATTTTTTTACTCATCCATTAAGTTATATTGAATAATTATTAAGACTTATTTTTGCTTGGTTCCTGTTTACATATTTTAGAATTGGGTATTTAAAGCTATTTCTCTCCTCCGAAAGTAGGTCAAGGATTACCCGAATGAGGTTTCTCATCCAAGGATCCTTAGGTGGTTGGCTGCAAAGAGCAGCGCAAGAATAAAAGAGGCTGATCTCTTTAACCCTATGAATGATGCAGTATGTCTTCTTTCAAGTAAAATAATTTTATTCAAAGAAAGATATTGAAATAAATGTGTCATCTGTTGCGATAGATGGATCATCTATTACAACAGATTACCTGTCTACTACAACTGGTTCAATAAATAGGTAATTTATTTCAACAGACGATCCATATTTCACAACAGATTACTCATTTTTTTCTTTGGTTCTTTGAACTTGACTCAATATATTACCTATATACAATAAATTATGGAACAGATAGGTAATTTGATGTAACATATTATTAATTTGTTGCAACAGATAGATCAGCTGTTGATACAGAAGATCATCTATTGCATAATTTGTCCGTGTTAACATGTAACCCAATTAACTAAAAATTATTATATGATTTAAATATATCTATCTTTTTTTATAGTTTGTGCATCTATGGATCATGCCTACTGAGCAAGAGTTGAGGATGACTTCTTTTATTACTCTAGGTCTTATTGATACAATAGCAAACCTAACAGTGGAGTAAATAAAGAAGGAATTGGCTGGAGAAATAGCCATAAGAAGAACAGTTAGGCAAGGTCAGCCTAATGTTGAGGCTCTTCATGACCAACCTACTGCAACAGATCTAGGTGCTTCTTCTGGGGGTGTTGCTGATGGAGTTATTAATATTGGTGGAAGGCATGTTAATTCTACTGCTTTTGCCAGTCGTGTGATAATCATTTTGATTCTCAAGAAAAAATAAATATGTTTGAAAACACCCCTTTCACATGTCCCTCTCACCTCTACGCAAGTCCCCCTCACCCTTAACGGGTCCCTCCCACCATTATAGTAGTCTCTCTCACCCCTCTTCACCCTTATATTCTCATTGGAAATATGAAGAATGCAAGGATAAACTGGATAAACTCTTTGAAAAAGAAGAGGCTATCGCTAAAGCTGTCAAGGAATTAAATCCAAGAGGGGTGTCATACCATCCAATAAGGTGAGGGAGCCATACACTCCTACAATGGCTGTTAGGAGGAAGAAAAGAGAAATTAGCCAAGTACTCTCCAATCAAAAATAAAAAAATTACAACTCCTCCCTCTCCAAAATTTATTGAAGTTTAGGGGCCATTGAAGAAGGTGGACATTTATGCAAAACTTGGTATCAAAGAGAAGAGGGTTCTGCTATAGGCTTCTAATCTACTCTATGGAGAAGAAGCTACGTAACAGATGTGTCCTCTGTTGCAACGGCTGGTTTTTTAGTGCAACTGGTGGTGGTTCTGTTGCAACATATTACCCATCAATTGCATAAGTTACATTAGATGGGTAATCTGTGAACATAGTCAAAGAACCCTCTACAACAGATGGACCATCCATTGCATCTTTTCATTATGTTTTCTTTCTTTACAATACTAACCTAGTTAAAAATTGACTTCTTATATCACAGTATGTTGAAGAAATTCTCTGCCTCATGAGGGGCAGGCAATTAGCGTACCCAAAGTTTGTGATGCTGCTGATAGGATAATAGACCTCAACTTCTACTAGAATTTCAAGAATAGGTACGATGATCTCACTAAGATAGCGTCAACTCCCGGTGGCCTGGGATTTGATTCATTAGTTTCTGGGTTCCAATGGGATGAAAAAATAATTAAATATATTAGGGGGGAGGCCATATCCACATATGCAAGAGTTGGACCAACGGAAAGAGAATCTTGCAGTCATGAATGTGGATGTCATACATTATCTGGTTGTTGAGATATTACTCGAGAAGGGAAAGATCAAGGTTTATGATTGCAACTTACCTACCTTCGATGAGGCAATTTTTTTTACCCACATCCAGCCACTGTTGGATTTGTTCCCTAACTTGTTGAGACAGAGTAAACTGATGGATCATTTCCAGCGAAAGTGTTGAGGAATCAAACATGGGATTTTTAAGGTCAAAACAAGGACATAGACCTTCAAAAAAATGAAACCGCTATCGCGTACAGGTCGTATGCGCTTGCACACGTTGAATGTTTACTAACCAACACAGAAATAGCCAAGCGAATGACCTTTCTGTGTGATAATGCTATCTGGGATTATGGGGTACTAACTGGACGTGTGGTTCCTGTGTATAAGGAATAATATGTAGAAACAAAAACATCATAACAATTTTTATTTCAAGTCACTTCACTACACATGTAGTGGCAAATTTTTTTGTCGGATGAAAGTTGAATTTTTTATAATGCAACAAATTGTCAATCTGTTGTAATAGATATTCTATCTGTTTTGACAGATAACTTATCTATTGCAATAAGTTGGTCTTCTGTTGCATTATATCAATATTTCTATCTAAGTCTATCTATTGGAACACTAGGAAGACCTGTTTGATAATTTTCAACATATGATCTACATATTACAACATATGTCTAAATCTATTTGATATTTTCCAATAGATATGTCATTTGTTGCAATAGATACCTTTTCTATTATAATTTTTGAATCTAGTATTGCATTTTAATTAATAAGTTCAAATCTAAGGATAAAATAAAATTCATAGAAAAAATAAAATAAACCATTATCAAAATAGTACAACTAAACCATCATGAAAACCAACACTTTTGGTACATCTCACCAGTAGCAATTACACCATGAAAAGTTCAACAATTACGCTTGACTATCCATGTGGTCAACAACATAAAACTAGTAGCAAATACACCACCATAAAAATTTAAGAAATTAGGATTGAATATCCATGTGCCCAACAACACCAAACCAGTAGCAATAACGCCATTGATGTAGTATATTCTTACTTGATTCTGTTCCTTTTCAAAAGTCTTAACTTTCTTCAACAAACCCCAGATTACATGATTTTTTATGAGGGGTGTTGTTATTCATACCAATCAAAGTATTCACATCTACCCAATTTCTATAAAAACAAGACCACAATTAAAAAATAATTACAAGTCAATAATTAATCAACTAATTAGATAAAAAAAATATTACCTTTAAAATCTTACAAGTAAAACCTACGACCTCAATTCTATTGAGTCCAAAAAGTCTTCAATAGAGCTTCATGACCACACTTATAAAGTTGAAAATCCTTATCACAAAAATAGTAAAGATGACCTCGACATTGTCAAGCTCAGTTGGAAAAAATGAAAAAAAATGAAGAAAAACCAAATACCAATAATTTGAAGAATTTGGATAGAGAACAAAAGATGAAAAAGAAGAAGAAAATTTGAGAATTTAGGGTTAAATATTAGGAAGAAGATGAATATATAACACAATGGGGGAAAATAACCGTTGGGGGCCAAATCAGACACCAAGTCAGCAAAAATGGGGGTTCAACATGCCTTGGCTGCGTGAATTATACGTGAGCTGACAACAGGGCAAAAAGTGTCAAACTAACACATTTAATGCCTATTTTAGGTGTTTAAAATGAACATTGTATACTTGAGGTGTCAAAGTTGAAGGTTGCTGCAACTTGAGGTGCCTGCCAATGGGTTCCGTCTTTTTTATTTCAAGTCACTTTACTTTACATGTGGTGGAAATTTTTTATGTCTAGTGAAAGTTGAATTTCTTATAATATAACAGAGTGTCTATCTGTTGTAATAGATATTATATTTGTTCTGACAGATAGTTTATTTATTACAATAGGTTGGTCATCTATTGCATTGTATCGATGTTTCTATCTAGGTTTATCTGTTGCAATAGTGGGAAGAGATATTTCATAATTTCCAATAGATGACCTGCATGTTGTAATATATGTCTAAATCTATTTGATATTTTCCAATAGATATGTAGTCTATTGCAACAGATACCTTATATGTTGCAATATTTAAATCTAGTATTTCATTTCAATTAACAAGTTTAAATATAAGAATAAAATAAAATTCATAGACAACATATAATAAATTGAAGCCTTTAGAAATTACATGAAATAAATCACAAATAAATGAAATGTAAAAAAATTATTATGGGTACAGATCTCAACAAATAAATCAACAATTTAAATTTTGATGCCAATAATTCCTAAAGAGGGGTGAGGTTATTACTTTGACAGACTCAAACTATAAAGATCTACTTATTATGGAATTCAGCTTTAGTCGTCGTGAATCTTTAATATCACTTACGTACGATTTCCTTGCTTTCTCTTCTTCCGTGGTTCCATAAAAAGTGTAGCATATTGTCAATGCGTTTTAGCACTAGCTTTTATTATGGCATCCACCTAGAAAGTCAGAATTGTCAATGTTAATCATAAAGATACAAAAAAAAAAAAACTATAACTCATCTAATTTAGCAAATAGATTATCTTTCTGTTGCAACATATGTATCATATGTTGGGATAAATTAAAATATGAGGAAGACCTGTATTAGAATTTCCAACGGATAAACCGTCTGTTGTAACATATGACTCATCTATTTGGAAAAATTGACATAGTAGGAAGTCTTAATTTAATTTGTCCCAATAGATGACCCATATGTTGCAGCATATAGATCATCTATTGGTACAAATAAAAATAATACATAGGGTAGAGCTATTTGATTTACAAAATAGATAAGACATATGTTACAACAGATACCGTATCTGATGCAACAGGTCAGTCAACTATCGCAATAGATGTATATAGTTGTTTGATAATTTTCAGCAAATGTGCCATCTATTGAATAGACATGTGTATGTTTTTTAGTTGGAACAGATGTTATATATTCACCTTATTTAGCACATGTTGCTCTCTTGTGACCCTTGTATATTGCTCAATAATATAACACAAAGACAACGGAGTTGCAATTTTTCTTTTTTGGATGCTTGATAATCTCTTGGAAATTACTTTTCTTCTCCTCTTAGCCTTAATATCTAATGGAGTGGATGGATATGAAATCCTCTTTGATGAAATGACACCCATCTTAGATGTCAATTTCTTTACAGAATCAGTTAATGTATTAATATCATTAATTAACATATTATGTTTCGCCGTACACTCTTGATATTTGCATGCAGAACATTCTGTAGGAGGGGAAAAATCTGTATAACTAATATGATCATACTCATAATGGTTTTTTTAAAATCTATAGGAGGAGCATCATTAGCCCCAACAACAGCACCACTACCACCATCAACAGCTCCATCACCATTAACACCATCAACAACAACAAGCCCACCATCCAAAATTATTTTTCTTGTGGTGATTGTTGCTCTAAATAATTCCATTTTTATTTTGTCAATGACCTTAGGGTTCGATAAAGTTTACACATACCATAAATTAAGAAAAAATGCCATCTTCAACTCTCAATTGGTCGAAACAAGTGGCGGATGCACAATCTAACATAAATCGGTACATATATTAGAATGATGATTAGATCATTCAAAAAAATCATTAATTAAAACAAAAACTTAATTAGAATTAGACTTACTGCATATTTCAGGGGGTGAAGATATCAAGAAATTTTATATTTTTATCAGTTTTGGCTGATAACCATCTTAAGATTCTTAATTAGGAAACTTCTTCCTAGTAGTTCACTTGTTGTCTCAAATAAGGAATGGCTTCAAACTCCCAAGCATATAAAATAACGTCAAAAAATTAAAAGCATTATTGAATAAAAAATAAATTATATCATAATAAAAGAAATATTTACCATGAAAGCCCATGGAAAGCCATATAAGTTAATTGTCTTTGGTGCTAACAGAGTCAACAAATATTTGACAGTTATTTTGAAGCTTTCATAACCCCAAGGATAGTTTTTAAATGCCTCAACATCCTCGAGGAGTATTATCAAACCAAGTGGTATGTTGTTGTTAACGTCTCTCACCCAAAGAACATTATGTACAAACCAAACCAAGCACAATGACTTCTTATGCTTCTTTGGTAAACTTTTGCCTTTCAACGCTTCTATCAAATTTATGTTTTTGAAGCTTAAACCAACAACAGACACCAGGTCATCATGATCACTCGACTTGTCTTTACCTTTTTGGGGTGTTTGGGGTGTTTCTTTTAGGTTAGAATAGGTATAACTTAAGAAGGAGAAGGAGGATTACATTTTAGTCAAGTAACTACGGCAAACTCCTTCCAAACAACACAAACAGGCATGCCACAGTAATTTGTCCACACCTCATCCATCTTATCTTTATTTTCAAACATAAAACTACACTTGAGAAAATCATACACCATTTTTATTTGGAAATGACCATTGTTGTCCTCCGGCAAATCAAGATATTGCCCAAATCAGCTGTCCTTGAAATAAACATCCAAATTTTTTTCTAGAAGTATTTTTCTAAAGGCATCGAAAGATTTTCCCATGGCTGACTTAACCACGAAATCACCCGTTAAATTTGTGGCACCATCATACTACATTCTCATAGGATAACTATCAATGCTGAAGATTTTTTACCAACTCTTCAGTGGAAGGGCTATTAGCATTTGGATCATCTCTTTTGAAAAATTCCTTCTCCACATGTTCATTATCTTCTGCTTCTGATTGAGATAACACTTATAAAGAAAACTCATAGAGTGGTGGATGTAGCCTAGCTACTTTACTTGTTTCTTTACTTGGACTTGATTCAGTTTTTTTTCTTTTGGGAGCCATATTATCTAAATTAATAGAAATATAAAATAGATTATAATTGATTAATACATCATTAAAAAGGATAAGAGTATATCTAACATATACAATAGCAAAATTACAGTTCGAACAGATCATACATCTGTTGCACCAAATAATTTATATGTCGTAATATATAACTAACCTGTTGCAATGGATGATTAATCTGTCGAAATAATAAAAATAGATCACTCATCTATTGAAATAATTAAAGGATTTGTGCAAATAGATCACATATTGGTTGCAACATATGAGTGATCTGTTGTAATATATAACTAACCTGTTGCAATGGATGATTAACCTGTTACAACAATAAAAATAAATAACTTATCTATTGAAAAAATTGTCTGGTCTATGCAACATATGAGTGATCTATTGGAACAGTTATTAACGGTAAATATTGTTTAGATTTTTTCCAATAGAAGGGTCGTCTATCGCGACAGATGAATGATTAGTTGAAAAAATCAAGTCTTGGACATGTCCTGTTGGAATAGTTGATAGGATTTTATCCAACATAAGGTTTATATATTGCATCAGATGATTAATCTATTGCATTAGATTTTTATTTCGATGGCTCCTCCATTGCATCAGATAGTAAATTTGTTGCATCA
Source organism: Capsicum annuum (assembly GCF_002878395.1). Classification (NCBI taxonomy): domain Eukaryota; kingdom Viridiplantae; phylum Streptophyta; class Magnoliopsida; order Solanales; family Solanaceae; genus Capsicum; species Capsicum annuum. The sequence goes on from NC_061114.1 coordinate 58,019,091, forward strand.
GATGGTTAATCTGTGGCATCATATTTTTATTCAGATGGTTTCTCTATTGAATCCAATTTTAAATCTGTTGCATCATATGGTTAATCTGTTGCATCAAATTTTTAATATAATGGTAAATCTATTGCATCAAATTTTTTATTCGATGGTTAATCTATTACATCAATTTTTTATCCGATGATTCATCTGATACATCAGATGGTTAATCTATTGCATCAGATAGTTAATATGTTGCATCATATGGTTAATCTGTTGTATCAGATGGTTAATTTGTTATATCAGATAGTTAATCTGTTATATCATATGGTTAATCTATTACATCATAAGGCTAATCTATTACAGAAAAAAATAGTAGCATGATTTTGTTCAATTGAACAACAGTAATATCACCATTTTTACCAAGAACAAGAACAAATCAACCCAGAAATGGGCGCAACACCAAAAACACCAACATCATTGTTTTGTTTGTACAAACACAAACAACAAAAATCAAACTTCCAAAAACACAACAAACAACAAAAAAATCATATTTCACTCCTAAAAGAGAAGAGAATAAATATCAAAAATTAGGATTTTACTCGGACCACATTTCAAATTAAAGCAACAAATATTAAAATTGTTCACCAATACTAGAAGAGAATTTGCCTCAAGTTTCTCTTTTTCTCAAAACTAAGAAGGCCATAATTTTTTAACTGTGAAAAAAGAAAAGAGACGATGAAGAACTCGAAGCTATTGTGGAGGGAGAGTAAGGCTATCACATCGATTGATGGTTGAAAGTGGAAAATAAACTCGAAGACCAACTATTTGTTGCTGGAGCTTGAAGTCACTGGGGATTAAAAGGGGAAATTTGCAGAACTATAGATTGAAAGTAACTATCAAGAGAGAGAGAGGAGAGACGGTCGATTTGGAGAGGAGTGAGGTGTGGGTTGATTTGTCTTTTAAAAAATATTAAAAATTTTTAAAAATATTAATCAAGTCCATAAATAACTTAATCAAATTTTTTAATTATGTTTGACCCTTTAAGTTGGTCAATGTCACCAATTCTTTATTCAAGACTTAAATGACACATTTCCTTCAATTTTCTCAAGAAAGTGAGGTAGTAAAGATATTAGGTCAGTGGTCTAGAGATTTCAAGAGTTACAAGAAACTAATGGTATTTATGATCACATCCTACCCCCAAGATATCATATGAGTAATGGGCCTAAAATGTCATTTAAGTTGTTGCACATTATAATGCAACACAAGTTGCACATTAGAATGCAACATCGGTCACCAACGAACATAGAAATGTATCACACTAGGAAATGGTATAACATGCACTTTAACGTTTAACTAATATTAAAATACACCCAACACTTTAGAATGTTCTTGTCTTCTTCAATATTTGAAAACTTAAGAGTTCAAAAATAAAATAATATTTTATATTTATTTAATTTATGATTAATCTTTTTTTTTTTTGATAAATTAGTTCAAATTTAGTTGTTAGTTTCTTCTACTCCAAAAATTATTGTTATAAAATTCATAATTGATATAGAAGATGATGAATTACTTCGTACCTTCCCCCTTCAAAAAAAAAATCTAGGGTCTCTAGCGAGGGGCTTTATGTTAAAAGTGACAAAAGAGTTTGAAAATGAGATGTAGGGGACTCAAGTCTTAATAATTGAGTGGAGGAGACAATTACTTTATTATGGATTAAGAAATTTGGAAAAATTTGAAAATAACTCGCAAGTTCTTAAATTTATACTTTGATCCAAATGTTAGTTAAGGTAACGGGAAACGGAGGGGAAAAAGGCACATTTCTCTCTTTTCTCGTCCGTTGTTGTTTTCTCTCTCTTTACTATTTTTGTTGTTCATTGTTGCTGCTACTTTATTCATTATCTTTTGCTTTATTATCATCATTTTCTACTTCATTATCATCATCATCTTCTTCTTGTCGGCATTGTTGTTTTTACCGCTACTGCTGCTACTTTACTTGACAAATTTGTTAGGTAAAATTTTGCTTCGTACATCACTTTGCACTTTGACATTACTTTATAGGTGACTTTGGTTAGTAAAATTAGAATTTTTAGTTGAATTTGTCATCTGAATACACAGCTATTGTTGTTTTTCAACAATGGATAGAACCTGTTCATGAATACAACATAAGAGCCCACAATTTAAACAGATCACTCAGTCTGTTGCAATAGATACATATTCTGTTGCAACAAAAGAATCATATGTTGGGTTCATGTTTATGGGTCTTTAGTTCCCGTAAAATGAATCAAACAAATGGTTAATCTGTTACAACAGACAATAAATCTATTGCTACAGAATAATTATTTGTTGTAATAGAATAATTATCTGTTGCAATAGATAAATATTCTATTGCAATAGATGAGTAATCTGTTTGGAACAACACAATACAGCTCCTGCCACAAACCCAACAGATAACCCATATGTTTCAACTCTTGCTATTGATACTGGATTCAAATTATTTCTTGATTGTTGACATGTTTATTGAGAAAAAAAATAGACAGAATGAAAATTAAATAAGAATTAAAATGTCAAAGTCGACCAAATATAATTTTTTTAATAAATAAAAACAAATAAAAATACGTAGGCTAAAAAAATAATTTGTCTTCACGAGGTAGGGAGTTAAGTTCTTGGGATACACCACCCTCCCCAGATCCTACTTGTGGAATTATACTGAGTATGTTGTAGTTTTTATTTTTGTATTTTTATTTGATCAACTTTAATAATTTACTAAGTCCTTGATTAATATGATCTAATAGAGGTCTATACTTGAGTATTAATGTATGCATTGGGTCAAGTTCTAAATTTCAACTCTTCCTATTGCTACTGGATTTAAATTATTCCTTAATCGCCGACATATTTGTTGAGAAGAAGAAATAGACAGAATAAAAATTAAATAAGAATTAAAACGTCGAAGTCGATCAAACATAATTTTTTTATTAAACAAAAATAAATAAAAATACATAGGCTAAAAGAAAAAAATAATCTAATTATTATTATCTTCATTATTATCAGCCGACTAATCTTCAACCGGTAACAGCAGTGCCCTCCTCAGTCTCTGGATCTGCCGGAGCATCCTGGCTCTCATTGCAGACAACTTCCATTAAATGTCATGAACCTGAGTTTTAAGTTCTCGCACAATGTCTTGAGAAGAATAAGAAGAAACATCAAGATGAAGGTAAACTAATTTATTTTTCATCCTTCTAATTTAATTTTCTTGCATAATTTTTGTAATCCTTTTATAATAAAGCAGTGCACCTCGACAGTCTCCCTCGTAGTCAGCATCAAGTAAACCTTAAGGAACTTATAGTCGTAGTGATTGACATTGCTGCAGCCGATGAAAAAGCTGAAGAAGAGAAGAAAAAAAAGAAATGAAAGATGAAAAGGCATCAGAAGAAGAAGATGCAAAATAAGAAGAAAAATATGAGGAGAGGAAAGCTGAAGAAGAAGTAGAACATAAGAAGAAAGAAAATAAGAAAATAAAAATGAGAAGATGGTTGATAAAGAAGAAGTGGCTGAATGAAGAAGAAGAAGAAGAAGAAGAAGAAGAAGAAGAAGAAGAAGAAGAAGAAGAAGAAGAAAAAGAAAAAGAAGAAGAAGAAGAAGAAGAAGAAGAAGAAGAAGAAGAAGAAGAAGAAGAAGAAGAAAAAGAAAAAGAAGAAAAAGAAGAAGAGGAAGAAGAAGAGAAAGAAGAAGAAAAGGAAGAAGAGGAAGAGGAAGAAGAAGAATAAGAAGAAGAGGAAGAGGAAGAAGAAGAATAAGAAGAGGAAGAAGAAGAAAAAGAACAGAAAGAAAATGAGAAGAAAGATGTAGAAGAAGAGGAGAAAAAATATGAAGAAAATAAAGTGGATGTGATGGGCATTGTTAAGGAACTCAATGATGATAACATGTAGTTCGTGGTTTGGAACAAATAATTTTATTAATGATTTGTTGTTTTTAATGATTTTTTTATGAATAATTAAATTACATATATTTGGCATATCAATGATGACATTTACTAATGAAATTATGTTCAGTTATTCCATTGTCTTGTTAGATTAAACAGTTGATTGTGTTGCCAGTTCAGCTATTGTACTAAGTTATAGAGCTTGATGGAAAATATTATAGAACTTGTTCTCTATAATTTTTAGACTGAACGCATGAACGATTGAATAAATCATATATTTACAATGACGACTAACAAGTTTATTGTTATATGTTGCATTGTGTCACCAATTCAGTAACTATCATGGTTTATAGAGGTTAATCGATTGTGTCCAGTGTAAATCATTGACGCAAAGCCTTGTCAATAATATACCATATTCGTTTATTGCCCTTAGTGTCATATTAGGAAAAAATGAATAATCAAATAATAAAATAATAAATAATTAAATTTTATGCAATCAAATTAGCTTAAATAAGTCATGTGATCATATGAGAGTCCATATAAATTATAGAAGGTGATCCAAGATATGTGACGATGGGTAGTGGCTGTACAACCAACATCCTCAAGGAAAAGTTTACCCAAAGCACAAGTATGTTCTGGGGAATTCATTTGTTCAACCATAAGTCATCATTTGTTCAACCACAAGTCATCACCTCACACATCTTTGATCACCACCTTTAATTTATGTGGACTCTCATACGATCACATGACTTGTTTAGGCTCATTTAATTGCATAAAATCTAATTTTCTATTATTTTATTAATTAAATAATCCTTTTCAAAATATGTGCTAGTCATAGTCTATAAATAAATATCCTCGTCTAGTTATTTAATTCTAAAAATAGTTCCCATTCTATTCTAGATTATATCAGGTCGAGTAAATAACCAAGCATAGTCTAGCATTGACTTCAGACTACTTCATTAATAAATGCACTAGACGAGGATACATATTCATAGACCACGACTAGCATATTTTTGTAAAGGATTATTTAATTAATAAAATAATATATCATTGCATTTTATGCAATTAAATGAGCCTATACAAGTCATGTGATCGTATCAGAGTCCACATAAATTGAAAGTGGTGTTCAAAGATATGTGGTGTGATGGCTTGTGGTTGAACAACCAACATCCTTAGGGCAATGTTTACCAAAGCACAAGTATGTTGTGAGGAATTCATTTGTTCATTCACTACCCATCCGCACACATCTTTGATCAACTTTTTCAATTTATGTGGACTCTTATACGATCACATGACTTGTTCAAGCTCCTTTAATTGCATAAAATCCAATTATTTATTATTTTATTAATTAATTATTCCTTTTTTTCAAATATGCTACTAAGAGCAATAAACCAATGCGGTATATTATTGACAAGGCTTTAAGTCTATGATTTACAATGAACACAATATATGGCCCTCAAATCACTTTCACTTATTCAATTATTTATATCTTTGATTGTGTACTAAATGTTTTTTTACCATTGCACTATCCCGTATATACCTTAGCATTGACCGAGTGTGGATCTATATGGTTTAGCATCTACCCAATGCACATGAAGGCATCAATTATATTTATGGTCTATGCAAGAGGTACGGCGGTATGGTATATCAGTGACAAAGCTTGCAGTCTATGATTTACAATCGACACAATTATATTTATTTAATTATTTATATTTCATGAACCTATATAATGGAATCTATCGATTACGTAGACAGTCACCCATAGTTATTGATCTTGGTCAATCATATACTATATCTGACAACTGTTTCATTCATCTTCTAACAGGGTAAATTGCAAAATTTCAACCAAGAACAAAATTGTATAATTAATGTAGAGCCAAACAGAAAGGGCATTGCAACAAAATTTCAAACACTCCATGTCATAAGTTCATTGCAGAAATGGTTTAACACCGTATTTATAGCAAAATACAAGCAAAAGACCAAAAAAGAATCTTTCATTAACAAATTCCCTAGCCATGAAAGCTTTTTTACAATGAACTTACAACTACAACTACAGCAAAAATTAAAACCTAAACTAAGGGGATGGTGGGGGTGGTGAACTCCTCCGGCTGTATGTTCAGCCTCTCCATAATCACTCGTAAAAATTAAGTGATACGCCAGATTTCACGATGTAGGTACTCCCTGTACATACCCAAACCATAGAAGAGATGGTCTAAGTTATTTTGAAGGAGGAAAATGTCGTGGCTATGCTGGAAACGAACCCTCTTTTGTGGTCTGAGTGGAATGCTCCGTATCTGGTTGTATTTATCAATTTTTTGGGGTTGAAAAAGATGAATATTGTGTATAGTTGATAGTTGTTTATATAGACCAAAATAGAAGCCTTTGGTCTTCCTGATCAGCAATAGGTAGACGTATGCATTGGTGGAATTCGAGGAGATAGCGTATACCCAATCGACGCAGGGTGTGAGTGGATATGTAACTATTTTTTTCATGTGTCATAAATGCTCGATTATTCATCTATTCATTTGAATAATTAAATTTTTCAATAGAATTGAAATAGAATTGATAATTAACTATGTGGTATATAAAGAATAATCCCAATAGACTTGACACACAATATATCCCAATAAACAATGTGTGCTTTAGAGTTGTATATTAAAAGTGATGATGTCGACCTAGTATCCAAATACTTAATTTTTTAAAACTTATGTCAGAAAACCTAAAAAAGCTTTCAATGTGTCTATTTTGCAAAATGGAGTTAACCAAGAAATATTTTTTACCGCCTTATTAGTATTTTATCTTTATTCTTTCAGATAGAAGATTTCTTTAAAAAAATTTAAAAAAAGTTTTTCAAACAAATATGTCATATGTTGCAATAGATATCAATATCTGTTTGAACATTTCCAACAACTTAATCATCTATCGCAACAGATTTCTTTTCAATTTATTTTTAAAAATAATTAACATCAACTCAAACCAAATTAACAATTTTAAAACTTGTCATTCTTTTCCAAAAAATATAAATCATCCATTTGCAGGAAAAAGGTTTCATCATTTTGAATCTTGAGTTCTCGCTCTTTTCTTTCTCTCTCTATAATACAAACAACAACTACTCAGCATATTGCTTAACCCTTCAAAACAAATTGATTTTCTTTCCATTTTCGGCCACATAGTTGTTATTTTTAACTTCACTTACTTGTATCCATCATTTTCTCTATCTTCATAGGTAAAATAGTAGGAGAAGAGTTTTACATTTGTTTATTATTCTTAAAAATTAGGACTTTTTAGCTAATAATGAAAAAAAAGGCTTTTAGTTGTATTACCTTCGTGAATAGGATAAGAATTTTGAGTTTTGATGCAAAAAAATATTGAAAGAACCCAAGAAAACCCTAGTTTTTATCGCAATTTTTCATTGACTGTCGTGGTATTTTTTGATGGTATTTGTAGTATTGTTGGTGGTTGTTGGTGGTGGTGTCAGTATTGGTGGTCTTGGTGGTGGTTTCGATGGTTTGGTGTTGGTATTGGTGGCATTGGTGGTAGTGTTGGCTGTCTTGGTGGTCTTGATGCAGGTATTGGTGGCATTGGTGGTCTTGGTGGCGGTGGCGGTGGTCTTGGGCATGGTCTTAGTGCTTTTGGTGGTGGTATTGGTGGTCTTGGTGGCATGGTGGTGGTATTAGTTGCATTGGTGGTGGTCTTGGTGGCATTGGAGCTGGTTTTGGTGGTCCATCTATTACAATAGGTGGAACATTTGCTGGAAGATATTAACTAGGTCTTCAAATAGATTCCCCATCTATTCCAACTGATGGTGTATCTGTTGGAGTATTTTTTGTAATGTGGCGTATAATAATGAATTGAAATTTGTCTTACCTTTTTTAAAAAATTTATGCAGACATCAAATGTAATGTAGTTTTTGTTTTTCAGTTGTTTGTAGTTAAAAGATGTCACCTAAAAGAACAGAAACTGAAAGTAGATCAACTTATAACCACCTAACAAAAAAGACTAAAGTACAAACGGATTCGGACGTACTTCCTGAACAATCTCCATCAGGGAAAAATGAAGCTGAGGAAAGTTATAAAAAGGGAGGTGGAGAATGGTATATAGAGGCTGGTGAGCAAAATAAAAGTGAGAAAGAAGAAAAAGAGGATGAACAAGAAGAGGAAGAAGTACAAAATGAGAAAGAGGACGATGATCAACATGTTGATAATGCATCACCAATGGGGCATGAATTAAGATCAAAATCCCAGCATGAGGCAGTCAAAACTAGTAGTATGGACAGACTTCAAGTTGAGATGTTGATAGATGACCCTGTAGAACTAACTAGTGATCTTGTACTTAAATGTCAGTTGGGGAAACCTTTTGATGAATTTACGAAAACTATGAAGAATAAAAACATAGACGGACTTTTTAAGAAAAGCTGCTTTGGACACTTTCTTGAGCTGCCTTAGGACCACACTGCCCATTTCCAAATGAGCATAGTATATGGTCTTCTTAAGCGTAGGATCAAGTATGTGGGGAATGATAAATATTCAAAGGAGGGGGAAAATGGATGAACTATTGATCAACTACTGTGGCATGCCAGTTTGTTTTGGCTTGAAAGAGTTTGCCATAGTAACGGGCTTGAGATGCGATCGTCCAAAAGAACCTCTCACCAAGGAAACACCCCGCATAAGGTCCAAGGCAAGCAGGATAGCCAAACCACCACCATCATTAAATAGAAGGAAGGCATTATCCAAGCAACCACCTACCAAAACCAACAAACACAAGGAAAAAATAGATAAGTTATTGGACATTACTGGATATAGCTACAAAGCAAAGGATTTGATAGAAGATCTCAAGTATAAAACCATACCAAGGAAGTACATGGAGCAATTGTGCTTGGTTTGGTTTGCCCATTTTGTTATATTGGCAAGAGACGTCAAGAAAGTCTCAGAAGATGATTTGTTGGTGCTTGCTGATGATTTTGAGAAATTCAATGATCATCCCTAGGGATATGACAGCGACAACTTGACTGCCAAATATTTACTGACGAAGTTATCCCCAAAGACGATCACATTATATGGCTTTCATGGTAAATTTAATCACTATTGATTACTCATCCATTATTTTATATTATATTGAATAATAATTATGAATTTTATTTGGTTGCTTCCTGTTTACACATTTTAGGCTTGGGCATTTGAAGTCATTCCTCTCCTCCAAAAGCAGGACAAGGATTACCTAAATGAGGTTTTTTATCTAAGGATCCTTAGGTGGTTGGCTGCAAAGAGAAACATAAGAGTTAAGGAGGCTGATCTATTTAACCCTCTAGATGATTCCGTACATCTTCTTTCGAGCATAATAATTTGACTCATAGAAAGATATTAAAACAGATGTGATATTTGTTGCGATAGATGGGTTGACTATTGTAACAGACTACCCGTCCATTGCAAATGGTGCAACAGATGATTAATCTGTTGCAATAGACGATCCATATTTTACAGCAGATTAACCATCTATTGCTCTGGTTCTATGAACCCGACTCAGTAGATTACCTATCTACTATAAATTATGCAACAGATGGGTAATCTGATATAACATATTACCCATCTATTGCGACATATAGATCAGCTATTGTGATAGATAGATCATCTATTGCATAATTTGACTGTGTAAATATATAACCCAACTAACTGCAAATTATTATTATACGATTTAAATGTATCTATCTTTTTTGCTCTAGATTGTGCATCCTTGCATCATGCCTACTGAGCAAGAGTTAGGGATGACTCTTTTTATTACTCTAGGTCTTGTTGATACAATAGCAGACCTAACGGTGGAGTTAATAAATAAGTAATTGGCTTGAGCAATAGCCATAAGAATAGCAGTTAGGCAAGGTCAGCCTAATATTAAAGCTCTTCATGACCAACCTACTGCAACAGATTCGGGTGTTTCTTCTAAGGGTTTTACTGGTGGAATTGTTAATGTTGGTGGTAGCCATTCTAATGCTGATACTAGTACCAGTCATGATGATGAGCATGTTCATGCTAAAGAAAAAATAAAAATTTTTGAAGCTACCCCTTACACAGGTCCCTCTCACCCTTATATCGGTCCCTCCCACCCTTATAGCAGTCTCTCTCACCCTTCTTCACCCTTATGTTCTTATTGCAAATGCAAAGTGTGCAAGGCCAGACAGAATAAACTTCTTGAAAAACTAGAGGCTATCTCTGAAGCTGCCGAGGAATTAAATTCCAAGAGGGATTTTATACCATCTAAGAAGGTGAAGGAACCATACACTCCTATAGTGGCAGTTAAGAGAAAAAAAGGAAAAATTAGTCAAATACTCTCCAACCCAAAAACAAAAATGATTGCAACTTCTCTCTCTCCAAAAGTTGTTGAACTTCCAAGGCCACTGAAGAAGGTGGAAATATACACGGCACTTGATGACCAAAAGAGGATGGAACTGCAAAATGCAAAGAATCCCAAGAAGAAGAAACCTGTAAAAGAATACACCATACATATGTTTGACCAACAAGACTTCAGAAGTATGACAGTTATGTGTAAGTGGTACGTGAAGAAGGTAAGTTTACTTTTTCTAGCCTAGCCTTCTAATCTACTCCATGAAGAAGAAGCTACGTAATAGATGTGTCATCTATTGTAACAGCTGGGTATTCTGGCAAAACTGGTAGTTGTTCTATTACAATAGATTAAACATCTATTGAATAAGTTGTGTTAGCTGGGTAATCTGTGAACTAATTCAGAGAACCCTCTGCAACAGATGGACCATCCGTTGCATATTTTCACTATGTTTTTCTTCTTCACAATTACTAACCTATTTAAAAATTATCTTCTTATATCATAGTATGTGGATGAAATTTTCTGCCTCATGAGGGGCAAAAGAAATTATCGTACACAGATGCTTATGATGCTGCCGATAGGATAATGGACCTCAACTTCTACAACAATTTCAAGAATAGGTACTACTATCTCAAGGATCTAACTAAAACTCGTAGTGGCCCAGGATTTGATTGGTTAGTTTCTATATATAAATGGGAGTAAGATATGATTAACTATGTTAGAGGTAAGAGGTTATATCCACACAAAAAGAGCTGGACCAAGGCAAAGAGAATTATTGCAGTCATGAACATGGAGGTCAAACATTTTCTCGCTATTGAGATACTTCTCGAGGAGGGAAAGATTAAGGTTTATGACTACAAATTACCTGTCTTCGATAATGGTGCTTTTTTATCCACATGTTTCCCTCTATTGGAGTTGCTCCCTAGCTTCTTGAGGCACAGTAAACTGATGGATCATTTGCCAGCGGAATTCTTGATAAAGAAAGCATAGGATTTTAGAGGTTGAAGCAAGGGTATGGACCTTCAAAATAAAACCATTGTCGTGTGCGGGCCATACGCGCTTGCAAACATTAAATGTTTGCTGACTAGCATAAAAAATTTTGGTCTGTGCGACACCGTTGTGGAAAGGATACAAGAGGTCTGGGCTTATGGGGTACTAGCTAAACACTTAGACCCTGTATATAAACAAGAAGATGTATAAAGACAAACACCATAAAAAAAATTTATGTTTGACGAAATTTGATTTTTTTACTATGCAATAGACTATCTATCTATTGTAATAGATAGTATATCTGTTATGACAGATTGATTATCTATTAAAATAGGTTGGTCATTTGTTTCATTATGTAGATGTATCAGTCTTTGTCACAACAAATATACAATCTATTGCAATATATAGTCTATTTGTTGCAACTGATAGGTAATCTATTGGAAAAAAAAACAAAAAAGTAGAAAGACTTATTTGATAATTTCTAACAGATGACCTACATGTTGCAACATATGTCTAAATCTATTTGATAATTTCCAATAAATATGCCATCTGTTGCAATAGATGTGTTATCTGTTACGATATTTGAATCTAGTATTCCATTATTAAGTTCAAAACTAAGGATTAAATTATATTCATAGACAACATAAAATAATCAAAGCCTTCAGAAATTGCATGAAATGACTCAACAAATAATTGAAATGTAAAAAATCATTATGGGTACAAATGATCTACTCTACAAATAAATTAATAATTTAACCTTAGGTACCAATAATTACCAAGGAGAGGTTATTACTTTGACAGACTCAATCTATAGGGATCTACTCAATATGGATAAGTTGTTCTTCATCCGGTGCTATGGAATTCGGCTTTGGTCATCGTGGATCTTTAATGTCGCTTGAGTACGGTTTCTGAGCTTTTGCTTCTCCATATTTCTATAAAAGAGTAGCATATCTTTTACAGAGTAATCCAGCATCAAGTCCATCATTTGGTACTTGTAATACATCACTCAAATACTCGGCGTAAGCGACAACAAAAAGACTAAAATCCCTGCATTTTAAAAAAAATAGATAATCCATATCTTCCAATTCATATAAGAGTTGTGAAATTTATGAAATAAAACTAAATCATGATACTTACAGGCTCCCAATGGGTTGTTGAGCAATTCCTTCAACATATTCTACGTCAAATGGATTACCCATTTTATCCCGGTATGCTTCAATCGTCGACCAATTAGTATGACCATTTTGGTCTAAAAAGCCACTCATATCAGGTAAGAAGGAAATATTTTGGTCAACTTTTATATCTCAAATGATGGCCCAAAATGTCTCCTTCACAACATCGTGTCATAAACTCGGATGCGCCTCTCTTTTAGAACAACGGTAGTCAACACCCAATAGAATTCATCACCATAATTGATTGGGATGTACACTTTATCGACCAAATGCCAAGGCAAGCAACCTGGAATGCTAAAACCTTTGATGATATTGATTAAGCATTCCTCATTTTGGGAAACTTCTGACTATTGTTGATAAAACCTATCATAGACATTATTGATGTAAATTTTGTACAAATAATTATCTGCCGTATATCTGTATTGTTCTTGTATTTGCAACTTGGACTTGTTTCAGAGGTAGTAAAAAATGACATCGATGTGCTGCACATATTATCAAATATTTTAGATTGCGTGATAATAAAATTAATACGCAGATGCAATTAAATAAAGTATTAATTAATAGTAATATGTATGACATTTAAACCTTATCATTCCAGCAAGTTTGCAGTTATGACATCAAATAGAACCAATCTTTTATTTTGGGATGTGCAACAACAAAGTCGAACATATCAAGACTAAGACTCCATTCGTTTACTTTGTAGTGTTCGTCATTTTGTTGACGTCAAGAGCTGGACCAAGGCAAAGAGAATTCTTGCAATCATGAATGTGGATGTCATACATTATCTGGTTATTGAGATATTACTTGAGAAGGAAAAGATCAAGATTTATGACTTCAACTTACCTGCCTTCGATGAGGCTGATTTTTTTACCCACATGCAGCCACTGTTGGATTTGTTCCCCAACTTGTTAAGGTAGAGTAAATTGATGGATTATTTGCCAGGGAAATTAAGGACTCAAAAATGGAATTTTGAAAGTCAAAACAAGGACATGGACCTTTCAAAAAACAAAACGGTTGTCATGTGCAGATCGTATGCGCTTGCACATATCGAATGTTTGCTGACCAATATAGAAATGGTCAAGCGAATAGCCTTTCAGTGTGACAATGCTATGGCAAACATGCAAGAAGTATGGGCTTATGGGGTACTAACTGGATGCTTGGAGCGTGTGTATAAAGAATAGATATAGAAATACAAAAACCATAACAATTTTTATTTCAAGTCACTTTACATGTAGTGGCAAATTTTTTTCTCTGATGAAAGTTGAATTTTTTATAATGCAACAAATTTTCAATATGTTGTAATAAATATTCTATCTGTTCTAATAGATAGTTTATCTATTGCAATAGGTTGGTCATCTGTTGCATTATGTCGATGTTTCTATCTAAGTCTATCTGTTGGAACACTAGGAAGACCTGTTTGACAATTTTTAATATATGACCTACATGTTACAACATATATCTAAATCTATTTGATATTTTCCAATAGATATGTCATCTGTTGCAATAGATACCTTTTCTGTTACAATATTTGAATCTAGTATTCCATTTCAATTAATAAGGTCAAATCTAATGATAAAATAAAATTCACAAAAAAAGTAAAATAAACCATTATTAAAATAGTATAACTAAACCATCATGAAAACTAAAACTTTTAATGCATCTCACCAGTAGCAATTACACCATGAAAAGTTCAGCAATTACGCTTGAATATCCATGTACTCAACAACACAAAACTAGTAGAAAATACATCAGCATAAAAATTTTAGCAATTAGGCTTGAATATCCATGTTCTCAACAACACCAAACCAGTAGCAATAATGCGAACGATGAAGTATATTCTTACTTGATTCTGTTCTTTTTCAAAATCCTTGACTTTCTTCAAAAGACCCTAGATTACACGATTTTCTTGTGTAGGGTGTCGTTCTTCATACCAATCAAAGTATTCACATCTATCCAATTTCTATAAAAACAAGACCACAATTAAAAAATAATTACAAGTCAATAATTAATCAACTGTTTAGATAAAAAAAATATTACCTTTAAAATCTTACAAATAAAACCTACGACCTCGATTCTGTTGAGTCCAAGAAGTCTTAAATAGAGCTTCATGACCACACTGACAATATCGAAAATCTTTATCACAAAAAATAGTGGAAGATGAGCTCGACATTGTCAAGCGTAATTGAAAAAAATGAAAAAAAAAAAAGATGAACAAAACCCAAATACCAATAATTTGAAGAATTTGGATAGAGAAAAAAAGATGAAGAAGAATAAGATTTGGGAATTTAGGGTTAAATATTAGAAAGAAGATGAATATATAACACAATGGGGGAAAATAACCGTTGGTGGCCAAGTCAACAAAAATGGGGGTTCAACGTACCTTGGCTGCGTGAATTACACGCGAGCTGCCAATAGGGTAAAAAGTGCCAAATTAACATATTTAATGCCTATTTTAGGTGTTTAAAATAAACATTGTCTACTTGAGGTGCCAAAGTTGAAAGATCGCTGGAACTTTAGGTGCCTGCCAATGGGTTACGCCTTTTTTATTTCAACTCACTTCACTTTACATGTAGTGGCAATTTTTTATGTCTAATGAAAGTTGAATTTCTTATAATGCAACAGATTGTCTATATGTTGTAATAGATATTATATCTGTTCTGACAGATAGTTTATTTATTACAATAGGTTGGTCATCTATTGCATTATATCGATGTTTCTATCTAGGTTTATATGTTGTATTGGTGGGAAGACCTATTTGATTCCAATAGATGACCTGCATGTTGCAATATATGTCTAAATCTGTTTGATATTTTTCAATAGATATGTAGTCTATTGCAACAAATAACTTATCTGTTGTAATATTTAAATCTAGTATTCCATTTCAATTAATAAGTTCAAATCTAAGAATAAAATAAAATTCATAGACAACATATAATAAACTGAAGCCTTTAGAAATTAGATGAAATAAATCAACAAATAAATGAAATGTAAAAAAAATATTATGGGTATAGATCTCAACAAATAAATCAACAATTTAAGTTATGATGCCAACAATTCCTAAGGAGGGCTAAGGTTATTACTTTGACAGACTCAAGCTATAAAGATCTACTCATTATGAAATTAAGCTTTGATCGTCGTGGATCTTTAATGTCCTTTGCATACGCTTTTTGTGCTTTTGCTTCTCCGTAGTTCCGTAAAAAGTGTAGCATATTATCAATGTTGTACAGCACTAGCTTCTATTTTGACATTCACCTGGAAAGTCATTATTATCAATATTAATCACAGAGATACAAAAAAAAAATCACAACTCGTCTAATTTAGCAAATAAATTATCTTTCTGTTGCAATATATGTATCATCTGTTGGGAAAAATTAAAATTTGAGGAAGACCTATATTATAATTTCCAACGAACAAACCATCTGTTGCAACATATAACTCATCTATTTGGAAAAACTGACACAGTAGGAAGTCTTGATTTAATTTGTCCCAATAGATGACCCATCTGTTGCAGCATATAGGTCATCTGTTAGTACAATTAAAAATAATATGTAGGATAGAGCTTTGATTTGCTAAAATAGATAAGACATATGTTGCAATAGATATTGCATCTGATGCAACAGGTTAGTCAACTACTGCAATAGATGTATATATTTGTTTGATAATTTTAAGCAGATGTGTCATCTGTTGAAACAGACATGTGTATGTTTTTTAGTTGGAACAGATGTTATATATTCAAGTTATTCAGCACATGTTGCTCTCTTGTGACCCTTGTACATTGCTCAATAGTGTAATACAAAGAAGCGGAGTTGCAATTTTGCTTTTTTGGATGCTTAATAATGCCTTGGAAATTACTTTCCTTCTCCTCTTAGCCTTAATTTCTAATGGAGTGGATGGATATGAAATCCTCTTTGATGGACTGACACCCCTCTTAGATGTCAATTCCTTTACAGAAGCAGTTAATGCATTAATATCATTAATCAGTACATTATGTTTCGCCGTGCAATCTTGATATTTGCATGCAGAACATTCTCTAGGAGGTGAAAAATCTGTATAACCAATATGATCATACTCATAATGGTTTGTTTTAAAGACTGTAAGAGGAGCATCATTAGCCTCAACAACAGCACCACTACCACCACCAACAGCGTCATCACCACTAACACCATCAACAACAACAATCCCACCCTCCAAAATTATTTTTTTGGTAATGATTGTTGCTCGAAATAATTCCATTTTTATTCTGTCAATGACCTTAGGGTCCGATAAAGTTTGCACAGACCATGAATTAAGAAAAAATGGCATCTTCAACTCTCGATTGATCAGAACAAGCGACGGATGCACAATATAACATAAATCAGTACATATATTAGAATGATAATTAGATCATTCAAAAAAATCATTAATTAAAACAAAAACTTAATTAGAATGACTTACTGCATCTTTCGAGGGGTGAAGAGATCAAGAAATTTTGTATTTTTATCAGTTTTGGCCGACAACTATCTCAAGATTCTTGGACAAAATACTTCTTCCTAGCATTTCACTTGTTGTATCAAATAGGAATAGCTTCAAACACCCAAGTATATAAAATAACGCCAATAAATCAAAAGCATTATTGAATAAAAAAATGAATCATATCATAATAAAAGAAATATTTACCATGAAAGCCTATGGAAAGCCATATAATTTGACTATCTTTGGTGCTAACAGAGTCAACAAATATTTGACAGTCATTTTGAAGCTTTCATAGCCGCAAGGATAGCTGTTAAATGCCTCAAGATCCTCAGAGAGCATTATCAAACCAAGTGGTATGTTGTTGTTAACGTCTCTCGCCCAGAGAACATTATGTAGAAACCAAACCAAGCACAATGATTTCTTGTGCTTCTTTGAAAGACTTTTACCTTTCAATGCTTCTATCAAATTTATGTTTTTGAAGCTTGAACTAACAACAGACACCAGGTCATCATGATCACTTTTCTTTCCTTTGCCTTTTTTGGGTGTTCGGGGTGCTTTTTTAGGTTAGAATAGGTATAACTTGAGAAGGAGAAGGAGGATAATATTTTAATCTAGTAACTATAGCAAAATCCTTCCAACCAAAACAAACAGGCATGCCACAATAATATATCCACACCTCATCCATCTTATCTTTATTTTCATACATGAACCTATGCTTTAGAAGATCATATACCCTTTTTATTTGGAAATGACCATTGTTGTCCTCCAGCAAATCAAGATATTGCCTAAAGCAGCTATCCCTAAAATAAGCATCCAATTTTTGTTCTCGAAGTATATTTCTGAAGTCGTTGAAAGATTTTCCCATGGCTGATTTAACCACGAAATCACCCGTTAAATCTGTAGAACCATCGCACTGTATTCTCACAGGATAACGATCAATGTTGATGGTTTTGACCAACTCTTCAATGGAAGGGCTATAAGCATTTGGATCTTCTCTTTTGAAACATTCCTCCTTCCCATGTTTATTATCTTTTGCTCTTGATTGGGATAACGCTTGTAAAGCAAGCTCATAGAGTAGTGGATGTAGCTGAGCTGCTCACTTTTTCCTTTACTTGGACTTGATTCGGATTTTTTTTCATTTTAGAGCCATATTATTAAATTTAACAGGAACGTAAAATAGATTATAATTGATTAATGCATCATTAAAAAGGGATAACAGTAAATCAAACATGTATAATGGTAAAATAATAGTTCCAACTAATCACACATCTGTTGCATCAGGTATGTAACACCCCAATTTTTTTGAACTGGAATGCTACACGGTGTTAATGACCCCAAAAGACCACAAGCTAACCCATGACTGGTATCTATACCTGTACACTGTATAATATAACATGAAAATGTGGAAACATGTACTGAATGGCCATGAGGTTCAAATCTAAATAAAAACATCTAATAAGAATAATATCTGAAAATAATATAACAATACGAAAACAAATCTAAAATAATTGTCTGACATGTTATAGTCTAGAAAGTCTCTAAACTGTCTGTATAAGGAGTTGATGGAACATGTCTCCAACTAACTTCGTCTAGCAAAACTGAACTGAAATAATAAATGAAATAAAATAATATCATCCTCGAATGGATGAGGACTCACTGCAACTCTGCGACTGGAATTCAACTGCTGATCTGGAACACGTGCCTCTAAACCTATGGTGTAACATAAGAGAAAGCACCATAGTGCAAATGCGTCAGTACGTCTGAATGTACTGAGTATACGAGTGAGGTAGGCTAATGCAAAGGGTTCTATGTATAAACAATGCCGACTAATATGAACGTGAGAATACATACATGCATACGTAACTGTAACTAAACTCGTGGAGATACTGACTACTGAGTCTGAATACTGACAACATGAGTGTACTGATACTGAGATACTAAGTAGATAAACGACTATTTCTAATAGTTTGAATTATGAAGAACTGGTCTGGTTGACTGTGTCTGACAGTCCTAAAACTGAATACTGGTATCATGAATTTTGATAACTGATATGACTAATATATGAGTTCAGAGAACTGATATAACTGATAGCATAAATGACTATATCTGACAGTCCATAAATCTGAAGGAACTATCTGAGTTTCGTTCTATTTCTAAGTTGACTGTATCTGACAAATCTAAAATTAACAGACCTATCTGAGTTCTTTTATTGAGACTGGGTGACTGTAGCTGACAGTCCTGAAATCTATAACTAAAACTGTGAAAGGTAGTTGTTTAACCGACATGCCTCATATATGCTATAACAGATGAGCTGGAGTCCAATCTATGCACTGATTGGAAGGGTGTCAATACCACGCTACTGGTAAGGACAGCTGTGAGTGACCCTTATCTGGTAGGTACTCAAATGAGAATGGTGGGAACCCAAAAATGACAGGTTAAGCCACCTCATCAACCCTGATTTGAAAGGTTAAGATGTCTCAACCTACGCTGGATACGTAGTTATGGAATACAAGGATGACTGCTAAGAATCACACCCTCAACTGGTAGGTGAGTTCCCATCCTTGGGTTCACTCGGTGCTAACTTCTACTCCCATCTGATAGACACTGAACTGAATAACTAAGCTTAACTAAATAACTGAACTGAACTGATACTGATTAACTGGTCTAATACTAGTGTTATTGTTTAGCGGAGCTAAATGTAATACCCCGAGAAATTTTTCATTGAAATTTTATGCGTAAATATGTTGGGTTCTATCTTCTAAAATGAATTATAAATTTTCCATACGTAATGTCTTAGATTATAACCCACCATTGCGAAGAGTATCGAATAAGATTTCCAACGATATATGGATCATCCAAAATAGACAACCAAGCGACGAGTTATGAACATTCCGATCGAACCGTGAATAGTAGTGAACAGTAAAATGTGCAGGAAAAAGTACTAAGGCCTGGCGTATTTTTGATCCAACTTTAAATGATCATAAATCCTTGTACATAATTATCTGGGTGATCTACTATATATCAACAGAAAGCTCTGCAATTCCTCTTTCCAATGAAATTAGTTTCATCCAATTTATCTATCGAAGCAAAAAGTTATGGTCGATCTACTTCAGCCTATCAAAAGCGAATTTTTAGGTCAACTTCAAATGATTATAACTCCTCGTACACAATGATCTGGGTGAGATACTATATATCAATGGAAATATATGAGAGTCCTCTTTCTAATGAAATTGGTTTCATCCAATTTGCATATCGAAGTAAAACGTTATGGTTGATCTACTTCAAACTATCAAAACAGTCCACCAAAGGACATATTCGAGAATTATTTGATTTTTTGGGGCGTTTTGGTCATCCCTCCACCCAAAATCCATCCAAACCCTATATTAAAGCCTATTAGAAGCATTATATGTTATATTTCATCAAATTCCCTCAAAAAGAAAACCCTAAGCTCCTACATCCAACTTCAAGAACCTCCAAAGTTCACCATTAATTCTACAAATTTACTCAAGATTCCAAGTTCCTAGTTCAAGAAATCCAAGAACCATCATTCAAAGGCACTATTAACATCTCAAAAATGAGTATCGATCTAAAGTTCATCATTCAAGGTATGCGGGGGTTTTCAATAAGAACTCTCTTTCGTTCTTGTGCCCAAAAGTAATTTTCTTTACAAAGGCATGATTTTTATTTGATTTTTACGAATTTGAAGCATGAAACCATATCTTATGATGATTATTATGAAATCTTTATGTTTATGATTTTGAAAGATGAATTTACAGGTGTGGAGATATAAAGTATGAATCTTGAATGATATTTATCATGATTTTCATATTTGGGTCGTGAATCCTCATTGGAAATTGTTTTTTTTTAGAAAATATGTGTTATAAGCACGTTGATATTGAATATTTGAGATATTTTGAATGATTTGACCTTTTGGTCTGAATGGAGTTATTTTGAACTCAAGTGTGAAAGAAATCCACAACGTGGTTGATTTTGATAGATGGGAAGAATGATGGCTCCCGATGTATATTTATATATTACTGAAATTATTTTATTGTGGATTATCATTGAAATGATCTGAGCTAAGTTCGGGAGAAATCTTTAGCACCAAGTGAGAGGTATAAAGCGACCTTACTTCCCTAGAACTACGTGCCCCCGTAGAAGTGAGCCTGAAGCTAATTTATATAGTGATCACTAGTGTTTTTGGATTGATATTGGAAGTCCTACTCCGATGGCAAGGATAGGATGGCTCACATAGTTTATGTCGGTTATAGGATCTCCCAGTGTGTGTGTGTTTCCTTGTGTCTATGGTGAATGGTGAAGTGATTTGAAAGTGGAATTGTGAAAGTTATTCTTTCGAAATATTTAAATGATATTTATATTATGAGAACTGATATTCTTGAAGAACTGAAAGTGATTGAAAAACTATATGATGACTCACATGTGTTATTGTACTTATTTCATCCTCTCATGATTATGATGATTTTCTTCGGGCTATGTGAGTCTTTCATACATCCTGCATATTTCTTATAAATATTTACGATGATGATGTTTATAAAACTGCATACACCCTCATATACTCGGTTCCTTTCCATGGTACTAACCTACATCTTCGGATGAGGGTTGCATTTTCTCGGAATGTAGGTTCAGGTGCTCAATTCTAGGTTCAACAGTGATTCTTCGGGCACGCTATTCTACATCCTCTATCGTGGTAAGTTCTCATGTTCTGAGGACGTGATGTCTGATATTGGTTTCACGGAATTGTTTACATTTGATAACTGAGTATGAGTCAGTTGGGGCATGTCTCAATGGCTCGCTGGTTTAATTGATTTTCTTAGAGGCTTGTCAGACTAGCATAGATGTTGGGAGTTAACTAATAAGTTAAATTTTGTTATCTTTCTAAAATTCTTTTATTCTTGGATCATGATTACTCTGTTGATATTTGAGGGTTATTTATGAAAACCCCATTGATTTGTGTTGAACTAAATAAAAATGGCTCAAAGAGTTAGCTTTGGGCTACTCATAGCCTCAAGCACCATTTGACGCTCCGGGACCCATTTTCTGGGGCGTTACACTAAACTAAGTTTACTGGATTTTGATAACTGACAAAATGTATTAAGTTCTAAGGACTAGTTGAGAGTACTAAAGTTACTGAGATTAACTATGAATACTAAGGTTACTGAGGTTACTGAGCACCGAGATTACTGGACTACTGAGATTACTGAGTTTTCCTGAGTCACATGACTGACTGAATTCTATAGATTATGGCTTGACTGAGAGTATTGTGATAACATGACATGGCTCTAGGCACATAGCTACATTTTTTGGGTACAAGTACCCCCAGGACTCGATGGAAGGAAACTGACACAACTTGACTTTCTTGAGTACATGACCACCAATAACAATCCATAATATATGAGTGAGGGATTTCATGAAGTACATGGTCATCATAATATCTAACATGAATAGGAATGCTTATAATCAAGTCATAAATCTCATATTCTAATATCATGGGCATTCCGACAATATATAATATTCATAACAATGGCATGGAAACCATTTAAGCATAAAGGAATGGCAAACATGTAACATTTAGTTCATATCTAATAATTTGGGGATAACTCATGTGATACTTTAAAATCATGATCTTGTTCATAGTATGGAAGGCATATAGACACACTATGAATCCATTTCCCAATCATCATGTATATTTCATTAACACATATATTGCACAACAATGACAAGTGAGCTCTTTGAACATAATAGACTAGCATGAATTTATCATATAGTTCACTCCTAAGTTATAATACATGATTTTTATCATTCTAGGCATTTTATCAAACACCTTACATGCACAATATTAAGCATAGGTGTACTTAATAAATTTAGAAATCTTGAACCACCCAAATTCATGGGTTTCCAATTAACATGCCCATACACTTCTTAGAAACATATTTAGATACCATCTTGAAATACAATTAACAACCATCAACATGAACATAATCACACAACAACATAAAGATCATAATTTATTATTTAAAACATGGTTCTTGAGCTCCACAGATGAAAGGGATTCGTGGATGAACACTACGCATACCTTAGTGATTTAATCTTGAAAGAGATCTAATGTTTCTGAAGGTTCTTGAAGAAATCCTTAGGCTTGCTATTGAGGAGATGATCTTGAGAGAAAACCCTAATCTTCTGGTTGAGAGTGTATGAGAGAGCTTTTTGAGATATTTAACTAAAGAGAATGGAAGATAATATGTTTATTGAGGGTTATAACCAAAATACCCTTACTAAAACGTCCCTCAATTGCTGGAAAAAAATAGCTGACGACATTCGTAACAAGCCGTCATACTGGTGATAGGTCGGCATGAATTATCGTCACAAAAAGATGAAATCTTGGTTTTCTGGTTAAGGTTGACGACATTGGTGATAGGCCATCATGGGCGTGATGGCTTGTCACAAAATATCATCACTGGGGTGAAAATATGCCCAGGGCTGACGACATTGGTGATAGGCCATCACAGGCGTGATGGCTAATCACAAAATGTCGTCACTGGGTTTCCCAGCCTGACATGCCGGAGTAAAATAGGCATAACTCCTTGCTCCGATATCAGATTTAGGTAAAATTAGTATAGTTGGAAGATAATTCAAAGAGATTTCATTTGATATATAGTAAGCCACCCATTTCGTCATATACAACGAGTTATGGTCGATTAAAGCTGACCCAAGTTTTGATACTCACTAAAACTTGAACGATAGGAAAGCTTTCAACTTGTACTTGAGTTAGGGGACCTCTATGATCTAAATTCATGCTCAAATTGATTCCCACACTACATAATTGATTAACACACTAAATTTACATAGGATTTAAGGCTTTTGAAACATCTACACATAGGAATGACGGATTTTTATCCTGGTCAAAAATATGGGGTATTACAATGTAGGATATCTATTGCAACATACAACCAACCTATTACAGCGGATGAGCAATCTGTTGAAAACAGTTCCAGTAGATCACACATCGGTTGCACCAGGTAGGTTATCTATTGCAACTTATAACCAATCTGTTGTAGGGGATAAGTAATCTATTGGAAATAATAAAAATAAATCACTCATATGTTGCACCAAGTAGGTTATCTGTTGCAACTTATAACCAACCTGTTGTAGCAGATAAGTAATCTGTATCTATTGCATAGGTAGGTTATCTATTGCAACTTATAACCAACTTGTTGCAGCAGATGAGTAATTTATTTGAAATAATAAAAATAGATAACTCATCTGGTGCGTGCACCAGGTAAGTTATCTGCTGCAACCTATAACCAACTTATTGCAGCAGATGAGTAATCCATTGAAAATAATAAAAATAGATCACTCATCTGTTGCACCAGGTAGGTTATTTGTTGCAACCTATAACCAAACCATTGAAGCAGATGAGTAATCTATTGGAAAAAATAAAAACAAATCACTCATCTATTGAAACAGATCACTCACCTATTACAAAATAAGTTATCTATTGGATCAATATTATTTAGATTTCTTCCAAAAAGAAGAGTTGTCTATCACAACAGATAAATGATTTGTTAGATTGTTCATCTATTGCATCAGATTTGCATCTTTTGCATTAGATATTTCATCTGTTGCATCAGATATTTTATTTATTGCAATAGATATTTTACCTGTTGCATCAGATATTTCATCTGTTGCATCAGCTGTTTTATCTGTTGCATCAGATGGTTTATCTGTTGCACCGAATGGTTCATTTGTTGTGCCAAATGGTTATCTATTGCACCAGATGATTAATCTATTGCACCAGATAGTTCATCTATTGCAACATCATTTTACCAAGAAAAATAATAAATCAACCCAGTAACACTAACATAACACACACACAGAACATTAATGATGACCAAAAATCACCAATAAATCGAATCAACAGTTCGACAACAAGAACTACAATAACAACAAAAAAATTATATTTCACACGAAAATGTCAAAAATTAGGATTTTATTCAGTCCACATATCAAATTTAAGCAAGAAATATTAAAATTGTTAACCAATATTAAAAGAGAAGTTCTCTCAAGTTCCTCTATTTCTACATAACTAAAAAGACATAATTTTTCACCTGTAAAAGAATAAATGGGACGACGAAGAACTCAAAGTTGTTTTTGCTGGAGAACACTGCTTGTCATGTCAATTGACGGTTGAAAGTCGTAAAGGAACGCACCCGACAATTTGTTGCGGAACTTGAAGTTGTCAGGAATTGAAGGTAGAAAATTTGCAAAACTGTTGGTTGGGAGAGGACTGAGAGAGACTATCGAGAGAGAGAAGAGAGAGATAGTTGATTTGAAAATGAGAGGGGTGTGGGTTGATTTGTATTTTTAAAAAGATTAGAAAGTTTTAAAAATATTAATCAAGTCCACAATTAACTTAATTAAGTTTTCGAATTATGTTTGACCCTTTACAATCTGTTTGGATGGTAGTATGGTATGGTATGGTATGCTATGCTATGCTATGGTATGGTTACCATAAGAACAATGTTTGTTTTGATTGTTTGCTAAAAGGGATAGTATGGTATCGTATTTTTTCATAGTTTGATAACCATGGAATCCACCAATTTCCTGAACCACCAATGTGGTGGTATTCCATAGTTTTCTTTTTTTTCAACTATATCCTAATATAATTTTATTTAATCCTATTTCACCCTTTACACTATTTACTTAATTCTTTCACTGATGAAACTGTTCATTAATGTAATCAGCTGCTTAGAGCTCTACTATTCTCACTAAAATGCCTCAAGTAGCCTTGCATTTCTTTCTCATTAAAGATACAGAGTTAACCGTTGTTTGAGAGGTATTGAAAAGAAAGGAAGGAGCTCAACCCCGAGTCTTGAACTCATCTGAATGAAGCTTCTATCAACTATGCAAGACCTAATAATAGCAGTTTTCATTTATCTCAAAAACTTATGATTCTAGTTCCAGAAGAGAAAGCAATTTTCAAAACTAAAACCAGCTGTGCTGAATGTGAAATGGAAACATTCTCATTTCGCTGCAGAAAATAGCTGCTTTCACATAGAAACTAAGTATTCATATTCATAATCAACTTAATCACTAGACTAAGATTACTTGTGATTACTGATTACAGCATGTGATGACTTTGATTAAACAAATTTTTTAATAAATTTAAAATTTTTAATAATTAGGGGCATTTTAGTAAATTTACCTATTACCATAGAGTACCATACCATCAAACCAAATAAAAAAACTATTATTAAACCACAGTAAATGATACAGTCCATCCAAACATGGTATTGTACCATACTATACTGTACCATACCATACCATACTGTACCATACATTATGAAACCATGGCAAACCACCATCCAAACAAAGGATTAAGTTGGTCAATGTCATCAATACTTCATTCAAGATTTAAAAGACATTTTTTCTTTAATTTTCTCCTCTAGCTAGTAGAAAAACAATCATATATAAATATTTTAAAAGATATCTATAATAAATAAAAATATTGATGAAAGACATCATGACAATTGCCTAAATCATTCAACATCAAATCAAATTAGGAAATTTCATATAACTATTGTGTAATTTTAAAAATGTTAAAGTTTTCAAATATTATTTTTGTTAATCTTGTGATATTATTTGGGATAAAATTTATTACCTCTTCAACTTGAATTTAAAAACTAAATACATCTTCCATTTTTTTTGTTTTTTAATATTATGATTTGTCTTTATAAATTATATTATGTACTTATTTTTTAAAATGTGCCTATTTCGGAGAATCAATTTGGATTTATGCCTGGTCGATTGACGACTGAGGTAATTCACCTTGTGCGGAGGCTGGTAGAATGATATAGAGAGAGGAAGAGGGATCTACACTTGGTGTTTATCGACTTGGAAAAGGCGTATGACAAGGTTCCTAGGGAGGTTCTGTGGAGATGCTTGGAGGCGAGAGGGATACCAGTGGCGTACATCCGTTCGATTAAGGACATGTATGAGGGGGAGAAGATTCAGGTAAGGACGGTGGGAGGGGATTCCGAGTACTTTTCGATCTTGACAGGGCTGCACCAGGGATCGACTCTTATCTCGTTCCTATTCGCCTTGGTGATGGATGTGTTGACGCGAAATATACAAGGGGAGGTTCCTTGGTGTATGCTCTTTGCGGATGATGTAGTTTTGATTGATGAGTCACGCAGAGATGTTAATGATAAGTTGGAGGTTTGGAGACAGACCCTGGAATCTAAAGGATTCAGGTTGAGTAGGACTAAAACGGAGTACTTAGAGTGCAAGTTTAGTGACTTGAGGCAAGAGGACAATGTGGTGGTGCAGTTGCAGTCGCAGGCGGTTTGTAGGAGAGATAGTTTTAAGTATCTTGGGTCTATGATCCAAGGGAATGGAG
Organism: Capsicum annuum; assembly: GCF_002878395.1. Taxonomy (NCBI): domain Eukaryota; kingdom Viridiplantae; phylum Streptophyta; class Magnoliopsida; order Solanales; family Solanaceae; genus Capsicum; species Capsicum annuum. Next base: position 58,046,350 of record NC_061114.1, read on the forward strand.
AGATTGATAAGAATACCTCCCATCGTATTGGGGTAGGTTGGACGAAATGGAGGCTTGCCTCAGGAATTTTATGCGATAAGAAGGTGTCTCTTAAGCTTAAAGGTAAATTCTATAGAGCTGCGGTCCGGTCAGCCATGTTATATGGGGCGGAGTGTTGGCCTATTAAGAATTCTCACGTCCAAAAGTTGAAGGTTGCAGAAATGAGAATGTTGTGTTGGATGTGTGGATTTACGAAGGTGGACAGGGTCAGGAATGAGACTATTCGACAGAAGGTGGGAGTGGTTTAAGTGGAGGATAAGTTGCGGGAAGTGAGGTTGAGATGGTTTGACCAAGTGATGAGAAGGGACACAGATGCCCCAGTTCGTAGATGTGAGAGGTTGGCCTTGGAGGGTTTCAAGCGGGGTAGGGGTAGACCAAAAATATACTGGCGAGGAGTGATTAGACATGACATGGAATAGTTAAAGCATACTGAGGACATGACCCTAGATAGGAAGGTTTGGAGGAAGAATATTAAACTAGAAGTCTAAGGTGGGTGGTCGAGTCGTAGTCCGTAGTTAGGAGGTTTAAGGATAGCTTGGTTGGGAGTTCCAGTTATGGGGGAGGAGATCCTTGGGTTGTTAATTATACTGTTTTTTTGTGAATGTTGGTTCTTTTGTTACTTTAGCATATTGCTTGCCTTTTGGCTAATTATACTTTATTTTTGTGGATATTGGTTCTTTGTTTTTTATCATGTTGCACGACTGTTGGTCTACGGTCTTTTGTCTTAAGCCGAGGGTCTATCGAAAACAGCCTATCTACTCCTTCGGGGGTATTGGTATGGGCTGCGTACATTTTACCCTCCCCAGACCCCACTATGTGTGAATATACTGGGTTTGTTGTTGTTGTTGTTGTTATTTTTAAAAATATATATGAAAATTTTAATTTATGAAGTAAAAATGTAAAATATAGTTGGATACCCATTAATATTTTATATCAAAAAATAAAGACTATTTAAATTCATAGTCAAACTTATGGGACTATTTTGATCATTTCACTCTTAAAGAATAGGGATTATTTTAACAATTGTTAGTTTGTAAGAAAAATGTACAAAATTGAATGATATTATTGGAACAAAAAAAGTTAAGTGACTTTAGTGAGACATTTTTCTAAGTTGAGTGATAATATGAGGAATTGACTCCAAAAATATCCCTATCACTCATACACGACACACACACGCGCGCTTGCACACACACACATATATATCTATATATTAATTATTAATTAACTAGCATAGCTTATAAGTTAAATTTTCAAATTTATACTTCATATTTACATCATAATGCCTTATTTCATTCTATTATTATATATTATTATTTTTTTCATTATTTTTTTAAATAAACTTAAAATATAATCGATGATGATAATCGAAGAATGTATAACTCTTTATTTTTTATTATAAATGATAATAAATGACACATGAATTATGTTACAAGATCAAATAATATTTTGGCAACACTTGTAAAATAAATTCTCGAATATTTAATTTTAAATAAATAATTAAAATTATTATAATATATATGTAAAATAAATTTTCTCTATAAAATAATTTTAGTAGTAAAAGTATATTAATACATATCCTTTTTGGTTATTTCTTTCATAAAAATACTCTTTGAAAAAAATTATCCAAACATAATTTGTTTATTAAAAGCAGTTTTCAAATGTATCAAACACAAATTAATTTTTAATTTTTTTATTTTATAATAGTATTTCTAAAATAAGCAGTATTTCACCAACAATTTTAAACTGAGTCGAAAAAGAGTTTTAGTTAAACAAAGTGTCTAATGATAGAAAGACGAGACAAATTTATTAACCAAAGAAAAGAAACTTGACAAATTTCCTCAGTTTTAAAATAACAAATTGTTGGCCATGGCGATGACCTGCTCTTCCTTTTCCTCATCCTCTTCCTCAAACATATTTAATCCTCATCTCTCTCCCAAAGCTTCATTAAATCCAATATATTCCATGGTAACGTCTGTTATTTCGGTGGACCATTACGACGCCGTTTATTAGTTTCTTTTCTTCTTAATAGGTCAATCTTTCTCAATTCACAGATTCACACCCACTAACTCCAATTATCCCCACCATAACACCGTACTCCACCACTGTCGTTTTGTCTGTTGACAATCAATTTTGACAGCCCGATTACTCTTTTAGGCTGTTATTTTATCAAAATCATCTAGTTTCAAATATTAGTCTTTCTTACACAATATTCTTGTGTTATATAAATAACGGCGTGTAACATCCATGATTTTAAAATATACTAATTATTTTTATTACTTTTAGTCATCATTTTTTACACTTTATTAATTCAAATATAATATTTTACATAATTTTATTTAAATTATTTTTGCAAATAGGCGCACTCACATTTTTGTAAATATATTGTCTATTATTTTTATTATTATTATTATTATCGACAATTTTAAATAATAATTTTGCGAAGCATTAATTTTTACATGCTTAGTTTATTTTAATATCGATGTCTTGTTATTTTTCTCGTCATTATCACATTTATTATAATAGCAGCTGTCCTCATTCAACTTTTTCTGCATAATAAGCCGATTTTATATCCAATTGATGACAATTATAGCTGAATTAATATCAATTTTAAGCTTAAATTGAAGGTCATTCTTGTAACCCCTTTTTAAATAATTTTAATCTCAGTTGTTGGTCGAAACTGATCCAACGGCGGAGATCAAGTTCTCCAACTCTTTCGTTTTATATCAAAATTACTCAAACCACCCTTCTAACCCTTCTATCCTCACCAGTCGCACCCCCTTCTCTCTCTAGCTACCTTCTCTTTATCACTCTTCCTCTCTCTATCCATAGCCATGACTGCCGCTGCCAGCGAGCCACCAAGGTTGGAGAAACTCAGTGTAATATCTCAAACTTTCTTCAAGTCAAGTTTCATTCTTAAGAAGAGTAAGGGTTGACTTTCCAAGTGATAAATATTTTAAACTGTGTAGAATTTCCCTAATATCGACTTTTAGACATGTGGAGAATTGAATAAGCTTTTTGTCATGCTAAATTCGCCCAAATCCGACACTTGGGCGAAGAGTTAAATCCATTTTAGTGAGACAGTGTACCACCTGGTACTTTGGCGCGTCGCTGAGTCAACCAAAATGGTAATTGTCAAAATCCAGTGAGCCTCCGTGATTCCTCCGCGTCGTGGTGTATTTCCACTTTACAACTAAGGTGGTAACGCGATTTCCACCACGTCGCGTCATTAAGCAGTTTCTCAATTGTCCAATTTCCAGTAAGCTAGCGCGATTATGGCGCGTCACGCCAGCATGAAAAATTGGGATTTTCAGATTCCGTTATCTAATTTCAAGGGCATCTTAGACTTTTTCCATGACCCTTATTAGCCTTAAACACGAAATAAAATGCCCAATAAGCCCTTATTCCATTATTTTCCTCACTTTTCTCTCAAGAACATTATATTTTCTCTCAAATGGGCAAGAACCCTAGAAAAGAAATCAAGAACAAGACTAAGGATTTTCTTCAACAACCTTCAAGAAAAAGTCTTCTAAGATATGTTAGATGTTGATTCTTGGGTTCCTTCCACCCAAGAAGCTCAAGAATCCTTTTCAAATTTTTAGGCTTAAGTATTTATGAGATTTCATGATTTATGTGTATTAGATTTCATGATTTTGTACTGTTGGGTTTTAATTCATGATTTAGACTACCAATTTCAAGAGTTGATTTTAGTATGTGATGAATTGTATGATGTTCATGATAAACCCTCTTCAAGTTGCATGATATTGATGTATTCATGATGATTAAGTATAGAATCTGTGGTATAACCAAAGCATGCTCCCCCTATGTTTGGTAGAATGCTTAAGTAAAGATAATAGTGCCTAATTAGTATGCTAAGCATGAAATCCCCAATTTTATGATAACTAGTGCATGCCAGGCATTTGTTGAAATGCCTTAGTGAATGTATTATGATAAGTTACATGCATTCTCATCCATGTGTATTCCTTGTTGAACAACTATGAGATATTAGTATGCATTCCCTATACATTTACATGTTTATGACATTTAAGTAATTGAAGAGATATCGTATTGATTATGTTGTGAATGAAAGTCCATTGTCATGATATTTAAGTGTGGTCCTGTCTTATTTATATATGCTATCGAGTCCTGGGGGTATTTATACCCGAAAATTTAGTTGTTTGTCTAGAGCCGAGTCAGTCTCAAGATAATTTCAGTCGTGCTATGATCAATTGAATTCAGCCAATACAAACTTAAGAAAATTCAGTAATCTAAGTACTAGTTTAATCCAGTCTCAGTATCAGTCTAACCCAGTTCCGTATTCAGTTCGGACCGCAGTAGTATTTAGTATTCAGGATTCAGTTCAGATTTCAGTAAAGAATAGTAAGTTACATAACTCAGTAGTATTTCGATAGAAAGTATAATTCAGAAATATTCCGTCAGATAACAAAATCAAGTAAACTCAGTCAGATCAGTCAAGTAAGATAATCAGTAATAGATTCAGCTCAGTCTAGTACAGTCCAAGAATCAGTTTAGTATCTTTCAGTTGGGAACAGGAACTAGCACCGAGCGAGTACAGGGATGATGGCTTCCCTGTTATAGAGGCAGAGTCATTAGTAATAGTCCCTAAATTCTAGAACTGCATAGCCAGCGCAAGACCAGGAGTCACTCGTTAGATTATGGCTTGACTATCATATTGCCTTAGGCTTGACTTCCTGTTCAGGGTCACCAGTTAGAAAGGCTTGACCATAGCAGAGGTCTTTACCCGTGACACGATATTGACACCCTTCTAGCTGAGGTTACAGGTTGGACCCCACTAGATCAGATTTAGGGCATGTTGGTTAAGTGAGAACTACCACAGTTGCAGTTTTAGTATCAGTCTTCAAAGTAGAACTCAGAAATTAGGACTGTCAGATACAGTCACCCATCTCAGTAAGAAACTTAGATAGTTCCACAGATTCATGGACCACCCTCTAGATAGGCCTGGTCTCACAAAAAGTTAATCAGTATCAGTACTAATAGAGCTAGAGATCACCCATTAGATAGGACTGATCTCAAACTCAGTCCGTCATTTCTATTATTAAAAGATTCAGAGATCTTCCGCTAGAGAGGACTAATCTCAACTTTAGTACTTAGTTATCAATATTAGAAGATTCAGTTATTCAGTATCTCAGTATTAGTAGTGAGTTCAGATATCAATAAAGCAGTATCTCAGTATTAGTATTCAAAGTCACGATGATTTTAGTTATGGTGTGTGCTTTCATGCATCTGTCCTCATTCAGTACTCTCATGTTATTCAGTAAATCTATGTTCATGCATAAGCCCTTGCATGTAGCCTTACCTCATCTACCATACCATTACATTCAAAGTACTGACGAATACTTTTCTCTTGCACTATGGTGTCTTATACCATAGGTTCAGAAGCGTGAGATCCAGAGCACCCTTAGCAGTCCAAACACAGTTAGCAGCAGTAAACGTAGCAGTGAGTCCTCTTCATTCAAGGATGATCCTTATTTTATTATGACATTAAACTCTATTTATTTTCAGTAGACGGAGTTAGTTGGGGACCTGTCCCATCAACTCCACAGTTCAAATAGTTAGATATTTTTCAAACAGATGTATCAGTATTCAGTGATCAATTTTGAGTATTTTAGATATTTTGAACCTTATGGCAAGTTTCCGCCAGTTTTCTACATTTATTATATTATATTATGCAGTGCTTAGGTACAGATATCAGTAGAGGGTTAGTTTGAGGTCCTTTGGGATCATGAGCACCATGTGGCATTTCGATTTTAAAAAATCAAGGTGTTACACCTGACGACTGACCCCGCTCTTTTACTATCTCCCTCCATGCTTCATTCCTTCTCTTTTCCCTTGTTGTTATCATCATCTTCTCACTATGAGCCTCGAACCTCCATCGGCAAATTGTCGTCGGTGGATACCAAAAACCACTCCATGCCTCGCCGTCCCCCGTCCACCATTCAACAAGAGAAACCAACAAACCAGCACCATCCCGCCTCTATACAACACCAACACCGCCAACCACAGCAACCAACATTCGCTAGAGAGTACAGCCGGCGCCACCAGTGAGCCAACTAGTCTCTTCTGCTCCGCGTCACTACTCAATTTCCACCAAAATATGTTCTAATTTATGATGAAGATTCACAAGAATCAGTCTCAGGTTTGTTTTCTTGTTAAATCTCTCCTAAAATTAATGTCATTGTCTCATTCTACCTCTTTTCTTATCTTGAGATAGGTTCTTAAATTTTAAATTGTGGTGTTTGTAACATGATTTTTTGATTCAATGGTCTCGATTTCATGTTTATCAGCGTCTGTTAATTAACATACGAAAGAGCCCCAAACTTTGCACAACTTTTTACTTTAACCTCAATGTTGATTTCAGTTTGGATACTTTCAAATGTTGAAATTTTGGAAGCATAATTTTCTTATACTCTTGACCTCAATGTTTGATTTACGTGAGTATCACAGTCTCATGCTCAACTATTTGAATCTGTCTAATTTACCTTAACATGCCAACAAATGTATGGGATTATTTGACAACTTGAATTTGATTCCATTCATAATTATAGTAATTTAATTGTTTCTACATGATTGATTTCTTCCATATTTTGGTAAACGACATATCTATATTTTTATTTTATTTTAAAAATATTTTTTTACTTATCTATTTATGGTAATTTGGCTCCGAATAGATTTAATTTATTTGATTAAGGACATTAATATTGTGATCGATTGTTAAAATTATATTTCTTTCACTTCTATTTCTAGGAAACATTTGTGATTGATTAATGATACTGAATTGCCTTTTTGATTCTTATTCCCCTCTTTATGGTAAATTTGATCAATTTGTTCCATTTTGGGGTTTAAATCATGACAGTTTTTACGCACTAATTATGGTAACTTTAGATTTTACTTACGTTTGATTGATGCAATTTACCCTGTTTAAGGAAATACAGTTAGATTCATGATCCTTTTCTACTTTTGCTGCCTTGATTGATTAGTTTTCTTTGTCTATATAAACAACAACTCTCTTCATTATTTTGTAGACACATTGATACTCTTCTCTCTTTTATCGCTTTACAGTATATGACCGTCTTTCATACTTTAAATACTTGGCTCCTATCTTACTTTCTTGACCTCTTCTCGACTACACTCTGTTATACAAAAGCTTTATCAAAAAATAAAAGTTACTTGATTTTCCTTTTCTGAGTTGCATTTCTACCTTTGGAGCTTCGGTCTCAATTTGTCCATGGCAATTCCTGTATGACTTTTGGTATTATTTGGTTTTCTTATTATTTCCCGTTATAGTCAATCGGTAAGTCCCTTTAGACGTAATTTCCTTTATGGATGATGCTAGTAAACATGTTTATGGGAATTATTCAGTGTTTACTTGCTATGTTTGTGTTATGTTATATTATCGCTTGCATTGCTATTACATATTGTCTTACAAGTGTAAATAGACAGTTTTGGGGATTTAAAGAGTCGTCATGATATTGTGGAGGGGGTTGCTCATTCCTTTTCCTTTATTTAGTTATTTGTTTTAATTTATTATGTTGTAATAACCTTTGTAAACCTTTGTGTAGTATTGATAATTATGGGACTACTTGGGGAGCGAGGTTTATGTGCTCTATGAATGACGTAGGCAAATGTAACTTAGGCTTATGTGTTTATGTGCTATATAAATTATCTAGGAAAACATAATTTAGGATTCGTTAAATATTTTTTCATCACCTAGAAAACATGCTTTTGGTATCATTAATTAACGTTTGCTCTAGAATTAATCTCAATATGTGTTTTTTCGGACATCGTAGTTAGTTTATTTAAGTAGTCTCCTTTGCTATAATTTGTGTCATTCCTATTCTCTCGTATTTATTGTTCTTTTATTAATTCTTGTGTTGTTTACCACTTAGGTAATTATCAAATAGGAATAACCAAATAACATGTTTGTTTATTAATTACTTTATCACTTAGTTAACATTAAGTTAATAATGAAATAAGTAACCTTTACTTGATCACATAGAATCCCCATTTAAAATACGAATTCAGCCGGAAACCACCTTTGTGGACCTCAAAAGTTGCCTAACACCTTCCTTTTGAGGTATTTGAACCCCTACCCGAATATTTGATGAACTAAGATAAAACAATAAAATAGGTTTGTAGTTTGCCTAGATCGGTGCCCTAACGCACCTTAATACATTAGGTGACAACTCTTCACATTCACGCTCCAACTAACCCAAAAGAGTAGTCACATCGAATCCTGCTTTTCACAAAAAAAAAATAGGGCGCAATAGAATGACGACTCTGCTGGGATCTTAGGTTCTAACAATTAAGAATTTGTGTTTTATGCGGGATTCTCTCTATTTGTATAAATTTTGTTTGATATTTGTGTAATATTATTTGCTTTTAGCATCATGATTTATTTTGTACATGTTAATTTTTCCTTTGTCCCTTTATGTGTTTTTATATATGTCCTGTCATGTTTATCTCCTTTCCCTTTTTTCTCTTGATATTTGACTATATGTTGTGTTATTTTGGTGAATATGTTATTTTTTAATTTTTTTTCTATATGCTATATGTTACTGCATTATATAACTGCTATTCCGCTCATATTTTCCTCCACTTGATACCCCTTTTATTTTCTTTTTATGAATGGTTGCGTGGTTGCACAAACGTTCTTTCCTAAAATACCCTTCGATAAATTCCTTATGGATTGGTTGATCAGTGGTGTGTCGACAGTCACAAGCTCTCCCACTCTTGAGTTGTCCACATGAGGGAACTATGTCATAAACCCACTCTTGTCCTTTAGGTCTTGGCTACATATTTCTTTTACTACAGAATATGCATCCCATTCAACCTAGGATTCCTTGTCACCCTTAATGCTCTTATTCAAAGTCCAAATGGGTTCACGACCCCGAAGGGAAGAATAATACTATTTTCTATGTGTTGCATCTCTATATATATTTTGATATTTTTCCTATCTTATTGTTTTCGTTCGTGTCTTGGTCACTCCTTACTTTTAGTGTTCCTCAGCTTAAAGCTCTTTACTCTTGAAATTCTTATCATGTTAGAACCCTATAATACACTCTTAGGGCCTATTCAAAATCCTCTCATTCATCCTCACTTGCTATTCAACTTCTATAACACTCAAAATGTGAACTACGATCGACCTGATTCCCCTCTATGAGGGATAAGTAGGCGCTCATTTAATGAGTTTTGTCTAATCATAATAAAATCTTCTTTTTCCCTATTTCATCATCTTTTCTATACGGAGTTGGATGAATCAACAATGTGATGTGTGAATCAACAAACCTGATATTCAATAAAATTAAACCTTGTTTATTCCCTATCTCCCCATCTTCTTTACAATTGCAATTTCAAATTCAACATCATGTTCTATTACTATCTTGTTTCGTGCCTTAGGAGCTCAAATCTTTATGCTTAGGACAATTACTAAGCCCTAGCCTTCTTCCTAGAATGCCTTTGTTTTATATTTATTATGTTTTGAACTTATATGTGTTGTGTAGTAACTTTCGTTTGGGCTTATTTATTTCGTTTAAAGGTTTTCTAGCATTTGAACTCGATCTCAATTAAATCTGCAATATGACAAACATGCTCAATATATGAAAAGACTCCAGCCCTCCTTCTCCTCGCACAAGATAAAACACCTTGTCTCCTTATCCTCACCTTATGTACACACCCTCTCAATAATTTTCTTCTGCCTATGAGAGATTTGATTTAGATACACTTGTCAAAGGCTTCATGACCTAGAGAAAATATTGGATGAGGAACTGCTTTCTAAAGGCATTTACGACTTGAAGTATGAAAAACTATGTCTGCACCCAAAAGTTGGTTTACCTCCAAGATACAAAGTTCCAAAGTTTAACATATTTGATGGGCGCAGATATCCAATCATACATCTAAAAGACTACTATAGAAGACTAGCTAGAATAGGACATAATGAGGCTCTTCTGATGAGATTATTTGTTCAAAGCCTATCAAGAATAGCGCTCACCTAGTTCGCCCAACAAGATTTTGAAAAATAGGATAATTAGGAAGAATTGGCTCAAGATTTTGTATGGCAATATAAGATTAACATCAATACCGGTCCAACAATGTGAGATTTTCTTGAGGTAAAAAAGAATGGACCATGAATCTTTTCAGGAGTGTGAAATACGGTGGTGGTTAGAAGCTTCTAAGATACGTCCTTCTGTACCTTAAGAGAAATTGGTCCAAATTCTTCTTAGATCACTAGATGGAGTATACTTTTAGAAAATGTTCTTCCTGGTTAGTCACAGCTTTGAGAGTCTTATTCCAATTGGAAATAAATTAGAATATGAAACGAAGAATTCATCCAAGGGAGAGAAAGAGGATTCATCACCCTCTATACCTCAAATGCAAGGCTATCAAAATAATGAAGAACCCCATGCTGTTTTTGGTTCTCAAAACAAGGCTCATTAGATCTAATCCTACTCTATCCGACAAGATTCTCAAAACAAGGCTCAATCCTACTCTATCCAACAAGATCCAAGACATTCACGATAGAAGCATAAAGTGCATTACATGAATTGACGTGTAAATCTTTCCTGTTTCATGTCACCATTTTCATTTTACCCGTCTTATGGCAAACAACATTTTCCTTATTTTCTCTATCTTTCTTTTTACTCATGAACTATGTTTGACTTGACTTCCATTTGGATATGTAGGCAGCCCACTCTGGTCCGGTCTTAATCTAATAAAACCTTTCATTTTCCCTTTTTTTCCTATTCTTTCCCCTCCAAAGTGTCAAGCTAATAGGCTAAACTCTTGAGCATATAAAGGCAGATTACAATTGAGGTCACTATATTCAAGTGTAGGACAACCATTTCTCTTGTACTAATAATTTCTTTGAGTGGCTCAGGAACATAAGACCCCAAAAGAAAAACTAGGGCAGAATTTTTTGAGGTTTTAAGAAAACCTCAAAAAAATTTATAAGCAATGTATCAATTCACAATGACGTGCAAAGGTACTTTTCATTCTAAACTGAGGTAGAGATTTTTTAGAATTCCTCAAAAATTTTACCATGATGGAGTACAAATCTCAACAGTCCATGAAGCAAAAACCATGGTCAAAAAGCCAAATCGAGCAAGGTATAAATCAATAATTCTTTTTGACTGACGATTTTTCTTTGAGGGCAGACAATGGGTACTAAATACAACAATAATGTTATGATATCATCAAAGAAGCCAGGATTACATCCCTAATTAGGGAAATGAGCTAAGTTGTTCTATCTCTTAACTTTGACGATATTTAATAGGATATTATATTGATAAACAATATTGGGTTCTTGTATAACCTTAATCGACAATATCGAGTTCCTGTAGAACCTTAATCGATAATATCGAGTTTCTCTAGAACCTTAATCAATAATATTGGATTCCTATAGAATCTTAATCGACAATATCGGGTTCCTATAGAACCTTAATCGATAATATCAGAGAGTTCCTGTAGAACCTTAATCGATAATATCGGATTTTTGTAGAACCTTAATCGACAATATCGGGTTCCTGTGGAACCTTAATTGACAATATCGGGTTCCTGTGGAACCTTAAGCGATAATATCGGGTTCTTGTAGAACCTTAATCGATAATATCGGGTTCCTGTAGAACTATAATCGACTATATTGGGTTCCTGTAGAACCTTAATAGACAATATTGGGTTCCCATAAGGACCTTAATTGAACAATATTGGGTTCTTGAAACCTTACATTTTTCATGTCCTAAATCGCATTCACATACCACATTTCAAAACCACTCTAATCTTGTCTCTTCAAGCTATCATCCTACCTTTTTTTCCTCAACTCGTCGTTGTTTCAAATTCTCTTCACTTTAATAACACCAACCCACGAAATCATTGTTAACGCCCCAGCCTTTATCAATAACAATCTTTAGGAATATTGTCCATTCTTAAATGTAGAACTACACACGACCTGATTCTCGACCACACTATCTCTTTCATTCCAACAAATCCTATTTTTGGTCGAACAAAATTGGGCACTACGTCAACTTTCATTGCTTGACAAATCTTTTATCATTCTCAAGCAACGAAGGGGCAGTTGTTGACACCCAATTTTGACCGCCCAATTATTCTTTTAGGCTTCGATTTTATCAAAATCATCTAATTTCAAAGATTAGTCTTTCTTACACAATATTCTTGTGTTATATAAATAACGACGTGTCACATCCATGATTTTAAAATATACAAATTATTTTTATTACTTTAATTATCATTTTTTACACTTTATTAATTCAAATATCATATTTTACATAATTTTATTTAAATTATTTTCGCAAATATGCAAACTCACATTTTTGCAAATATATTGTCTATTATTGTTATTATTATTATTATTATTATTATTATTATTATTATTAGTATTAGTATTAGTATTATTATTATTATCGAATTTTAAGTAGCATTAATTTTTACATGCTTAGTTTATTTTAATATCGATGTCTTATTATTTTTCTCGTCATTATAGAATTTATTATAATAGCAGCCAAACTCATTTAACTTTTTTTGCATATTTAATTTTTAGCTGATTTTGTATTCAATTGATGACAATTATAGCCAAATTGATATTAATTTTGAGCTTAAATTGAAGATCAATCTTTAATCACTTTTTAAGTAATTTTAATCTCAGTTGTTGATCGAAACTGATCCAATGGCTCAAGTTCCCCATCTCTTTCCATTTATATCAAAATTACTCACACCACCATCCTAACCCTAATGTCCTCACCAGCGCACCCCTCCCTCACTCTCTTTACCTTCTCTCTATCTCTTTTTCTCTCTCTCTATCTATGGCCATAGCTGCCGCCGACCATCCACCAAGGCTAAAGGAACCCGACAGCTAACCTCGCTCTTTTACCATTCCCCTCCGTGCCCTGTTCCTTCTCCTTTCCCTCGTCATCATTATCATCTCCCCGCCACGAGCGCCACACCTCCACTGACAAACTGCCACTAGTGGATTAACAAAAACCACTCCACGACTCTCGTCCCTTTGTCCACCCTTCAACTGGAGAAACTAATGAACCAGCGCCATCGTGCCTCCATACAAAACAACGCCGCCAATCACAACAACCAAAAGTCACCAAAGAGTACAGTCGATGCCACCAGTGAGTCAGCTAGCCTCTTCTACTTCGCACCGCTACTCTATTTTTGTCAAAATATATTTTAATTTATGATGGATTCAGAACAATTGGACTTAGGTTTGTTTTGTTGTTAAATATCGCCTAAAATTGATGCCATCGTCTCCTTCTACCTTTTTTCTCATCTTGAGACAGGTCCTTAGATTTTAAATTGCGGTGTTTGTAATGTGATTTTTTAATTTAATGGACTCGATTTCATGTTTATCGGCATTTGTTAATTAACATATGAAAGGCCCCTAACTTTTCACAACTTTTTACTTTAACCTTAATGTTGATTTGAGTTAGGATACTGTCAAATGTGGAAATTTTGGAAGCATGATTTTCTTATACTCTTGACCTCAATGTTTGATTTATGTGTGTATGATAATCTCATGCTCAACTATTTGAATCTGTTTAATTTACCTTAACATGACAGCAAATGTATGGGACTATTTGATAGCTTGAATTTGATTCCATGCATAATTACAGTAGTTTAATTGTTTCTACATGATTTGATTTTCTTCCATATTTTGGTAAACAGCATATCTGTTTTTTTATTTTATTTTGAAAATATTTTTTTCACTTATCTATTTATGGTAACTTGACTGTGAATTGATATAATTTATTTGATTAAGGACATTAATATTGTGATTGATTGTTAAAATTATCCTTCTTCCACTTCTATTTTTGGGAAACATTTGTGATTGATTAATGACACTGGTTTTCCCTTTTTGATTCCTATTCTCGTCTTTACGGTAAATTTGATCAATTTGTTCCATTTTGGCGTTTAAATCATGACAGTCTTTACGCGCTAATTATGGTAATTTAAGATTTTACTTACGCTTAATTGATGCAATTTACCATGTTTAAGGAAATATAATGTGATTGACGATCCATTTCTACTTTTGTTGCCTTGATTGATTAGTTTTCTTTGTGTATATAAACAACAACTCTCTTCATTATTTTGGGGACACATTGATACTCCCCACTCTTTTAATGCTTTACAATATATGACCGTCTTTCATACTTTAAATATTTGGCTCCTATCTTGCTTTCTTGACCTCCTCTCAACTACACTCTCCCTCATACAAAATCTTTAAGCAATAACAAAAGTTACTTGATTTTTTTCCTCTGAGTTGCATTTCTACCTTCAGAGCTTTGGTCTTAATCTGTCCATGGCAATTCGTGTCTGACTTTTGGTATTATTTGATCTTTTTATTATTTCCCGTTATCATCAACCGGTAAATCCCTATTGATGTAATTTCCTTTATTGATGATGCTAGTAAACATATTTATAGGAATTATTAAGTGTTTACTTGCTGTGTCTGTGTTATGTTATATTCTCGCTTGTACTGCTATTACATATTGTCTCACAGGTTTAAATAAATAATTTTAGGGATTCGAAGAGTCATCAGGATATTGGGAAGGGGGCTGCCCATTCCTTTTCCTTTATTTAGTTATTTATTTTATTCATTGCGCTGTAATAACCTTTGTAAACCTCGATGTAGTAATGATAATTATGGGACTATTGGGGGCGAGATTTATGTTCTCTATGAATCACGTAGGGAAATGTAACTTACGCTTATGTGTTTATGTTCTATACAAATCATCTAGGCAAACATAATTTAGGATTCATTAACTAATTTGTTTGCCACCTAGAAAACATGCTTTTAGGATCATTAATTAACTTTTGCTCTAGAATAATCTCAATATATGTTTTTTCGGACATCATAGTTAGTTTATTTAAGCAGTTCTCTTTGCTATAATTTGTGTCATTCTTATTCTCTCGCGTTTATTGTTTTTTATTAATTCTTGCGTTGCTTACCACTTAGGTAATTATCAAATAGAAATAACCAAATAACATGTTTGTTTATTTATTACTTTATCACTTAGTTAACATTAAGTTGATAATGAAATAAATGACCTTTACTTGATCACTTAGAATCCCCATGTAAAATACAAACTCAACCAGAAACCACCTTTGTGGACCTCGAAAGGTGCCTAACACCTTCCTTTTGAGGTAATTTGAACATTTATTCAAATTTCTGGTGAACTAAGATAAAATAACAAAATAGGTTCGTATTTAGCATAGATCGGTGTCCTAATGGACCTTAATACGTTAGGTGGCGACTCTTCACATTTACCCTCTAACTAATCCAAAAATAGTAGTCACGTCGAGTCCCTCTTTTTACGAGAAAAATAGGGCGCGGCATCGCTTTCGACCATTCTAAATCAAAGATTTTCCATTCCGACTAAGATAACTTCCCCATTTTACAGCCCTGTGATTACTTTGATGTTCTACCTAACGAATGCTTGGCCCTTAATTTCCATTCCTTAAAATTCATAGATCGAAAAAAATGTTTCTTAGTTTGCTGTAGATGGATTTTTATTGATGGAATAATTCGTCATCGTCTTTCTCTCAATGCAAAAGCTCAAATTGGATTTTTTTTCTCCCCACCATTTTTATCGTTTCGATTTCGTTACCAAACTTGCTCTCCGATGTGATCGATAATCTCCAAGCATCGGTGAAAACTTTGATCCTTATCTTCCTCCACTGCATCAACCTCACGCGGTTAAAGCTAAGAGGAGGACGAGATATTACTGAGGTTGGAATGGCGTGTCTGGCGAAGAATTGTAAGAAGTTAAGGAAATTCTCTTATAGACCTTGTATGTTTGGAGCGAAAGGTTTGAATGCTTAAGTTGATAGTAGAACTGCACTTGAAGAATTGTTTTTTAAATGATTACGATGTATGACTCACACTGTATCTTTTGAACCGATTAGTATAGGATCTAATGTTGTTTCTTTGCTTAAATCTATATGTTTGAAAGAGCTTTATAATGGACAAAGTTTTGGGCCATTAATAATAGGATCGAAGAATTTAAGAACACTGAAATTGTTGCGATGTTTGGGTGATTGAGATGGGGTGCTGGAGACAATGGGAAAGTGGGAGAGTCATTTAGTTGAGATTGTTTTAGAAATGGTTCAAGTGAGTGATATTGGACTTGGGGTGATAACAAAGTTTTTGGAGTTGGAGGTTCTATATTTTGGTGAAGTCTCCGAGGTGTACTGATGTTGGCGTTGTTGATGTGGCAAAAAATTATAAGTTGTTGAGAAAGATTCAAATTGATGGATGGAGGATAAATTGAATAGGTGATGTCGGCTTGGGTGCTATCGAAGAGTAGTGGTAACCTCAAGAAATTGGTAATTATGGGTTTGAATAGTACGATGACTACTTTTGTAACACCCCATGTGTTTGGGTTAGAAATCAAACCATTGTTACTAAGTATACAGACCCAAACCTAATGATTTTATTTCTATATATGTGTGATTATCAATTATATGATGTGGGAATTTCTTCGTGTATTTATCGAGGTCATAATATCCTCCTAACTCAAAGACGAGTTGTGGACTTTTCTGTCGATAGAGTTTTGACAAATGCTCCAACAAAGGGCAACTTTAAACAAGTGCATCTCTTAGAATATGTCGATTCAGGTGTCATACAATATATAAAACGAAATATATTTGAATCTTCTTTCCAACGCATTTGGTTTCACCTTAATTCAATCTCAAAGCGAGAAGTTATGCCCATTGTACTCTAGCATGTCAACCTGTCAACAAAGTAACGACCTGAGCTGACGGGCGGTCACCTATGTGACGACTTATCAACCCAAGTCGTCAGCCTTAGGCAAAAAATCATCAATTCTAACTTCTAAGTGACGACCAGTGGTGACGGGCCGTCACCTAAGTGACGAGTTACCAACCAAGGTCGTCACCCTTAACATTCAGCAATTCCCATTCGAATTTGGAGAGGTATTTTTGTCTTTTCCCTTATCTCCGACATCTTAAATCATGGATAAAACCCTACTAAGTGCTAAAATATCAGTTTCTCATTACTCATAATCCTTTCCACTCTTAAGAATAAGAAAATTAGGGTTTTCTCTCAAGATCATCTCCCAAGAACAAGATTCAAGCCCTTTGTAACACCCTGATTCGCTGAACCGAAATGCTACACGGTGCTCATGACCCCAAGGGACCACAAGCTAACCCATGACTAATATCTGTACCTGTATACTGCAAATCATGATATAATAATACGGAATACATAGAACTGTAAGGCCATAAGGTTCAACTGAATAAAACCATGTGGGTGAAAATACCCAAAACAATTCAATCTGAACATAAATCTGAAAGCCTCTAAACTATCTGAATAAGGAGTTGAAGGAACATGTCTCCAACTAACTCCGTAAAACTAAACTGAAGAAATAAATAAATGAATCAAATCATATTGTCCTTGAATTAATGAGGACTCACTGTGTCTCTGCGACTGGAATGCTACCGCTACTGCTGGGTTGGAGCTCGTGTCTCGGAACTTTTGGTGTAACATGAAAAGAAAGCACCATAGCGCAAATGCGTCAGTACAACTGGAGTACTGAGTATACGAGGAAGGTAAGCTGAACATAAAAGGTTTCATGCATGAACAACACTGACTGACTAATATGAATGTGTGAGTGCAAACACACATATATAGAAACTAGGACCGTGAATACGTAATAGCATAACCTGTAAGCTAATACATGGTTTACTGATAACTGTCATGACTGATACTGAAACTGATAACATGGACGATTGTATCTGATAGTCCTGTATATACTAAAATCTGAAGAACGCCCTGAGTTCTTTTACTGAGACTGATACTGAAACCTGTGGGAAATAGTGTTTAACCAACATGCCCCATGTATGCCGTTATGGCTAAGCTGGGGTCCAATCTCTGCCCCAACTGGAGGGGTGTCAATACCGTGCCACGGGTAAGGACAGCCTGTGAGTGACCCTTATCTGGCGGGTACTCAATGAAAATGGTGGGAACCCTAAACTGATGGTTTAAGCCACCTCATCAACCCTAATCTGATGGGTTAAGATGTCTCAACCTACGCTGGCTATGTAGTTCTGGAACACAAGGATGACTACTAAGAATTACACCCTGAACTGACGGGTGAGTTCCCATCCTTGGGTTCACTCGGTGCTAACCTCTACTCCCATTTGGAGGGACTGAACATGAAGAAATGACTGTGTATGACTTAATCTTACTGAATTCCGTTGACTGGTAGAATGTTACTGATATCTGACAACTGACTAAGATCATGAGGTTTTCCTGAGTCACATAACTGACTGAAGTCTATGGAATCATAGCTTGAGTTCGAATATTGTGAAACATGACATGGATCTAGGCACACAGTTATAGTTTTTAGGTACAAGTACCCCCAGGACTCGATGGAAGGAAACTGGCACACATGACTGACTTGATCATAAAAGTAGAGTCCATAATTTATAATATCATAAGTAGGGATCTCATACTAAGCATGGTTATCAACAATGTATTGCATGAAAAAGATTTCATATCACATGGAAGTACTTGCACAATCTTAATATCATGTTCATTGCATAATCATATTGGCAACACATACCAATAACATGGAAGTTCATGTGGATTGCATGGTTATCATACATCTTGTTCATAAGTAGGATTTGCAAGTAAACATAGCATAATCTTATAAGAATAGTTCATGAGTATTCCAACAACATTTACAAGGCACATTAACAACATAGAAGTCATTGGAATGTAAGGGCATATCATGAATCCTTCACTTAGTCACAATTAGCTATATTGCATGATTTCTAGTTCCTTAGGCATTTTATCAAACACCTTACATGCACATCTTAATCATAGGTGAAATCATCAAATTATACATCATGAACAACCAAATTTACATGTTTCCAACTCATATGATATCATGAATTCATAAAAATATATAAAGATTTCATCTTGGGAATCACCCAATATCAACAACATGATCATCAACACCCAACAATATAGAATCATACTTTATAATAAAAAAGAGGGTTTTTGAGCTTTATGGATGAAAAGGATCCATAAATCCACTCACGCATACTATAATATAGGAAAACAAACAAGCATCAACATGGGTATGATCATATCACCACAAATAACCAAGCTTTTGTATTTTAAAGATTGATTCTTGAACTCCACGGATGAAAGAAATCCGTGGATGAACACTACGCATACCTTAGAAGGAAGATTCTTGATGATTGATGAAGGAATTTCCTTGAAATCGGATCTTCAAGCTTAATTATGCAACCCTAGTTGTTTTTCTCTTTTAGTGCTCTTGGATGATGAGCTTTGAGATGATAATAGGGTTGCAATATGTTTAGAAGCTATATATTTCGTAAGGTTAAGTTTAGGGACGTGTAAGGAGTATTTAAAGAGTTAATTTCCTTTAAAATAACTCAAAACGGAGTGTTTTTGACACTTGGAATTGACTTAGGCGGCTCCCAAGTGATCGCCTATGCTTGGGTTGGGCGGCGCCTGACCAATCGCCTATGTTTACTGCCTCTCAAGAAAATGGGCATAACTTTTCGCTCGGGTATTGGATTAAGGCGAAATTTGTATTGTTGGAAAGATAATTCGATTTTCTACAATTTGGTGGGTCTAAATCAGCCAAAATACCACATTAACATCGAGTAATACTCGTTAAAAGATAACCCTTGCAAAATCGAACACTAAAACTTGATGGATTCAAAAACTCTTAGCTTGTATGACCTTAAGTGACTCATATGAACATGATTAATGCATCATAACCTATCCTATCACTAGGATATTCATGTTAAGTCATGCACTCAAGTATAAATCACAGGATAGGAGATTTCATACGTAGGGATACTTATTCACTTCCTAGCTTAGAAACATGCGGGGTATTACACGCTTCTACAAGAAAACCAAGAAATTATAATTCTCAATCCAAGAACTTTCAATAAAAGTTAATTCTCTTCCAAGATCAAGGCATTAAGGTATGTTAGATGTTCATCCATGAGCCCTTTTCACCCATGGAGTCCAAGAATCGATCTTTTATGTTTTAAATCATGATATTACATGCTTATAACGATTTGTCTCCATGAAGCATTTATGAATTTTGATTATACATGATGTTTACAAACTATTTTCATTGAAATCGGCCCTTATTGCATATTTTATGAATTATGTCCATGAACTTACATGAATTTTAAATCTTTATCACATTTTCATGAAATTGTTGTTGATATTAAACCTTACATGTTTGAATGGTGTTGTTTATTGAATTTAAACCTTAGTTGGTGATCTTAGAAATGAAATCATGCTATTACTACAACTTTTAACACTATTCTCATGCTTAGCCTAGACCATGCATTACAAGTGTTTGATAAAATGCCTAGATGAAAGGATTTTGAACAATGACTACTTAATGTGTCCCTAAAGCTTTAGTATGTTTTAAATATTGTGGTTTCCATATCATGTCCTTGAGAATTTCAGAATAAAACCTCAGTTTATGATTTTGTCATATAATTGTGCTATCTCATCATGTCTAGAAATATCCTCATGTTACAGTCTTGTTCTCCATGTACAGTATTGTTCTCCATGTATTTGATGAAATGCTTAAGTGAATAATTGTGAAAAATAATTTCCTTTCATGTTTTCAAAGCTTTTATGTGACCCTATTGCTATTGTTATCGAGTCCTGGGGGTTATGAATACCCAAAATTTAGTTGTTTACTTAGTCTCAGTAGTTTTAGAATAGCTTCAGATGCGTATGGGCATTATCAGTTCAGTCAGTTATCATATCAATCAAACTTAGAATAGTTCAGTAATCTGAGTCAATTCCCTCTTTAGGTAAGCTTAGATTAGTCCTGTAATCAGTGTCAGTCTAGTTGGGAGTAGGATTTAGTATCGAGCAAACCCAGGGTTGAGGGCATTCCTGTTAGTATAGGGTTTTACCCTTAGTAGAAATCCCTGAGTTACAAAACTACGTAGCTAGCATAGGTTGAGATATCTTCCTGCCAGATAAGGGTTGGCACATCTCGCATGAGTTTTCCTGCCAGTGAGGGTTGAAAAAATATCTTCCTGCCAGATACGGTTGACTCACAACCATTGTTAGTACCCTGGCACGGTACTTACACTCTTTCAACTGGGGTCACAGGTTGGACTCCAATCAGCTCAGACTAGGGCATGTCGGTTAGATGATACCTCCCATAGTTTCAGTTTCAGTGTTCAGTTTAGAACTAAGTTCAGTTTTTCTTTACCATAGCATACAGTTTATCAGTTATTCTATTATTAGATTTTAGTATATACATTACAAGATATATCAGAAACATATTATATGCTTGGTCATGCATTCTCAAATTTTACAGCTTTCACGTATTTATATTCAGCATTCTCATGCTAACCAGACAGACCCTGTTCCATGCATGCTTACTAAGTTACTTCATATCATTCAGCTTGTTATTACTTCATGTTCAGTTATCATATGTTAGTCATTCAGTTGGTTATCATTTATGCACATAAACCCATGCATATCAGCCTTACCTCATTTAGCATACCAGCACATTCAAAGAACTGATCGCATACTCATTTCTTGCGCTGTGATATTTCATATCATAGGTTCGAACACTCAAGTTCCCGATAGTACCAAGTTATCCTAGCACACCAATAAGCAGCAGCAGTAGTGAGTCCTCATGCTTTGAGGACCAGTTATTTTATTTTAGTTTCTCAGTTTTAGTAGACAGTCGGAGTTAGTTGGGGGCTTATCCCATTAACTCTTCAGTTATTTAGTTAGAGGCTTTCAAACTAGTAAATATAATTAGTTAGTTTTCAATATATTTTCAGACGTTAACAACATGTTTCAGTATTGATTACAATTTTTAAAACCTTATGGCACTTCAGTTAAATTCCGCACAGGTTTTATTTGAGATTTTATTCAGTGCTCGCAACAAGTACCAGTCATGGGTTAGCTTGTGGTCTTTCGAAACTGTAAGCACCATGTGGCAACCAGGGTGTATTTCCAGGTCATTACAAACTTGGTATCTGAGCCTAAGGTTTTAAAGTGTCCTAGGGAGTCTAAAAGCCACGTCAAGTAGAGTCTTGTGCATGTGTATGAAGCGTGCCACACTTATGGACAAGAGGCTACAAGACGTATTAGGAAAAGTCTCCCTTCTTTCATATCTCAGATCATGCTATAGAAAGGTCCTCTATGAAAGTTATAAAGATTCGCATTTTTGCTCTATTCATGCCAGACCTGCCTTGTTTTCAAGGTAACAGAAACTATCAACCTTAAATCCCTAAAGATAGAGCTTTTCCCGATAGTCCCCATAGACAGTTATGATATTTTTGTAGGCTCAAAAGTATCCCATCAGTTCCGTTATGTTCCAAAGTTTTAAATATTTCATTCATGATCATGAAAACTCATGCACTAACCCAAAGTAAGTTGTGCCCTTAGATCACTTCTCAGTATTCTAGGATATCATATAACCTAGAGTTAAAAGCAAAAAACCAGGAGTTTAGCAGTAGTAGTAGAGTTAGGATAGTGTTATCTGAATTTGAGCAGATTATATTTCCTGGTGCTAGTTGTATGAAAGGTGAATTAGTAGGCGTGAAGCAGTGTATGCAAGAACTTAAGTTTATTGATTTGAAATGTATCTCGTGGATATAATATTTGTAGGCTATGATGAAAGTAGTATGGTTATTAAAGATGTGGGGATATACATGTTATGTGTTAGAATATAAGTTTGAATCTTTAAAGGTTGAGCTGATAGAAAAAAGAATTGAAAATTCTAAGTTAGTCAGTGTTTAAGCTATTGTATGATGAGTATTGGGGCTATAAAAAGTTAAGAGTTCTATCTCAGAAGAAAGTACTAGCAACAGGTTTTACACTATCAGGTATAGTTTTTCAAGGTGAGTTCATCATTTATGCATATTGTTATACCGCAGATCTAAGGTAAAGTGGTGATAGTTTATAGTTTAGAGTTATTGATTAAGTCATTCACAGACTTAGAATGATGACTTTAAGTTAAGGGGGAGATGATAGAACAAGTAACCAAGTCAATCTTTCAGATTTTAGTAATAATGCCAGTATGTGTAGAAAAGCAGTAGGAGAGGATGATTCCCAACCCGTTATTTTCTTAGTGCAAGGTTTATCAGTCATCACAATATCTACTCATGCCTTACATATCAACCCTATGATCATATTCGTACACTTTATAGAAAATCAGGTACACTTCTAGTTCCTAGTAAAAAGAGTCTATTCACCCAGCAGTCCGAATTATATTCCATGAAGTTATGAACTCCAAACTCAAGTCATGCAACTCATGACTCATTATCCATACTTTACAGTATGTTCAGTTCCAGTACTCATGCTACACTCCTAATGATCAAAAAAATTTAGATTTATGTCATGTACATCTTCAGTTTAGATCTATTTATGAATCTATGATGTTGATATTCTATTCCACAGGACTCTTTTAAGTGTCAAGTTCTGTATAGTGTTCATTCATGCTTCAGATCCTCATGTTTTAGTCTTTCAGTGACCTCTCCTTATGAAATATAGTGATGAACAATTACTTAGATGGGAGAGAGTAAATATTTTATATTAAGGAAAGATTGTTGCATGCTTGTTTTATTCGAGGCTATAGTTATGAAGATAGGCTTTATTGTCATGTTGGTGTGTAAGTGGATAAATACATTACGCGTTAGTGAATGGCTAGTAAGAGGTTGTATTTAGTTATTGAAGGGGAAATCAGAATTTTTCATGAGATGAGAAGCTGTGAAACTGCAGAGTGTATTGAATTCATGACTCAGACTAGTATTACAGTGTTATCTGTGCATTTTATAGATTCGAGTAGGCTTGAACACAGTAGGGGAATTCAGTCTAGATCAGACCTCAGTAGATAGAGTTATCAGTGCTCATGTGAATATTTTCAGTAGTCTCAGGTGAAGTGCTGTATTAAGATGGAAGGTACAGTTGAGAGAGTATTCGATAAGCTTAAAAGTTAGTAGTTGTAGTGCATAAGGCTTAGTAGCTCTATCCTAGCTGATGTTTCGTAGGCCTATGTTCTATATTACAAAATTTTAGCCATGTTGTGATTTCTTATTCAGATGTCTTATTCAGACCATGCCAAGATTCCTTGCTCCCTAAGTCATTAGAACTTTATAGAAAGTGTGTCGAAGAAATAATAGAGTTAAGTATATGCTTTCAGTATGAGTTAGTTTGTATAGCCAATAATCCAAATTAGAATTCAGACTGATAAGTTCCTATGGTTTTACCGTCTTCCGATCTTGTCTTACTATCTGAAATTCATGAATATGCCCCTTCCAAGAGATAGTTTGTTCGCATCCATGTGGATTGTGAATCCAGTTTGGTTCACACATTCTGTATTAGTTTTAGATTCTAGATATTCAGTCATTATTCAGTTCCTAAGATTCCCATACATCATCTCAGTCTTTTCTTAATAATTCAGGAAAGTTAGTATTATTCGGGGGATAAACCATCCCAAGGGGGAGATATTGTAATACCCTAAGTTTTCATTTTCTAAATCTCTCATCTTTTACTCATGAAACTAGATCCAGCTGGAGGTAACAGTTATTCTTTAGTTGACTCTCATTTCCATCTCAGCCTTATAACCATTCTCATTTCAGTGCATGTATCCACGAGGCCAGTTCAGTTCAGGTATCATGCCCAGACTCAGTTATGCAATCACATTCGGATTAATGTATATTCAAGTTCAGTATATACTATCAGTTACCTTATTATAGTACTCTCATCTTAACCAGTCTCATTCGAGGATGAATGTTCCAAAGGAGGAGATATTGTAACACCCCACATTTTCGGGCTAAAATCCAAACCGTTGTAACCCAAACCCAATGATTTTATGTCTATATATGTGTGATTATCAAATATATGATGTGGGAATATCTTCACTTATTTATCGAGGTCATAATATCCTCTTAACTCAAAGACGAGTTGAGGACTTTTCTGTCGATAGAATTTTGATAAATGCTCCAGCAAGGGTCAACTTTAAATAAGTGTATCTCTTAGAATATGTTGATTCGGGTGTCATACTATATATCAAATGAAATATATTTTAATCTTATTTCCAACGCATTTGGTTTCACCTTAATACAATATCGGAGCGAAAAGTTATGCTCATTTTACTCCAGCATGTCAACCTGTCAACAAAGTGACGACCTGAGCTGACGGGCCGTAACATATGTGACGAATAATCAGCCCAAGTCGTCAGCCTTAGGCATAAAATCATTAATTCCAGCTTCTAAGTGACGACCTGAGGTGATGGGCCATCACCTAAGTGACGACTTATCAACCAAGGTCGTCACCCTTAAAATTCAGCAATTCTCATTCAAATTTGGAGGGATATTTTGATCTTTTCCCTCACCTCCCACAACTTAAATCACGCATAAAACCCTACTAAGTGCTAAAATATCAGTTTCTCATCACTCATAATCCTTTTCACTCTCAAGAATAAGAAAATTAGGGTTTCTTCTCAAGATCATCTCCTAAGAACAAGATTCAAACCCTTCTATAAGAAAACCAAGAAATTATGATTCTCAATCCAAGAACGTTCAAGAAAAGTTGATTCTCTTTCAAGATCAAGGCGTAAAGGTATGTTAAATGTTCATCCATAGGCCCTTTTCACCCATGGAGTCCAAGAATCGATCTTTTATGTTTTAAATCATGAAATTACATGCTTATAATGATTTATCTCCATGAAGTTTTTATGAATTTTGATTATACATGATGTTTACAAACTATTTTCATTAAAAACAGCCCTTATTACATATTTTATGAATTATGTCCATGAACTTACATGAATTTTGAATCTTTATCATATTTCCATGAAATTATTGGTGATATTAAACCTTATATGTTTGAATGGTGTTAAACCCTAGTTGGTGATCTTAGAAGTGAAATCATGCTATTACTACAACTTTTAACACTATTCTCATGCTTAGCCTAAATCATGCATTGCAAGTGTTTGATAAAATGCCTAGATGAAAAGATTTTGAATAATGACTACTTAATATGCCCCTAAAGCTTTAAAATATTTTAAATATTGTGGTTGCTATATCATGTCCATGAGAATTTCAGAACAAATCCTCGGTTTATGATTTTGCCATGTGATCGTGCTATCTCATCATGTCTAGAAATATCCTCATGTTATAGTCTTGTTCTCCATGCATTTGATGAAATGCTTAAGTGAATAATTGTGAACAATAATTTCCTTCCACGGTTTCAAAGCTTTTATGTGACCCTGTTCTTATTGTTATCGAGTCCTGGGGGTTATGAATACCCAAAATTTAGTTGTTTACATAGTCTCAGTAGTTTCTGAATAGCTTGGGCATTATCAGTTCAGTTAGTTATCATATCAGTCAAACTTAGAATAGTTCAGTAATTCGAGTCAATTCCCTCTTCAGTTAAGCTTAGCTTAGTCCCGTAATCAATGTCAATCCAGTTGGGAGTAGGATTCAGCCCCGCGCTAACCCAGAGTTAAAGGCATTTATGTTAGTATAGGGTTTGACCATTAGTAGTAATTCCTGAGTTACAGAACTACGTAGCCAGCGTAGGTTGAGATATCTTCCTGCGAGATAAGGGTTGACATATCTCGCATGAGTTTTCCTGCCACTAAGGGTTGACAAAATGTTTTCCTACCAGATAGGGTTGACTCACAGCCATTGTTAGTACCCATGGCACAAGACTGACACCCTTTCAACTAGGGTCTCAGGTTGGACCCCGATCAGCTCAGACTGGGGCATGTTGGTTAGATGATACCCCCCATAATTTTACTTTCAGTGTTCAGTTCAAAACTAAGTTCAGTTTTGCTTGACCATAGCATACAATTTATCAGTTATTTAGTTATCATATTTCAATAATTACGTTACAAGCTATATCAAAAACATATTATATGCTTGGTCATGCATTCTCAAATTTTACAGCTTTCACGCATTTATATTCAATATTCTCACGCTAACCAGATAGTCTATGTTCCATGCATGCTTACTAAGTTACTTCATATCATTCAGCTAGTTATTACTTCATGTTCAGTTATCACATGTTAGTCATTCAGTTGGTTATCATTTACGCACATAAACCCATGCATCTCAGCCTTACCTTATTTAGCATACCAGTATATTCAAAGTACTGATCGCATACTCGTTTATTGCTCTATGATGTTTCATATCATAGTTTCGGACGCTCAGGTTCCCGATCGTACCTAGTTATCCCAGCGCACCAGTAGCAGCAGCAATGGTGAGTCCTCATCCTGCAAAGATTTGCTGGAAATATCCTTTCTGAGCAACAATTCTTAGTGTTTAAAAGATCCATTTCATCCCATAAACCTTTTATTTTTGTATAATATCCTGCAATATCATTTGATCTGTAAACTAAGTCACTTTATTCTTTTTCCAGGTGATAGATTTTTCCCCATTAGGCTGACAAAACGATCCTCAAGATCTTTCCAAAGAGCCTCTGCTGTTTTGGAATAGATAAAACTATCAACAATCTCTTTGGAAAGAGAGTTGAACAACTATGAGGTTGCCATGTTGTTGCTTCTATCCTAGAGTTTAAAATCTGGTAAATCAGATCCAAGTGGTCTTCAAGTCCTATCAATGAAGCCCAGCTTATTTTTAGCTGATAGGGCAACGAGGATGGATCTTCTCCATCCTTTATACCCTCTTTCTTCAAAGATGAAATTCACAAGAGACATCTCAGGGGAATTTGAAGGATAAAGGAAATAAGGACTGCTTGAATCCATTGATTTGGATCCAGCAGTCTCTGAGCTCGAAGCAAAAGTTGTTCCTATTGATCTAGGGATTCAACCTGGCTCTGATATCATAAAGAAAAATAGTGAAATTGATGAGTGAAAAATTAGAAAACTTGATAAGATTGAAACAAACAAAATTTTAAAAAAAATTCTATGTACCCTTTCTTATTGATTACTGTTCATGTATTCATACAAGCATTTACAAATAATAAATAAAGAAAAAATAATGTATTTCTGTACAGGTATTAGAGTTCAATGTTTTCTCTTCTAACCGACATCAAGGGATTAAAAAGATCGTACGACTGAGATGAAGTTCAACAAACATCAACTTGAGGCCTTATAGAGGACATGAGTGTGGTCCTAGTGGAAAGGGGGAAAACAATATCATCTGATATTTGCTCCAATTGTTCCAAACTTTGAATTTGTTCCCTTCCTTTCATCTTCTTCTTCTTTGCTTGAAATGAAGAATGGTTTGTCAGAGTTATGGGTAAGCTCGCCGGAGATGGCGGTGAACCAACATTATTTTCAACATCTTAAAGTTAAGTTATTTCTAATAAAAAAAATATATCTTTTTAACGAACTAAAAAAAAATATATCTTTTTAACGAACTAAAAAGAAAAGTGTGCCACGTTAATTCGAAATTAAGAAATGCTTTTTGATCAAGTTAAATATCATATCATTGATTTCTCTTTTTGACTTTGTCAACACTATGAACGCTCTCATCCGTAACCAAACATAAGACAAATGAATTACAAGAAATGCCCAAATAATGCTCATGGAATAACAACATCAATGAGATAAAGAAATTACCCACACTAGATAACAAGTAATAACCTTAAAAATCACAAAATAGACATAATCCATGCCATGTCATCTTTGTGGTAGTTATATTTCTTCAGACACTGTTTATAATCCCCTCTTCTCCAGCAATAATTTTGTTTCTGGCATTCTTAATTGGATAAGAAGCCTCCATTGCAATTCCACATTTGGCAGAACATCCATGAGATAAAGAAATTACCTACACTAGTTAATAATCAATAACCTAAAAATCACAAAATAGACATAATCCATGCCATGTCATCCACTTTGGGGGAGTTGTATTTCTTTTGACACTCTTTATAATCCCCTCTTGTCCAACAATAATATTGTTTGTGGCATTCTTAATTGGATAAGAAGCCTCCATTGCAATTCCAAATTGGCCAGAATTTGTGTCTTCTACATTCCTCTCCATTCTGATGTACCCGGCTTTGCCCCAGTTGGAGCCCCATGAGTTCCTCACTATCCAATAGTCTACTCCATTTTTCCGTGCCATACCCAACCACCGCCACACCGTGGTCCAATTGTGTTCCACATCTCCCACTAAATATGCCCTGACAGCATATATAGGCGTATTCAAGATTTTCAGTCAGTGAATATAATAGCATACTCGGTCGATTTATTTATGTTTATTTATTTGTTTCCATGTGTACAAGATAACAGAATTAGTTTATGACCGATGAACTTTATTCACTATAATGTTTAGAAAATTTTACATTATAAAAAGGTTATGAATTACCGAGGAGTAATGCTGAAAAGCCCTGCCGGAGGCTTCAATGGCCACGCAAATAGGTTGATGTGCCACAGCCTTCTGAAGTGATTTTTCATTTGGAGGCACGTCTTCGTAATCATCTATGTTGAAAACCTTTGCATTCTTCTGTAAAATTGAAAATTAAAAAAAGATTAATGTAAATTTGAATATTTACACAATTAGATAATTTATGAAGGTAATTACATTTAAAGTTATATGATAACTATTACTTACAGACCTAATGGAAATGTCCACTAACCTCTCACCACATTAAAGTATACTAGTAATGTAAAATAGTCTTTAGTCCTTTGTGTACTTAAATCCACCAAAAAAATGCTTTTACCATTTGAATAAGCATGTATATAACATATTAACATTGTGTGATTGGGAACATGGAATACAAGGATAACTTCTTAAACTTATCAATAAAATTTATTTAGATACTCGACCTATGGTTTGTTTTGGTGAATCATCTAAACACATGATAAAATGTTCTTATTATGCGCTTCTGTCTCAAGTTTTAGCTAGTTAGTAAACCATTTAAGATATGTTCAGTTGAAACAAATTATATGTTGAGTGTCTAAATGAAATTTATTGACAAATTTAAAAAGTTGGGGGATGTATTCAACAAAAATGGAAGCTTAAGGAATAAGCGTACCCGAACAAGATCACAATTGTAGTCGATGCCCTTGTAGGGATAGTGAGTTTCATTGTCAATACCACCATTGGAAATGATAAATTGAAAAGCATAATCCATTAGGCCACCATTGCAACCATCATTATACATTTGTCACAATCGACTAATTCTTGCCCGGATAGGGTGATCATTTCTCCTGTTGGTATCTGGTTTATGCCTTCTACCGCAGTCACTGTTGAGAATACCCAGCGGCTCCCTGTAAATAAATATACAAAAACAAACTTTAACCAAAACCAAACCACTTATCTCAATGGTGCATGTAACTACACTAAGTTATTGCTTTATTGGAGAGAACAGACTTTTTTTATATGTTTGTTTATGTTTTTAACACGCTTGCTTACGCATGCGCGTTTCTTTTTTGATACGCAAAGTGTGGAAAATTGTTGTTTTGAAAATGGATGACAACAAGACTGAATTCAGGTCTCCCGTTTGTCATGATACCATGTGAAATGTCAAATTATCCAATCCGAAAGCTTAAGCTACTAGAAAGAAATACATTTTCATTTGCTCAATTATATCAGTCATCCGTGGCTTTCACTTTTAGTAATGGATGGATGCTAATTAGCTTATAACTTCACTGAATGCTTATCTATCACTTAATAGTTTTATTACACTATGTATGCTAACTATCTGTGTAAATTGATTTATATATGTAGGTATCGAATGCACCTTTACGTTCCAAAAGGTTAAATTCTACACTTCAAAGGACTAATATTGACCGGAAAAAATATAAGTAATTACCACAACTTCCTTGGTCCTTAATAGGAGCAACGGCGCCTTTCCTCCTCCAATCAACAGATTCCGGCAGATGGTCACTTGCCCGAAAAATATAACGATGGCTAGCATTCTTGGACTTGACAAGGCGGCGTCTAGCATCACTCCTCATGCCCAAAAACATGTTCCTGTATTCCTCGTTCATGAAATCAGCAAATTAAAACGGTTCAATCCTAGCACGTACGTCCGGTTTTCCGAGTTGTTATGTTCCTCGATGAACCTCAAATTATCTTTTAAAAATCTCAAATTTTCTCCCCTTTTCTCCTAGCTCATTATATATTTTCCCGTGCTCCGCCAACCATATTTCATATATACCCTTTACCTCCTCATCTCTCGCCGGTGTCAATTTTTCGTTATTGTTGTTGTTATTGTCGTAAGACACATCAATTGCATTGGTTAAATATGCAGAGAATATGAGGAGAAAAGTGGTTATTACAATGATAAGACATAGTTAAAAGTGCTAGGGAAATAATAACAAAATTGGCCGGGAGACTAGTAAAGAGGCTTGACGAGTAAGGGAAGTACAACTCTTTTTGGTTTATAAAGACGAAAAATTGGATATAATTGATATTTTATTCAATTATCTTGGCCAAATTAGTTATTGATAGTCTACAAGGAAAATACTTAAATCACTTATCTCAATTGGGTCTGTTACATAGGGACAAAAAAAAAACAATTAGGCACTGCGAACTGATTTTCTAAAAACTAACTGCCAAACGCAATTTCTAATTTATTGACCACTAGCACTAGTTGCAGCACATTGGGGTTGAGAATTTGGTTAAAGAAAATCTAATTAGATAGTAATAGGCCACTTTCATGTGCATCACCCTGTCTTAGTCCATACTTCAAGTGGAAGGTTTAGGAATATAATTTTCTGAAACAATTTCTAATTAAATACTGATAGTTCTAGGGAAGTAGCTTAGATTTATAGGATTCAGGGCCGTCAGTCTTTTTAATGTGGCTAGATCTTGTCGAATTGTTTTATCTATAAGAATTTCGTATTCGGTATTCACTTGCCTGTTTTATCAAATAAATAAATGAATGGAAGTGATAAAGAGTTGGCTACTCTGCCACTTAAATACACCCATCAGATGTTTAAGTTTCCAATAAAAAAAGATCCTACTTGTCGCTTGATGGAAATTGTACTGCAGAGCAGTCAACGCGACTCTTCTGCTGCAACAACTTAGCAACCAACATTTGCCCTTGGGGGCCAAAGGTCCCTATTGTGGGTCGGCAGGAGCACATATTGAGTCCAGCTCGGATTCTGAAATAGGGATGCTCAATCATAATCCGACGTACGGTAGCTTTGAGCCACTAACACTTCTTCAGCTGTTAATTAATAATTCCTCTCATACTAGGCTGAATTACTATTGCGACGCTGGTATTCACTTGTCGAAGTAATTTAGTTTGCATGTCGTAGGATTCAATATATATATAATTTGAACTTTTTGTCCTTCATTAAAAGGTTTCGCCATAAACGAAATTATCTTTTTACTATTTTATTAAATTAAGGACTCTTAAAATTTATGAAAAAAATAAAGCTCCTAAAATAGGCAAAATAAATTGTCCTCGCGTTTGGCAAAACAAAAGCTACCTACTTAAAAAAATTTCAATATAAATTACCTACTATAAATAAAATTACTGTGAAATAAAAGAAACAATAAAAATTGCCTACCATAAAAAGTATATGCCGGAAGAATCTAAAGTACAAACCCTAACTAAATCCTAACACAACTCTTATAGGAGTATTTATTAATCCATATTTTTTTTGTCATTTTAAAACTTCTATAAAAAGAATTACGGAGTCTTACGAACTCATCGCTCTTCAGTTCTCTTATAATATCATTTTTCCCCCCTCTATTTTTTTATTATTATCATTTTTAATTTATCTCAAGATAAGAATTAACATCTTTAGTTTTGTTAGTAACATATATGTGCAGGAAACTGAAGATGTTTGTAAATGTAGTCATGTTTCAAATACCGCGATCTAAAAATGATTTTGAGCCATGTATTTCTTCGTAAGTACATATTGATTGTATTACTACTCCTATTACATGTGATGCCAATTTAGAATATTTTAGATCAAATTCTTTATCTTCAATTTAAGTTCATCATTTTTAAGGTTTTTAAAATTTGTCCTTAACCTAATGTGTGAATTGTTATGCGTGCTTTGTGGCATTTTAAAAGTGTAGCCTTAATTTTATTTGAATTGATTTATCCTTAATTTGAATTGACTTGTTTGAAAGTTAGATGATTACGTGAATTTATGCATCTTAGTTAACGAAGTCGATCGATGTCTTTTGGTTATTTGGTTAAAACACTTTGAATTGGTTTGTTTGAAAGTGAGTTAATCTACATAAATCTATGCATCGTAAATAATGAAATTAATCAATGTTCTTTTTTGTTTTGATTAAAAGTAATAATGACCAAAAGTATGTACAATTTAAAATTTATAATTTACGATATAAAATTGAATTATGTATTTTGAGATAAACGTACGCACATTCTCATATCATTTAGATGTATGAAGTGATTGATAAATATATTCACATATATTTAGTTATCATAAGAATAATTTCAAGTCTCATGTGAACTACTAAAATTTAAAGATGATTTGTGACATCTCTTAAATTTCAATTTGTGTACATGTTTGTGACAGTTTAGATGGTGAACAGGTAAGTTTTCATTGTGAATATTCAAATTTCCTTTGAAAAGACAACTAAAAGGACATAAAATTATCTCTAAATTATTAATAAAAAATTAATTAAAAAATAATTTTATTCCTATTATATATATCTTTATTAACTGATGTGAGACACACATGCAAAGCACATATACTAAACAAGTGTGTGTATATATATATATATATAAAGCTCGCTATTATAAATTTTTCATTTTATATATATAAAAAAGCTCTTTATTACAAATTTTTCATCCTCAGGATTTAAAGACAAATCTCTAATTTAGTGATCTCATCATCGTATCCCATCCATTAATGATAGCCTATTGGATTTGGATTGTTGGCCTTAGCTTAAAGCATTCTGAAAAATGAAGAGAAAAACATATTTTTTTTATTTTAATTTAACATTAATTTTTTTTTATGTCATTTTAGACCTAAGAGAATATCACCCAATTTTCTGAAAAATAAAGCGGACAATTTGTTATAACAAATAAAATTATAGTAATTGTAAATTTGTAATCAGTCGAACCTCTAATTCGGCATGACCATGACTAAGTACTGCTACCGTTACAGTGGAATTTATCATCCATTGGGAACCTAATACATGCATGTTTGACATTTTTTTTTTATTGACACGAGCGAGGCTAGAACTTAATACATACATTTTTGCATTTCCTTTATATACATTGACATGAGCGAAGAAGGTATGGCTAAAGGGGTTTACACTTTTTTTTCTTTTTGTATTATATGTGTATACATAATACATTTTGAATCTCATTCAATTTTTTCGTGTATTTAGTTTTTATTTTGAAGTCTCCAATATAAATTCTATCTTCGACACTGTCTTGAGAAGTTGTTTAAGCCAAATTTTTATTGTTATTTCAGAATGTAATTGTTAATAGAACTTTATTGAAGGGAAGAAAGGCTAAAGTTTACAATATAATCTGAAAAGCATAAAACTAACTAAAACAAGAGTAGGCTATATATACATAGCCAATAACCTAAAGGTCCATAAACTAAAGGCCCAATAACATATGGGCTAACAGTAATTATGGCCAATCGGGAAGTAGACTGAGATGAGCTATTACCTCTAAATTCATTATGCAATGTGCTAAAGCAATCACAATTTGAAAGGAGCGATGCTGTCCTAGTTGGATAAATTCGGTATTTTAGGGGCCATTTGGCCATGCCACATGAAGTAGTGATTTAAAATCATAATACAAATTCATGATTGGATATGCAATTTGAATTTTTTATGTTGTATATTTTCTCATGACCATAAAAATCTCATAAGTTGTAAAAACTATTAAAATTACCCCAATTCTATATACATAAAAGTCTCATAAGCTGTAAATTCTATAAATTTCCCAAATAGGAAAAGTATGTTGAAGTTACTTTCAATGCATGATTAGGTCATCATTACGAATGATCAAACACTAGGTTATTCTATGAGTGAATATGGAGAAGGAAAACTGACATTTCTTTTCCTAGAAAGGGTCTAAATTTTGGTCATGAGTTTACAGATCTTTTACACCGTTATAGACTATAAAACAGATAATCTTCGTAGTGAACCTGGTAAACTAAACATGGAAAATAAAGTATCCCCCGGTTTAAATTTGTTAGTCTTACTTTTCTTTTTAGTTTGTTTCAAGAAGAACGTCTATTTTCTTTTCTAGCTACTCTTTAATTTTAGTTTTCCACTTGATATGTTTAGTTTAAGACGACAAGATTCAAAAACCTTGGTCTGGCTACTTTCTTAAACTCTATGCTACACATATATTACATGTTATATTCAAGATCTTTGCATTGTGTCTAGGGCAATAATTACAGTACATGTCCTATGAACTTAGAAAAGAAAAGACTATACTAAATGAAGCTTGATTAAAGGTTTCACAGCCCTTCAATGGACAACAGCCCTTCACTTTAGTGGACAGACACCTACCTACTACCCTTCTATCCTAATCTGTATACTCCACAGCTTTCCATCTACGGCCATGTCCTAGATAGCTACAAATGCACCATGTCCTATCTAATCACCTCTCTCCAATACATCTTGTTAGGCAGAACATCAACAAGAAGAAAAGACCAGAAAAAAGAAGGTGCCTACGAAGAAAATCAATGTTGTTTTCCAGACAACTATAATTCATAGAAGAAACAACTCTAGGACTGCTATACTAGAAGCTAATTCTTCCTAATCTAAGGGTAAGGATGACACACATCAGATCCAAATGATAATAATGCAGTTAACATCTCTGCTGATCATATCAAGGTTATGGATAGGGCAGAACTGAGCAGTCGTGTTGGTGAAGCCAATGCCAGAACTGATAAGGTAAGGACACAGCAGAACAAATGAAAGAACTCTCCTATCATGATGATGAATGAAGTGGTAATTAAAAGTTATTGAGGGAATTCATCCCAGGAAAGGAAGGAAGGTAAACAAATCTCTTATTGTTATTTGCGGATGATACACTTCTGCTATGTGTTGCGAAGTTGATTAGTTCGACAATTGAAGAAATATTATTATGATTTCAAGCAGTGCCAGTTTGGAGATAAACCTTAAGAATTATGAGATCATAACAGTGAAAGAGATGAAAAACTTCAAACTTTTAGCAAACTTTCTCAGGTGTACAAAGGCTCCCTTCAAGCAAACCCGGCTCGATCATCCCACGGGCTGTAGGGTACCGTATCCCGGGTTGGGTTATTTTTTATTTTGGTCCCCATTAACATGGCCCAGACCAAAACCGGCCCAAGCCCACCGGTTAACCGGCCCGGTTAATTTTATTTTTTTTGTAAATTAAATTTAATTAAAACTTAATTTTAATATATTATTAATTTACTATCAAGTATTATTAATTTATATATGTGTATATATATCTTCTATAGACGTTTATATAACGTATACATGTGTATATGTTTTATAAATTAATATAAAACTATATATATAATTATATATTGTAGTATATATATATTAGTATATGTTTTATTTAAAGTAGTACATATATATTTAATGGTACGTATGTATGTGTATATATCTTCTATAGACTTATATATTTAACGTACACATATGTATATGTTTTATATATTAGTATATAACTATATATATACTGTGTATATATTGTAGTGTATATATATTGTAGTATATTTTATTTAAAGTAGTACATATATTGAATGGTACGTATATGTGTGTATATATCTTCTAAAGTAGTATATATTTAACGTATACACGTGTATATATTTTATAAATTAGTACATAACTATATATATAGTATGTGTATATATTGTAGTGTATATATATTTAATATATTTTATCTAAAGTAGTATATATATATTGAATGGTGCGTATATATGTGTATATATCTTCTATAGACGTATATATTTAACGTATACATATGTATATGTTTTATAAATTAGTATATAACTATATATATAGTGTGTGTATATATTGTAGTATATTTTATTCAAAGTAGTACATATATTGAATGGTACGTATATATGTGTATATATCTTCTAAAGTAGTATATATTTAACGTATACATGTGTGTATGTTTTATAAATTAGAATATAACTATATATAGTGTGTGTGTGTATATATTGTAGTGTATATATATCGTAGCATATTTTATTTAAAGTAGTATGTATATATATAGAATGGTACGTATATACGTGTATATATATATATATATTGTAGTATATGTTTTATTTAAAGTAGTACATATATATTGAATGGTGCTTATATAGGTGTATATATCTTCTATAGACGTATATATTTAACGTATACATATGTATATTTTTTATAAATAAGTATATAACTATATATATAATTATATATTGTAGTACATATATATTGTTGTACATGCTTTATTAAAAGTAGTACATATATACTGAATGGTACATATATATGTGTATATATCTTCTATAGACATATATATTTAACGTATACATGTGTATATGTTTTATAAATTAATATATAACTATATATATAATTATATATTGTAGCATATATATATATATTGTAGTATATGTTTTATTTAAAGTATACATATATATTGAATGGTGCATATATATATGTATATATCTTCTATAGACGTATATATTTAACGTATACATGTGTATATGTTTTATAAATTAGTATATAACTATATACATATACATATATATATATATATATATATTATATTTCGTAGCATATTTTATTTAAAGTAGTATGTATATATATAGAATGGTACGTATATACGTGTATATATATATATATATTGTAGTATATGTTTTATTTAAAGTAGTACATATATATTGAATGGTGCTTATATAGGTGTATATATTTTATATTGTAGTATATGTTTTATTTAAAGTAGTACGTATAGTCGTATATATTGAATGTTACGTATCTATGTGTACTTCTGTATATGTATATATATTTTTTAAATTTTAATGTAGTTTATACTATATATATAGTGTATATATATTGTTTAACGTATTTAAAATGTATATAGGTGGGTATATATAGTGTATATTGGGAAAAAAAATTGATTGGATTTTTAACCGGATTTGACCGGGTTTAGATGGGTTAGACCAGGTTGCACTAAGTAGGCCGGTTCAGGGTTGTTTTTAAAAAAATTACTGCTGGACCCGAACCCTGCCCGACCCACTTAACCAGGCTCGAAACTAGACCAGCCCACAACCCGACAAAATTTCATGGGCCGGTTCAGGTTTAACCCGGCCCAACCCACTTAACACCCTTACTTCTGACTAATTTGGTTTCTCATTGGGTGCAAGACACAAGAAGAGAGCAGCATGGAATGCATGGATGCAGCAAGCGGAGATGAGGTTAACCGAATGGTATAAGGGAAACATATCAAAAGGGGAGGGAGACACTGCCTAAGAACGCTTTGTCCAAAATTTTGACCTCTTCTGTTTAATATAATGACAATCATAGAAGAAAAATCAGTCAAGTGATTTAAACACAATAGAGTGCATGAGCATGAAACAGTAGCAAAATCAGTTTTAACACACTAGGAATGGCCTAAAAAAGGTAAAGAGAACTTTACTTACTGCTGTGGGAGAAACCATTGAAGGAGAATCAAAGAGCCCCACAAATTATTTCGGTATCGTTCCTTCATTCATTATCATATATGCCTTCAAAGCACTCATTATCTCATTGTGAGAATTCATTATTTGTTTTGTCCAGAAAAAGAAGGTGCTGATTCAGTACCTTGTGATGTAGATATCGACAGACCTAGTTTTTTCTTTTTCTGCATCAGCTTGAACCTTGGCATATCTGTCGTAAACAATGCAGTGTTTAGTAAGATGACATCTGGGATGTTACACCTTAGAGTAGTAACACTATAACATAACTACAGTAATCTTCAATAAAGCATATTGATCAAATAATTATAAGCAACAATTACAATATTTGGCTTTTGACTACAATTATATCTGATACTATTTGATAAACTTGTATTTTATTTCCCTTTAAAGCAAATTAATCATAAGGAACTAAGAAAAGTTATAATTCTGAGGGGAATCTGTAATTGTTAATGTACTTACTGATTCCAAATTTCCTATTTGCCTTGTCATACCAAAATCATTTTACAAAAATAAATGTCTTCACGTTACTGCTACTAGTTAATTTTAACTACAAGAAAACTAGAAAGGAACTAACAATTGCGACAGAGAAGACTATGTATTGTATACTTGAGAACTACCAGAGGGAGGATAGAGTTGAGATTCCTGAAATTCTAAGCCCATACATGGGTGGGAAGACATTCCTGGGACAACTAAGGCATCCACATCTGGTAAAATTGATTGGATACTGCTGGGAGGATAATAATAAACTCTTAGTCTATGAATTCTTTCCAAGGGGAAGCTTGGAGAATCAACTTTGGGGTTCTCCATTTAGCTAGTAATTTTGAAGAAAATGAGATTAGCTTTTTGCCTTTTTATCTAATGTTGAGCTGCTTCTAAACACAGAACCTTAGAACTGAGTACTGAAGCAAGTATGTAACAACATAATGACTGATTCTACCAGTTTAAGCAAATCTTAAATGGACATTTCTGCATATTTTAAACACCAGACAAATTAATAAAAAAAAGGCATAACAGCTAACATCTCATACAAAACAAACAGTGGATGCAACCTAAAAAATCTATCAAGTCACTCAGATATGAGTGAGATATACAGAAGAAACTTTGATTAACACCTCGACTGGACTACTTAATAACTAGCCCAATCGGGCCGTCTGCCATAAAACTGATTTTGTAGTGTTGTTCTTCCAAGAAACAATCAACAATTTCTCTCGTCTTGTTTCAGACCTAAAATAGGTCATATATTTATATGTCTTTACATTATGAGCCATAAGGCAAAGATAGGCTAGATTCACAAAGGCACCTTTTAACCCACATAGGAAGGGAAAGATCCAAATAACCTAACAATCTTTCTAAGTTTACACTATCACTGATGATGGAGACAAAGTAAAGTAATACAATATGACTTTTGAAAGACAAAAAAAGATATTTAAATAGCTAATTAATTACTACAAGTTGGATTACCAAACTACTCTAGAACTGCTAAAACTAAATTATTGAGTTAAATGATTTATAAGAGAAGAAACAAGTTCTCATAAGAAGTTGCACGAAACACACCAACATATAGAATTTATATTCAAATTGGACAATAATAAATTGCTTATACAATACAAACCTTGTTAAAGGCAAGTTAGATACATGACAAACACTGACAATATAAACAATGATCTGCGTTGTCTTATTATTTGTACATATTGAACAGTTATATAAAATCACTATGTCCATGTGATTAGCTAATTCATTTCCAGGTCATTTGACGACAATGAGTGATGTATACAACTCTGGGGTAGTTCTGTTGGAACTGCTGACTGGTAAAAGGTATTTAGATAAATCACGAAGAGAAAGAAAACATAATTTAGTTGAATGGTTAAGGCCATATCTAAGAGATCCAAAGAGATTTGCTCATGTGATTGATAGAAGACTTGAAGGTGAATACCCTATAAAAGGGGCACAAACAACAGCATTAGTAGCATTCAATAGGATGTTGTAGCACCAGAAAGGAATAAAACAACAAGTTCTTGAATGAGAAAAATCAAAGTTATGGTTGGAGACATCGAATCAATAGGCAGAGAATTGTGGTATCTTACTCAGATACAACTCTCTATAGAAAACATTGAAATTGCAAACATAATTTGCAGTGAAGAATATAAGTCATTGCACTTCACATTAGACAAAACTGATAATAATTCAGAAAATAAGTCATTGCACTCACGAGAACTTATAGAAAATCATTAACAGTTACCTCAGGTACCCATCAAAACTTTACCAATAAACAAAATAAACTTACCTTAGACCCTCTTGACAGACAAGTAGCAATTTGCTTTCAGGAGAAAATTGGCTTTTAGCAGATTGAACAAACGCAAGACTGGACTTAGTATATGGCTGTTAACAGTTGCAAAATTGTTGTGCAACTACCTCTTTACTATCGTCCCTACAGAAAATAAAAAGGCACTACTCCAGTCAATTCACAACCAAATACCAATGCAACAACCCCTCTTCCTACAGATTAAGATGCAACCTACAGAAACAAGAAATCCACAATTTATTTTTATAATTCTTCTATTCACTAGATTTGATATCTTGGAAAATACAGTTCCTTATTTCTAATAGAACTCTCATTCACTCATCTTGTTACTTTTCTGGCCAGTTCAATAAAGTCATGGCATTCTCTATAAGAAAACAAAGTCATAAAATTCTTCATCTTCTTCTTTTTAATTGAAAAATGGACTTCTCTGAACATATAGCTGATTTTCTTTTAATTTTTGGAGGAGCTAAACTTAAATTAGGGCATAATTGAT
The DNA here is from genome assembly GCF_002878395.1 of Capsicum annuum. Taxonomy (NCBI): domain Eukaryota; kingdom Viridiplantae; phylum Streptophyta; class Magnoliopsida; order Solanales; family Solanaceae; genus Capsicum; species Capsicum annuum. The sequence continues at coordinate 58,087,823 of NC_061114.1, forward strand.
ATGAAATTTCTTAAATTGAACAAAGAGAAAACTCACTCTAAACAATGGCTAAGAGTCGATTGGAGCTTGAAAAAAATGGCCGGAGCTGGAAAACTCACTGGAGAAACGGCCTGCGTACCTCTCCAGCAGCAATGGCCGGCGTGACCTTCCCCGCAAAGTAGCAAATGAGAGAAATAATTTGGGGAAAATGAGAGAAACAAATATTTTGGGGGGGGGGGAAAGAGGGAAATATACCTATGAGTTCGTGGTATTATTTTTTATGGACAGCGACGGTTAAAACCCCGCAAATTATTAATTTGGAGAGGTATTTTTGGGAATGAATAGCGGGTGCTAAAACTTCCGTAAATTATATAATTTTCTGGCGGTATTATTTTAATAGATAGCGGGGGTTAAAACTTCTGCAAATTATATAATTTTTAGCGGCACATTTTTAATCGTCACATTTAACATAATTTTGCAGGGGTTAAAATAACCCTCGTAAATAAACCTCCACAATTATATTCATTTTTTGTAGTGACAATAAATTAGAAATTATTCAACTAAAAATCTATAAATGCATTCCTCAATTTTATTTTAAAATTTATCATTACATCTTATTTAATTTCCCATGTCAGAACTACCAACACCAATCAATTAAATTAATTTTATTAAAAATTTAATTCATTGACTAACTTAATTCTTTATTAATAATACTTAACTTATTTCACATGACGGATATAAAATCCACCTGCGGGATTTTCACATGAAAAACTTATAGGCTACCATAAAGGGGTGTCTTCCTTGCTTAAGTTCTAGACATAGTTCTATCAACTAATTATTATTTCAGTAAGTGTTTTGTCATCATTTAATCTATTATGAATATGTTGCTCATAAGAGAATCTCACCTTTTAATAGATTAAAATAATAAATCAAACCACATAGATCATAATAATTATATCAAGATTAAGAGTATAAGTACATGTAATGGATTACAGAAGTTGTTTATTACTATTCAGAACATAAACAAATATCTCTAATTATTCCCTTAAATACATACGAAATGTACTGGCACGAGAAGTTGGAATATTGCCCTTCCATAATTAAGACCAAATTATATTTAGTCTCGTGCTACAATCATCAAAATGTTTGTCCTACCTCATCTATGATTGTGAACATCAATTTATAACTTATAATAACCGATAATTTTAATCTTTCATGCATGTGTTAAAATACTTCATATACAAAATTATTTTTATGTAGGTAAAGGACACGCATGTTAACACAATGATCTATTCAAATAAAGATTTTATTAATATAATAAATTATCTTTACATGGGATGAAAATATAATACTATAACATAAACCACATAGTTAATAGTATATCCTAACAATATGAGCCATCTCCTTACATTGAGTTTGCATTTCTAGATCAGATAACTGAAAAGATGAACCATTATTGTTACTTTGAGTCAGTTATTGGTCAGTATCATTATTAACTAGTAACTACATCACTCCTTTAGTTCATCATGAAAATTTATATTTTTTAATGAATGAATTTGAAAAAAATATTTTTTAATGAATGAATTTTTTTAATGGTAAAGTAGGAGTCAATTTGAAGTAATAATAAATTTTATATTGGTGAGAGTAATAGTTATATGAGATATAAATAGTTTAAAGAGTAATAATATGAATTATAAATTTTATTTACATATAAATAAATGATTATTAGATGTAAATGGTGGGATGTTTTTAAAAAAAAATATAAACTTGTGCATAATTTTTTTATTTGAAATATTTCAAATCATATTTTTTTTTTTGAGAATTTGGGATTTTATGTAATGATACGAAATCATGACATGAAATCGTATGATCAAACACTGATTTTATGTTATGATTTCACATCACTAACATAAAATCACATGTCAAAATGCCTACTTAGAGTGAACCTATTTGTACATATATATATGTATGAAAAAGATAATTATATAAACCTTTAAAATATCACTGTTTTACCATTTTTGAATACATTGAGTTTAAATATTAAACTTTTCCATAGAATTCGATACGTCTTATTGCAAATCTTTTGTAAATAAAAAATATGTTCGAAAAGAAACATATGTGGGAAACTCCATATTACTTCAGAGAAGATTTAGTTTGAAGAATAGACATATATTAATCTTGCCAAGAATTGTCCTAAACATGCTTACAATCGTTCTATGATAGTTCTCTATGATTCACTAGAACTACTTCTTCAATGATCTATAATAGAACTCTTAGGAGCTACGAATTAGAATAAGATTTCCATGTTAAATCACAATAAAATCAACGTTGTAATTAGATAAGTTTAATTGGAACTCTCCTAGATGTTTGAGTGAAGTCTTAGGGTGTTTTCTCTCTAAGAAGTCGTCTAAAGACTTAGTAGAACAAAATTTCCAAGCTAGAATGTAACGACTCAATTTTTGATGATTCATGTAAATATTTATTTTGTGTGATTTGACCATTTTATCACTCCCTGTAGTTGCTTTGTAGTACTTTCGGAGTATGGGGGTGATTAACATGGTCTCCGGTGTATTTCGATGTGATTTATATGATATTATAGTCTTTGGTGGCTTGAAAAGCCTTATAGTTGATTTTTTAGTTAAATTTTATTGATATGTGCATTGGATGACAAAAAGAACTGCTCCAACAAATTTGGAACGCCGATTTTAGAGTGGTAACATGGTTAGCATGATTTCGTGGATTTTATATCTCAATTCAGAAAGTTGTTGAATTGAGTTTAAAGGGTCAACTATGTAAAAATAACTTTTTTCGATAATTTAATATCGTCATTGAGTCCGGAGCATCGAATTTGATAGGGTAGCATAGTTCGTGATCTGAGGTAGTTTTATACACTTTTGTATCATTATTCTAGCTTATTTCGCCTTATTTTGAGAGCAATTCGGGTGCTTAACGTATTCATATTGAAATAAATAAGCATTTAAGGGTCCAGGTGTGCATTTACAATGTCCAAGTTATTTTTCAAACAAGTTTGTATTTAATTGAGTAATTTAGAGTTCAACCCGAAAAACTAATTTACTAGCTTGAGCTAGATGTGTGTCTAGTTAATTTCGATAGATTCTAATGTGTTTAATTTGTTCCGAATATTTTATTGGTGTAAGTATGAGTGGAATAACTTATTTGAAATGTGCAAAATTTAATTCGATTAAATCAAAAGTCAGAACAATAAGTGGAAGATCATTGCGAATTTGCGTTATCTAAGCTCTTATTTTGATTTGTTGTTGAGAATATTATGTTGTTTTAATCTTGAATATGTGGTGTATGATATTATAGGAGATTTGATAAATTAAATACGGTGATATATTGATGATAAAAAGGCTTAAAATTTATTAGAAATACACTACAAAAGGCATGGGCAAAAGATAGGACATTCCACACTTAACCAAATTTTGAAACGCAAATTCCAATGACATGACGCAAAGTCAACGCATAGCATAGATGGACCAACGCGTTTAGCAACACGTCGCGTTGGTAGTTCATGCACAACAATTAAATTCTGCTGATACAGCTGGGAGCGTTTGTCCTATTTTAAATATAAATTACATTGCACGAAAAAGGCGGCTAGTGCGATTGGATTTTCTTGATCCACGTGACTTACTAAAATCTAAAATTAGGAATCATTTTAGTATTATTTTTGGTGTGCTTGGAGCAGGACACGTTGAGGAGACAACTGGACAACAATTATTATTTTTGCTTGGTCAAATTGGAAAGGAATTGGACAATATTATATATAAAGGTGATTAAACACCTGGACACAAAGAAGACGTCTGTCACTGCTTTGAGGAAAATTACGAAGGAGCGGCTACACGGATTATTAGATTTTAATTTTATTTTTAGTCTTTAATTTATCAGATCTTATATTTAATTATTTGGATCGTGATTATGAGTATTAGTGACTAAAAAACCTCCTTTTGGGGTTAAAACCAAGAACATAAGTACTATTATTTTGGATTACATTTTGTTAATTTTGCTTATCATATTTGGTTGTTTGTTTATTCTTGTTTTAATTATTTTATGAATTGATCACCATAAAATACATATATTGTCGACCTTTTGATCACGGGAGAAGGAATAGGGAGATAGAACATGGGAATAAATAAAGTTTGTTTTTTTATTCTTTTATTAAATAAAGAATTAAACTTAGCGTCTAGAACAGGGATGTACTTAGATGCCTTACTTGATTCATACATAGGATGATAACTTTAGTTAACTTAATTGGATTATTACATCTCCGCTCAACGATGTAGTTGTAATATCCAAATTAGGTAAAATATTATAGGTTGGGAAATCATGATTATGCAATTAACCCTACGAATCAACAACCAAGATTAGAAAGTTAGCGGATGAGATTCAATAACATAGTATGATTGTTCGAAGTGCTTTAACCTTGGGCTTTTCTCCATTGATTGTTCCAAGAATTTATTTTTCCGCATTATTTATTTTATTTTTAATTTAAAAAATAAATCAAAATTCTCTTTTGGTTATTTTTGCACTAAATTAATATAAACGGTGAACTAAAATTAAATCATTGTTAAATCAAGTCTTTGTGGGATCGATATTCAACTTTCTTGAAGACCACTATATTACTTGGTAGACCACGTACACTTGCGTGTGCGCTTGGACGCTGTCAAGTTTTTGGCGCCATTATCGGGGACTTGTATTTTGGCAATTGTTTATTTTAGGTTTACTTTTAGATTTATTTGGTGTTTTTACGTTTGGTCTTGATTTTGTTTTTGCAGGAAACAAGTTTTCAAAGTAGAAAGCTGGCAAAGGATTACGACTTGGTTGAACCAAGTTTCGAACCTGAGCAACTTTACCATCAACGAAGGCGAGAAGCAATCCTTCTCCCCAGAATTCCTCAATTCCAAGAAGACTAAGAGCATATTGTTCCTATGACTGCAGAACAACAAGCAGCTGGTGGGAAGGTTAGGGAAGTGGCAGTCCCACTTCCAACGAACTTGACTTCCCCAATTCAAAGACTGGCAGCTAGAGGAAATTTTGAGTTGAAATACAATATAATGCAGCTTCTTATTAGTAGTGGACAGTTTGCAAAGCTTTCACACGAGGATCCACAAGTCCACTTGCAGACCTTCATTGAGCTTACAAATACATTCACTCCAACTGGGGTGACTCCAGATTATGTGAGGCTGACACTCTTCCCCTATCCACTTATTGGGGAAGCTAAAAGGTGGTTGAATGCAGAGCCGGCGAGTTCAATCACAACATGAGATGACTTAGCCAGAAGATTCCTCATCAGATTCTTTCCATCAGGCAAAACTGCGAGACTTCGCAGTGAGTTAGTGAGCTTTAAACAGAAGCCTGATGAAAATCTATATCATGCTTGGGAATGCTTCAAAGACCTTCTTCGGGATTGTCCACACCACCAATAGTGGAATGAGGTACTTGCTCATATTTTTGTAGAAGCTCTTGATCACAACACGAAGATTTTACTAGATTCAGCTACAAGTGGCCAAGCATTGAAGCTAACTTATGATGAGCTGTACACGTTACTGAACCGCATAGCACAAGAAAATCAAGAGTGACATTCAGATTCTAGAAGGGCCAAGAAAAAAATTACGGGGGTGTTGGAGGTGGACCAACTCACAGCCCTATCAGCTCAGGTTTTTGCTTTATAGAATTTGATCAACACATCATTCAGCAGCATGAATTTGGAAGCAACACAACCTGCAACCACAGTCAATGCCATCTAACAAGCTGCAAGTTGTTGTGAAGTATGCAAATATAGTGGTCATGCGGCTACCATGTGTGCTTTAAATTCGGAATCTATGATGTATATAGGTAATGCTCAAAGGCCAAATTATGGTAATGCCTACAACATGAAGTGGAAAACTCAGCCACCAAATCAGTTATAGAACGCCCCACAGCCACAGGCCCAATAGAATCAGTCAACTAGAAACATGAAAGAGATGTTGAAGCAACTCCTAGCTGGGCAAACACAATTGATTACGGACCTGAACAGTCAAAGGAAAGAATTACAGAATTAGAAAGTGGCCCAGAGAAATTTAGAGTTGCAGGTTGGGTAGATACAACAAGCGTTAAATACCAGACCCCAAGGTGGTTTTTCCACTGATATAGAAAATCCAAAACAAGTCATTACAATCACCTTGATGAGTGGCAAAGAGTTTCATGAAAAACCTCCTAAGGCAACAAAGGAGGTAGATGCTGAAGTGGTGACCCAACAAATTCCCGACAAAGTTCTTGAAAATTTAAGAAAGTTTGAGTACTTGAAGGAAAAAGTTGTTGAACCAGTGAAGAAGTGCCAGTCATTGCCCTTTCCTTAAAAGTGCATAAAAGTGAAAGAGGATGCATTATTCAAAAAGTTCATTGACACATTCAAAGAGTTGCATATTAATCTACCTTTGCTAGATGTTCTGCAGAGTATGCCTAAGTATGTAAAGTACTTGAGGGATGTGGTGGAGAAGAAGGTAAAATTGCAAGATGTGGGAGCTATAACACTCATTGAAGAGTGTAGTGTGATAATGACACAGAAAATTCCTAAGAAATTGAAAGATCAGGGAAAGTTTTCCATCCCTATTCAAATTGGGAGTAAAGAGGTTCATGCATTGAGTGATTTAGGGGCAAGTATAAATTTGATGCCTCTATCTCTATTTGAAAAATTAGGATTCAAAAAGCATAGATTGACCACCGTGATTTTACAGCTAGTAGACAGTTCCATGGTACATCCGAAAGGAATAATTAAGGATGTCCTCATAAAGGTTGGTAAATTTGTTATTCCTACTGACTTTTTTGTTCTTGATTTTATGCCAGATGAACAGGTACTAATTATTTTAGGGCGTCCATTTTTAGAGATCGGTGGGCCTTTGATTGATGTTAGAAAAGGCACACTCAAGATGATGGTAGATGATGAAGAGGTGGTATTTGATGTTTACAAGGTCCTCATTGAAAATTTCTTATATAAAGATTTATGCATGATCAATGTGATTGAAAGGGATGAGTGTGGGGTGCCTAAGACACTAAAGACCTCTTCCCAATATGTAACCACCAATTCCTAACATGTTGAAAGGTAAAAAAAGTCTGAAACAAATGAAAAATGACTCTCGAAAGAAAGTAAAAGGGTGAAGAAATATGATTGAGTTGAGTTGGGTCGTGCCGCGACAGTAAATTAGGCGCTTCTTGGGAAGCAACCCAAGTTAAATTAGGTATGTTTTCTTTTTAGTTATTAGTTTTTGTTTCACATACTTTTTATTTTTGATTGAGTCACAGGTTAATGAAAAGTCTGAGTACTAGCAGCCTGAGTTAAGAAGCATGGCAAAAATTGAGTGTGGGGTCCCATAGATCCCCTCTTTATGTGAAGATGCTACTAACTAGGCCTAAAGGCCCCAGAGAGTATTTTTATTTTTTTACTTTTAAATTCACTTTGGGGACAAAGTAAATTTTTAAGTGTGGGATGGGGAAATTTTCAAAATTTGACTCAATTTAAAAAGTTTAGGCTAGGAATAAGTGAGATATTCTTATTGGTGCTATTTTTGAGTACATGATGCAAGTGTTTTAGTTGGAAAAATCATGTTGAATGAGTGAATTGCTACTTTTAAGACTCTTAGGCTCAAGTTTGTGACTCTAATTTTGTGGCTTAATTTTGAATTCATGCTATTGTTTGATTGGAAGTCTATGATGATTCTATGTGAGGTGAGCATGTGCCAGATTTTTTGTATATTTCTTGTTGCATGTGATGTCTAGAACTCACCTGGTGTGTGTGAAGCGAAGTAAAGAATGTGGGTTTAGAAGATGATATAAGCATTTCTTTGATAGCCTTGTTTTATACCTTCTTTTTACCTATCCTTTGTGCATTATCTTAGTTAAACCCCATTGAGCCTTTAGATTTTTCTTTGGTAGCCTTATATGTAGCCAATTTCCTTCTTTGATAGATCATAATTTGATCAAAAAATCTCTTAAGTGCTTTAATTGGAAAAAAGAAGAAGAAATTGAATTAGTAAGGAGTTTGAAAAATTGAAGAAGAAAAAGGTGAAATTGATGCCCCAAGGTAATAGTTATTGATAATTGATGTGTGGTGGATTGATGTGATATAAATAATGTTAGAAATATTTCCATGGTAGAAAAAATGAGAAAAATAAATTCTTGTGGTAGTAAACTATGCGTCCACCAAGTGTTTGTCAAAATGCTTAAAAGAGATAGAGCAAAAATAAAAGAATGAGGTAGATAAAATGGTGTAATTTGGTTGTTGGAGAGTGATTTTAGTTGTATAATGTAGTGTATTAAAGCGCTTAGAGAGGTTAGTCACAATTCCCAAATAGTTCCTACCTGTCCCTTAGCCTACATTTTAACCCGAAATAGTCTTAATTGATCCTAAGCTTTACATTCAACTATTAGTAGAGCATTACACTAAGGGAAAGCCTATGGTTCATTGTGTACAACTTGTGAATTCTTTGTGAGAGTGAGCGTAATTTGATTCTTGTACCCATTAGTTATAAATTGCATTATTGTAAGCGATTATGGGTAACTCTCTTGTTGTGAGGGCATATGTTTGATGAATGCGGGTGATTTATATGATGTTCTTGATTGAGCAATATGCATGAGTTTGCCAACTAGGTAAGTCAATTCTTGAGGTTAGGATGTTTTGAAGTAGTGTTCATGAGCTTTCAATTGTGTAAATAACATGCTTTGTGTTGAACTTGCATTTCGTGTAGTCATTGTAGTACTAGATTGAGTGTCTTTAATTTAGTAGGAGTGTAGCGTCACCTCAGATTTGTATGCTTAGAGTGAAGATTGTTCGAGGACGAACAAAAGTTTAAGTGTGGGGTAATGATCTGAGGTGGTTTTATACACTTTTGTATCATTATTCTAACTTATTTCACCTTACTTTGAGAGCTATTCGGGTTCTTAACATATTCATATTGATACAAATAAGAATTTAAGTGTCCAAGTGTGCATTTACAATGTCCAAGGTATTTTTTAAACAAGTTTATATTTAATTGAGTAATTTAGAGTTCAACCTCGAAAACTAGTTTTACTAGCTTGAGATAGATGTGTGTCTAGTTGGTTTTGGTGGATTCTAATGTGTTTAATTTATTTCAAATATTTTAATGATGTAATTATTAGTAGAATAACTTGTTTGTAATGTGAGAAATTTAATTCGATTAAGTCAAGAGTCGGAATAATAAGTGAAAGATTATTGTAAATTTGCCTTATCTAAGCTCTTGTTTTGATTTGTTGTTGAGAATATTGTATTATTTTAATCTTGAATATGTGGTGTATGATATTGCAGGAGATTTGATGAATTAAATATGGTAATATATTAATGATAAAAAGACTCAAAATTTATTAAAAATATACTATAAACGGCATGAATAAAGAATAAGACGTTTCACACGTAATCAAATTTTTAAATGCAAAATCAAGTGAGACGACGTAAAGTCGTTCATGCACAACAATTAAATGTTGTCGACACAGCTGGGAGTGTTTGTCCTATTTTAAATATAAATTACATTGCACGAAAAAGGCGGCTAGTGGGATTGGATTTTCTTGATCCACGTGAGCTACTAAAATTAGGAATAGTGTCAGTATTATTTTTGGTGTGCTTGGAGGACGCGTGGAGGAGACAGCTGGACAACAATTATTATTTTTGCTTGGTCAAATTGGAAAGGAGTTGGACAACATTATATATAAAGGTGATTAAACACCTGGACACAAAGAAGACGCCTGGCACTATTTTGAGAAAAATTACAGCGGAGCGGCTACACAGTTTATTAGATTTTAATTTTATTTTTAATCTTTAATTTTTTATATCATGTGTTCAATTATTTGAATTGTGATTATAAATATTAGTGGCTAAAAAACTCCTTCCGGGGTTAAAGCCAAGAACATGAATACTATTATTTTGGATTAAATTTTACTTATCATATTTGGTTGTTTGTTTATTCGTATTTTAATTATTTTATGGATTGATCACCCATAAAATACATATATTGTCGACCTTTTGATCTCGGGAGAGGAAACAGGGAGATAGAACATGGGAATAAACAAAGTTTGAGTTTTTATTCCTTTATAAAATAAAGAAATAAATTTAGTGTCTAGGACAAGGATATACTTAGATGCCTTACTTGATTCATACGTAGGATGATAGCTTTAATTAACTTAATTGGATTATTACATCCCCACTCAACGATGTAGTTGCAATATCTAGATTAGATAAAAGATTATAGGTTGGGAGATCATGATTATGCAATTAACCCTACAAATCAACAACCAAGATAAGAAAGTTAGCGGATGAGATTCAATAACATAGTATGATTGTTCGAAGTACTTTAACCCTGGGCTTTTCTCTATTGATTGTTCCAAGAATTTATTTTTTCGCATTATTTATTTTATTTTTAATTTATAAAATAAATCAAAATTCGCTTTTGGTTACTTTTGCACTAAATTAATCTAGACAGTGAACTAAAATTAAATCGTTGTTAAATCAAGTCTCTGTGGGATCGATATTCGACTTTCTTGAAGGCCACTATATTACTTGGTAGACCACGTACACTTGCGTGGGCACTTGGGCGCTGTTAGTTCATTTGCGTTTGCAGGATTTCAGATTAATTTTGAGGGGTCCGTGGAGACTTGATATTCTCTAAGTCTCCAATTGGTGCACTCGCGTAAGTGACACTTTGGTTGCTTATGCACTTAGCAGATCAGACCAAGTATTGTTTATGCGATATCTTGGTCGTGATCATGAGCCCCGCGTAAGCGATGACAGGTTCGCTTATGCGATACTTTCCCTCCAGCAAGGTATCACGTACGCTATTACCTAGTCACTTAAGTAACTCAGTGATTGTGTATGCGATGTCTGGATCCTTTAAATACCTATGTTTCTTCATTTTCACCATTTTTGAAACTTGGAGCTTAGGGTTTTGTGATTTTGAGCAATTTCCTCCATTTTCAAGCTTGGTAAGCTCCAAAACACTTATCTCAACCACTTTCTATAATTTCATCATTTAGTTCTTGTTTAAATGCGGATTTTAAAGTGAAAAATTAGAAATTTTGGCCTAGAAGCCTAAAAATTGTATGTCTCCAATTTAAATGTCGATTTCAATTCGTTCTCACTTGAGTTAGTTTCTAATCTTAATATTATCACTTTTCTATTAATTTCATCTCCAAAATAACTCCAATTCTCGATTTTAAAATAAATTTCAGAGGTTTTTTCGGTAATGCTTAAACATAATTTTTTGTCAATTTGGAGCTTGTTTCTAACTCTTTTACGCTTGGTTTTTCATTTGTAGACTCCTAATAGTATGGAAAACATGTTTCAAAAATAAAACTTATGAGTTTACCCTTCTTTTTTAAAAATTCATTTGTGGGTCCATTTTGACCTCAACACAAAATAGGCAATATAGGTATCATTGGCTTTATTTTGACGCAAAAATTCTATATTTTTCTGTCTTAGTTGGTTTCGAGTCCATTCGTGGGAGTAAGGCTTCGAATTGAGGGCTTTCAAATTGATTTTTGGCATATGAGGTAGGTTATGACTTAACTTTCTTCAGACTAAGTTGGGTAGTAAATATTGGTAAAAAATCATGTTATTGGTGTGGGAACTAATCATGAAAATTGCGATATTATTGTGTTGTGCCCATGTAGGGGCCTATTTATTGATGTTATTTAGCAATTTTGAAATATTATTTATTATGTGTGACCATGTGCAGTCCTTTATGATGCTATTGGCCTTGTATACATGGAAATTAGTTGTAATCTTGTTTTATAAAAAAGCCTAATGTGGTATCAATGGTGACTTGTTAATATATTTCATTCTATTGGCATATGAATTATGTTGGATCCATGGATGGTTGGATTAAAGAGTGGATTTTGGCTCACTTGGTTGGTATATTGATTAGATATGAAATTTCTCATTCTGGTTAGTTGCGAGCATTACATCCTCATATCATATTCTTTCATGAAACCTAGGTGCCACCGTGGAAATATTGGAAACACTACTTTTTTCTGACAAAAAATGAGACATCTTGAAAATTCTCTACTGATGGATGTGCCGGAGAAGAGTTATGGATATTGGTATTAGATATTGGAAGTATACGAATTGACAAATCCCCCATGGGTCTAATGGCGGAAATATTTAGCTTCGTAGGTGTATACATAGGTTGTACGATAACCTCGTTCATCATCATCATTATCATCATCATTTCCATTGCATTTTACTTACTTTGTACTTTTTCGTGATCTAGTATTTTCTTTGATGTGATACCCGTCCATGTGTATTTCTTCCTTCATATTTATATGTGTGATATGTTTATACTTGTATTGCTATGGTATATTTGAATATTATAGAACTGTTAGTGGAGACGATCTGGGCTACCATTCGGGACATTTTCTGGTTGCAGGTGACATTCCCTTAGTGTGTATTTTGTATGCTTTATTTTATATTTTGCTCAGTCGACCTATAATGCTTATTGAGTACACGTGAACCATACTCACCCCCATGACACCCTTTCCGTATAGATCTAGGTTCGAGTGTGCCTCATGATGGTTGATTCGAGCGACATTTGGAGCTTTGAAGTAGCGGTTGGTTTCATGCATCCAAAATTGACTACTGACTAGTTATGTTCTTACATTGTGACACCAGGTTTACGGATTTGCTTTGGTATAATTGACTATGTATTTTTGCTTTACTATATATGTATGTGGTTTGACTCTGTTCTAAGAGTCTTGCCATAGGGTACATATCATTTTTCTCAATTCATATTAGTTTAGGTGATAAACTTACTTATTAAGGCTTGCTGTGATAAGTGGCGTCATGACCCTTGTTTTTTGGGCCATAAAAAATTGGTATCAAAGCTAGGTTCATTGGTCTCAATAGTGTAAGAATGAGATATCTAATAGATCTCATGAATTGGTACGTTGACGTCCGTATCTATCTTTGAGAGGCTATATTTTCCTTATTTTGTTCGTTAACAAGCAGATTTCCTTCACACCTTGTATTCTAAGTTTTACTTCACTCTTTTCTGTATAGATGGTGATGACTATATCTTGTGAGGTTAGATATACAAAGCCTTTATCTGAGGACAGAGTAAAGTCTAGAGGGCGAGTTGCAGTCGTAGATGGGCTCGAGGTAGTGGATGGGCATAAGGATTTTCCCCATCTAGGATTAGTGCTAGGGGACTCTCCCCCAGCCTCTAGTTGAGTGTGTTAGGGATGTGGGTCCTACTTTGATCTCATCGAGTTCTTCTATCTCAGTGTTGAAGCAATTATTGGTTCGCTTATTGACTCATTTAGAGGGTGGTCCTTTAGGTGCTCCTAGTGTTCCTCTAGTTTTGAGTATTCTACCTTCATCTATGCTAGAGTATGCTTATGGCGTTCCTGCAGTTTAGAGTAGGGACCATCTAAAAGTACCTACTTCTGCTTTTGGTACTCCATAGACCCTTGGTGTTGTGCCTCCTTCTGCCCCTACATCTGAGTATGGTATTTTGAGGTCGAGAGTTCAACCTTCATCTATGTTACCTTCTCAGATGGGATCTTAGCCTGCCAGATTTACTATGCCCTCTCTTATTACGAGTGCAGTTATGTCTTCTAAGGATCAGAAGAGGTTTGAGATATTTATTCGTTTAGGTCCTCCTAGGTTCAATGGTGCTATTAGCGAGGATGCCTATGAGTTCTTGATTAACTGTCATGAGAAGTTACATAACCTGGGTTTTATTGAGTCGCATGGCATTATGTATACCACTTATCAGTTGAGGGATGTCGCAAGAGATTGGTGGTATCTCAGACACTAGAGTAAAGTAGTTTCAGTTCATCTTAGAGTTTGCTAAGTAGCCCAGAAACTTAGAATGATGGCTTTAAGCTAAGGGGGAGATAGTAGAACAAGTGACCAAGTTAGGCTCTCAGATTCTAGTAATGATGCTTGTGTGTTATAGAACAACACTAGGGAGGGAGATTCCTGACCCATGCTTATTTCAGTATTTGTACTTCAATTATTACAATATCTACTCATGCCTTACATATCTGCTCTATGATCATAGCTCATATTCGTGCACATTATCGAAAATCATGTACGCTTACAGTTCCTAGTATAAGGAGTTACAGTTCACTTAGTAGTACGAATTATGTTCCATGAATTCAGAAACTCCAAACTCAGGCCATGCAGCTCATAACTCGTGCACTCACGCTTTTTGGTATGTCTAGTTCCAATACTCATGCTACACTCTTAATGATGATCGAAATTCAGATTTATTTTATGTATATCCTTAGTTTAGATCTCCTGATGAATCCATAATGTTTGATACTCTATTTCTCATGCCCCAGTTACGTGTGAAGTTATGTATAGTGTTCATTCATGCTTCAAGTCCTCATGTTTAACTTTTCAGTGACCTCTTCTTATGAAATAATAGTAGTGATAAGCAATTGCTTATGTGGGAGATACTAAACGTTTCTTGTTGATGAAAGATTATTGTATGCTTATTTTAGCTAAAGCTGAAAGTGTGAAGTGAAATTGAGGCTAAGTTTTGATACATGTCATGGTTAGTTGAAAACTTTGTGCGTATTTTCTTGGGGGAAGCACCTGAGAGTTTTATTGATCGGGGTATTCAAGAATATGAAAAAAAATGCTTTGATGGGTGGTTGTTTATAAGTTCATATGTAGTTATGAAGATAGGCTTGAATGTCATGTTGGTGTGTAACTGGATAAATGAATTATGCATAGTAGATGGCTAGTAAGAAATTGAATGTAGTTGTTGAGGAGTTAATAAGAATTATTCATGAGATAAGGAGTTGTGAAGATGCAGAATGTGTTAAATTCAAGATTCATTCTAGTGTCACAGTGTGATATGCGGATTTTGTAGATTTGAGTAGGCTTGGACATAGTGGGAGAATTCAGTCCAGCTCAGACCTCAGTATGAATATTTTCAGTAGACTCAAGTGAAGTGTAGTGTTAAAGTAGAAAGTATAGTTGAGGGAGTAGTTGAGAAGTATGGCTAATATTGTAAGATAGTAGTTGCAGTGCATAAGACTTAGTAACTCTATCCTAGATGATGTTTCGTAGGCCTATGTTCCATATTACAGAATTTTAGCCATGTTGTGATTTCTTATTCAAATGTCTTATTCAGACTATGCCCAAGATTCTTTCTTCCTAAAGTCATTAGAACTTTATAGAAAGAGTGTCGAAGAAATACTCCAGTTAAGTATAAGCTTTCAGTATGAGTTAGTTTGTATAGCCAGTAATTCAATTTAGCAGTCAGGCAAACAAGTTCCTATGGTTTTCATCTCTCCTATGCATGGAAATTCCTTCATGACCATGCAAGTCATAAATTCAATTCAGTTCATGCATCAGGCATCAGTTTCAGATTCCAAATATCCAGTTATGATTTAGTTCATAAGTATTTCATACATCATCTCAGTCTTTCCTCAGTATTTGAGCAAGTTAGTATATTTCGGGGGACATAATATTCCAAAGGAAATATGTACTATAATTTCCTCGAGATTTCATGTCCTAAACCTTCCATTTTCTCTTCACGTACTAAGATCTAGCTTGATGTACTGGTACTAATAAGTTGAGCCTCTCGTTTCTATCTCAGTCTTATAACCATTCTCATGTCATTGAATGTATTCAAGAAATTATTTCAGTTCATGATATTCAGTTCATGTATCATGTTTCAGAATTAGTTATTCAATCATGTTCCAAGTTATGCATATTTAGTACATGATCTCAGTTACCTCAGTACAGTACTCTCAGCTTAACAAACATCATTCGAGGATGAATGTTCCCAAGGGGGAGATATTGTAATACCCCGAGAATCCCAACATTATTAGAACCATGATTCAAGCTCATGAGAAATAAATTATAGTGATTTGGTAGTTTTATGATTGATTTTGATGTGTATTAAGGCCTCAAATACGTCCTATCTATTAGATGAATCAAAACATCCCGTACTAAGAATTTTTGAGGTCATGACTCACCAACAAATATAAAATTGAATTATCTTTTCAAAGATACTAATTTGGCCTTAATCCGATATTGGAGTAAAAAGTTATGCCCGTTTTACTAGAAAGTTGTCCGACTGCTGAGGTCCGATGGGAAAGCTAATGGACCGTCAAGCTAGTGACGGACCGTCACTCTGGCCGTCGTAACTCAGGCAGTGATTTCATTTTATGGCCATAAAATGATGGTTTAAGTGATGGTTAGCCACCAGAGTGACGGTCCACACCCAGACCGTCAATCGTATCCGTTCAAACGATTTATAGACGTTTTAATAAGATTTTTGGGTCTTTAGTTCACCCTTTTTAACCCCTAATTCCATCAAATTAAAGAACATAACTCCTCACTCATCCTTGACATCAAAATTAGTGTTTATTTCAAGATTATTCTCCAAGAACAAGATTCAAATGCTTCTTTAAGAAAACTAAAGAATCAAAGTGTCACTATTCAAGAACCTTCAAGAAAAGTTATTCTCTTTCAAGATTCAAACTTTTGAGGTATGTTAAATGTTCATTCATGGGTCCTATTCCCCCATGGAGTACAAGAACCCAATTTAAAATTCAAAGTTATGATTTTTACATGATTACTATTATTTTTAACCATGAATTCCCTTGAATTTCGATTCTACACCATGTTTACACGTAATTGTTGTTGTTATTAAACCTCACATGTTTGAATGGTGTTGTTTGTTGATTTAAGCCTTAATTGGTGATTTTATTATTGAAATCATGCTATTACTTCAAGCTTTAAAACTAATCCCATGCTTATCTTAAACCATGCATTGCAAGTGTTTGATAAAATGCCTACAAAAATGAGTTTCGAATAAATACATGCATATCATGTCCTCAAAATTTTAATATGATCCTGCTATTATTTCTATCGAGTCCTAGGGTTTGAATACCCAAAATTTTGCTGCTTACCTAGTTTTTAGTATCTACAGAATGGTTTCAAAATAGTTATCAGCATTATCAGTTTGACCAGTTATTACATTCAATTAAACTCAGTTCATTCTAATAATCAGTGTCATTCAATTGGAAGTAACACTTAGCATCAAGTGAACGTAGAGATGGTGTCTCCCCCGTCAGTTAGGTATGAGGCACTAGTAGCAGTACCTAGGTTCCAGACCTATGACGCCACTGTAGATTTTGAGGGGTCCCCCATCCGTTAGGCATAACACCCTCGTCCTTCGGGACTTCAAATTAGTGGATCCACAGAGCCAGTATTAGTACCCATGGCACAGTACTGACACATTTCCAACTTGGGTTACAAGTTTGACCCTGACAGTATATTAGGGCATGTCAGTTATAGCTAGCTCAAAATTCTCAGTCCAGTATTCAGCTCAGTAATTAAGTTTTGCTTGACCATAGCATACAGATATCAGTTACTCAATTATTAGTACTCAGTATTTTAGTTTTTAGACTATATTCAAAAAATATGTTATGCTTGGTCATGCATCCTCAATACTTACAGATTTTATGCATCCTCAGTACTTACAGATTTTATGCATCCTCAGTATTTACAGGTTTTATGCATTCTCAGTATTTACATATTTTATGTATCCTTAGTATCTACAGATTTTATATGCTTTATTTAATATTTTATGTTATATATATATATATATATATCCAGACAGTTATTATTCATGTTCATAAAACCATGCATATCAGCCTACCTCATTTGGCATACCGGTACATTCAATGTACTAATCACATACTCTTTTCTTATGCTATGATATATCATATTATAGGTTCGAACGCCCAAATCTCGGATCACGGATAGACTTTCTAGACTATCAACCATAGGAGTGGTGAGTCCTCATATTTAGAGGACAAACTATTTTACCGTTATGCTTTTAGTTCAGTAGATAGATGGAGTTAGTTAGGGCCTGTCCCATCAACTTCTATTCAGTCAGCTTAGAGGTTTTTGGATATCTCAGATAGTTAGTCAGTTCTCATATTTTAGTTGTCATTGTCTGGCGTTTTATCAGTATTTTTAGTATTATTTTATAGATATTATCAAAATTATAATTTAAAACCTTATGGGTGAACACATATTGCAGGATCTTATGATTTGAAAAGATGTCGACATGCACTCCATACAAATAGTGATGCCATATTTTTAACGTGAACACCACAACAAAGAATTCCAAGTCATGTGTCGGATAATTCTTCTCATGCACTTTCAACTGCCTATTGGCAGAAGCTATCACCTTGCCATGTTGTATCAAAACGCAACCAAGCCCCACATGAGACGCATCACAATAGACCACAAATCCATTAATGCCTTCAGGAAAAGTCAAGACAGGGGTCGAAGTCTACTTATTCTTCAGCTTCTCAAAACTGCCCTCATCAGACCACAAGAACTCCATCTTCTTCTGAGTTAACTTAGTCAATGGGGCAACTATAGTCAAAAAACTTTCCATAAATTTTTGTAATAACCGGCTAAACTTAAGAAGCTCTGAATATCGGTTGGAGACGTAGGTATAGGCCATTTCTTAACCACTGTAACTTCTTGTGGATCCACCATGATACCTTCACTAGATATGACATAACCCAGAAAAGTAACAGCGTTCAACCAGAATTCACATTTCAAAAATTTGACATACAACTACTGCTCTTTCAGTTCTGTAACACAATGTGGAGGTGATCAACATGTCCACCTAGCTCATAGATTACACCAGAATATCATCTATGAATACAATGACAAATAAATCCAGAAACTGATGAAATACCTTGTTCATCAAGTCCATGAATATCATCGAGGCATTAGTCAACCCAAAAGATATAACCAGGAACTCAAAATTCCCATATTGTGTATGAAAAGTAGTCTTAGGGATATCCGCCTCCCTAATCTTTAACTAATGGTACCCGGATCAAAGATCAATCTTGGAGAAAAACTTAGCACCTTAAAGTTTATCAAACAAATCATCTATCCTTGAAAGAGGGTACTTATTCTTTACCGTCACCTCATTCAATTTTCGGTAATCAATACACATCCGAAGGGAACCATCCTTCTCACGCACGAACAATATGTGTGCACCCCACCGGGATACACTAGGATGGATAAAACCTTTGTTTAAAAAATCCTTTAGTTGCTCTGTAAGCTCCTTTAACTCAGCTGGAGCCATTATATACTAGGGAATAGAGATAGGACGAGTGGCCGAAATAAGATCAATCCCAAAATTAATCTCACTATCAGGAGGGACATCAGGAAGTTCATCAGATAAAACCTCACGAAATCCATTCACCACTGGAACAGAATGTAAAGAAGGACTCTTCGAGTTAGAATCTTTAATCAGGACTAAATGATAAAGAAACCCCTTGGTTTGGAGATTAATCTTTGGACTCTAAGATACAATACAAACCTTCCCTTGGGTACTAAAGAACCACCCTCCTACTTAATAATCGGCTCATTAGGGAATTTAAAAATGACCTAACGGTTCTGACAGTCTAAAAAAGTATAAAATAAAAGCAACCAATCCATTCCTAATATGACATCAAAATCAACCATGTTTAATTCAAACAGATCCACCAAAGTCTCGTAATCACCTACAGATACGACGCAACCCCTATAGACTCTTCAAGCAACTACAGAGTCACCCATCGGGGTAGAAACAGAAAAGGGGTCCAAAATATACTCAGAATAAAACCAAAATGCACAACCACAAATGGGGTCACATAATAAAAAGTTAACCCGGATTAAGTAAATAGTACACATCACGGGAAAAGAGTTTTGAACATACCAATAACGACATCAACCGATGCCTCAAACTCTTGATGGGTAGTGAGAACATAGAGTCAGTTTTGAATAGTGCTGGAGCCAGATGGTGCACCTTTTTATGCAGAAGCTAATGAAGAGGCAACCAGAACCTTGTTTGTCTCAGAAGCAACCTTACCAATGGGATAGTTTTTAAGCATATGCCCTTGCTGACCATAGTTGAAGCAATTGCAACTTCCCTCATCATAGTAACCGTAATACAATCGACCATAAAATCTACATAAAAAATATGATAGAGCTGATTGGGTCCCACTAGCCTGAAACTGGGCACCCTAGGCCCTAGAACTGGAGCCATCCTAAAAATGCTTGTCACCAAAAGGTTTTGGGTAGGGAACACTAGCCTTCGAATAAGACCCAGAATTTCCGCCGTCCTCTTGGACAACTTTCCTCCATCCCTGTTATTCTTCTTGTGACCTCCACACTGCTTAAAAAATCTAAAATTCCTACTTTACCTCTCCTATATTTCTATCTGCTTCTTCTTTTTTTCCTCAACCTGTTACATGTACACAACCAACTTGGAGATATCCATATTCCTATTCAATAAGGCAACCTTACTCTCTAAATTCATATCTCGGAATAACTCAGAAGTGAACTTCCTCATTCTAGCCTATATGGTAGATACTCGAAGCATACTAAGATAACTGGCAAAACTTTAAGGCATACTCCAAGACTGACATCTTGCCTTGGTTTAGGTTAATGAATTATTCCACCTTTGCCTCCCTCAGCTCTAGAGAAAAGAAGCGGTCCAGGAAAGAACTAGAAAAATTATTTCATAGAGCTGACTCGGCATCGTCACCCCTTGACTTGTTCCATTCCTCGTACCACTGATATGCCACATATTTAAATTGGTAGGCAGTAAACTCCACACCCTCCACATTAGTGGCATGCATCACACAGAAGATATTTTCAATCTCATCAAGAAAACTTTGAGGATCCCTGATCTTGAGCATATTTATATGTCCAATCACCAATATTCACCCATATTTGGACTTGTTCTGAGAGCTAAAATATGTTATTCTGATTATAATTGAGCATTAATTATGTTCCTTATCGAATGGATATGATTAGTGTATACAGGACCAAATTGTGATGGAATTAACGGTGATTGGATGCATTAATGAGAGGTAAATAATGAAGGGTACAATGAAGGCATTGGAGCATAGCTTGGGAAGTATTTAAGAAAGAAAAAGGCAAGAAACCAAAAGTCTAACATCTCATCAAGTATGTCACTGCTTTATAGTGAAGGATTAATCTCTATTGCTCGAGTTATGAAGCCTATCGCATCATGGTGAAGAAAGAATTTGGAATTGTCAAGATCCATTACCTCACCGCAATTGCACCACATCGCAGTGAGGGTCCAATTCGTATTTGTCAAGATCCATAATCTTACCGCGTCGTGGTGAGAATAGCGATGGTGATGATACCGGATTGTGGTAAGAGGAAAAACTAGGATTGTTTGACCATCTATAAAAAGAATAATTCAGTACACGTGAAACTTCTTTGGAAAAGCACAGCAGCGGCGAAAAAATAATAAAATCTCTCTTTTAGGGTTCTTAGAATTTCTTTTGAACTTTTTTACTTTAAGATTAATTTTGGGTATGATTAATTAATTATTTCTTATGTTGAATTGAGACATGAGTGGCTAAACACCCTTGTTCTGAGGTTGAGGCTAAGAACATGATTACTTTTTGATATTCTTTATCGTAGTTTCTTGTCGGATTATCACCTGGGTTGTTCTTAATTTCTTGTGCTTATTATTTTGATAAGTGGCTACCATTAGAATAAATCTATATTTCTACATGAATCTATGAAGAGAATCGTAGGATAGAACGAAAAGATTAAGGAGTAAGGTTCTCATCCTTTTATAAAATAGAGGATTTGAATTAACATCTAGGATAGGGATATACCTAGAAGTCTTATTTAGCTCAATTGTAGGAGGATATCCATATACATCTAAATCGATTATTGTAGCCTCGCTCAATGATGTAGTTGTAAAGTTCATATAGGTAGAAGATTAGATGTCGGGAGACCATGATCGTGTTATAATCCCTGCAAATCAACAACCCGATAACCAACTAGACTGTGATAAGAATAAAGATTAGTAAGATTTTTGGAAGTGCCTCAACCCTGGAATTCTCATCATTAGTGTTTACAAGCATTGCTTGCTTTGTTGTTGTCATAAATTTTTATTTCTTATTTATTTACATTTTTGTTTGAAACTTAAAAATCATCTTGATACTTTACAACACTTAATACCACCTTGTCTAAAACTAAATTTGGTTAAATTGCTAGTTGTATAGTCCTTGTGGGTACGATATCCGACTGTCTAAGTCACTATATTACTTGTACGATCGTGTACACTTAAGTGTGCATTTAAACACAATAGGTTTTTGGTGTTCTTGCCAGGGACTAGTAGAAATAGTAATTTGTAAAAAAATTTGTTTTTTGATAGTAAGTTTAAGTGTTAACGACTTCATCTTAGCTGCAGAATTTTTGTAGGACTAGCTGAATATAGGACCAATGAGAGATAGAGAGTTAGTAAAGCCTTATTTGGACCCAGAACTGGTATTTCAACAGAGGCGAAGAGCTTAATATCCAATCCGAATAGTTCAAATGGCTTAACACAGAGATCCTAATGACTCAATTGATCCAGTTGATCCAAATGTCGGGCGTGTTCCAGCTTCAGTTATTCTAGTTGCTCCTACTCAAGTAGCTGGTAGAACTATTTGTGAGGTGGAAATCCCACCCATAAACCATGCTACTAACAGTATTCCCAAGCCCGAGCCAGGTGGTCGATTTAAGTTGAAGCAGAATATGGTGTAATTGTTGAATTCGCCTAGACAATTTGCTGGATTTTCACATGAAGACCCATAACAACACATACAGACCTTTCTGGAAATAAGCGATACCTACATTCTTATAGGGGTGAATACTGATTATGTCAGACTGACTCTCTTCCCCTTCTTTTTAATTGGGGAAGCGAAGAGATGGTTATATGCTAAACCACCACTCTCTATTACTTTTTCGGAAGATCTCGCTCAAAAGTTCCTTATTCAATTCTTTCTATCAGGGAAAACTATATATTTGAGAAGTGAGATTTTGAGTTTCAGGTAGAAACAAGGAGAGAATCTCTACCAAGCTTGGGAGAGATTTAAGAGTATGTTAAAAAATTTCCCTCACCATCATCAGTCTAATGATGTTCTTGTTCATACATTCATTGAGGGATTAGAGCCAAAAACCAAGATTCTCTTAGATTCAGCAACAGGTGGGCAAGCTCTTGGAAAGACTTATGATGAATTGTACACACTAATGAATCAGATTTCACAAGGGAATCTTGAATGGTACGCTAACTCGAGGAGTTCTCCTAAGAAGGTTGCAGGTGTGTTAGAGGTAGATCAGTTCACTACTCTATCAGCTCAGCTTGCAGCAATGCAAAATTAGATGCTTACTCAGTTTAACAGTATGAAATTGGGGGTTCTGCAAGTAGTAGGTACAACTAATGCAGCCTAATAGGTAAATTCTTTGTGTGAGGTTTAGGGAAATAGTGAGCACGTGGGAGGTGCTTGAGCGGTTAATCCAAAATTTTTCAATTATGTGGGGAATACGAATCATCAGGGACAACAAAACTTTGGTAACACCTATAATCCCAACTGAAGGAACCATCCTAATTTCTTATGGGGTGGAAATCAGGCACAGTATAATAATCATTATAAAGGGCCAGCACAGCAGAATCAACTGTAGCAGGTTCAGGGTAATTAAGGCACTACTTAAACAAACAATCTAGAGGAGATATTAAAGCAGTTGTTAGCTAATCAAGCACAGATAGCAGCAGATTTAAAGATTCAACAGGCATATATAAAGACTCAACAGTTGATTATGAGAAATCTGGAGTTACAACTCGGTCAGATTATGGGAGCATAAAATACTAGACATTAAGAAGGCTTATCTAGTGACACAGAGGCAAATCCAAAGCAGGTAAATGCAGTCATAATGAGAAGTGGTTTACAGTTAAAGGAGTCGAAGCAAGTTAGTCCCATAATACTAATGATGATCTTAAAAAAATGAGGAGAAAAGGTTTAAAGAAAAAGCTACAAGTGATGAAATTCAAGTAGAGAAGAAGACTATACCTTTATCCTTTCCTCAAAGGTAGCGAAAGCACCAAGAGAATTCAAGTTATAAAAAGTTTTTGGATCTTCTAAAGAAGGTTCATGTAAATCTTCCTCTTGTTGATATTCTACAGAGTGTTCCAAAGGTATAAAAAGTATCTAAAATACATAGTGGCAAATAAGAACGGGTTGATAGAGTATACTATAGTTGCACTTATTGAAGAGGGTACATCTAAGATACAGAACAAATTGCCCACAAAGATGAAGGATCTAGATAGTTTTACTTGCCAGATCACTATTAGGCAGGCCATCAGTGCACATGGATTGTGTGACTTAGGAGCGAGCATCAATCTTATGCCTATATATTGGTTCTAAAAAATGGGTCTTGGGAGTCCTAAACCCACGACCATTATTTTGAAGTTGGCTGATATGTCCCTTGCTAGGCTGGATGGAATTATTAAAGATGTGTTAGTACAAGTGGGATCACTGATTTTCTAGTAGACTTTTTTATTCTTGATTTTGAAGTTGATCGAGTTATTCCATATATTTTAGAACACCCATTTCTAGTAATAGGCAGTCATTTATTGATGTAGTACTAGGAAAGATGACTATGAGAGAGCATGACAAAGTGGAGGTTTTTGATGTATATAAGGTGCTAAAATTGCCTGCTATATATGAAGAATTGTCTTCTATATCAGTTATTGACCTTGCATCTGAGCTATATCTATTGTTTTTTGATGATCTACTCGAGTGAGCTTTGATGGGTTTTGATCTTTATAGAGATGCAAAGGCGTTTAAATTGGTTCAAGTTATGAATTTGGCGGTTATTAACATGATAAAGCTACCTTTTAAGCCATTGAATAGGCTAATTGGCCCATCTTCTAAAGCTTCAGTTGATGAAGCTCTAAAATTAGAGCTTAAGGCTCTTCCTTCACACTTAAAATATGTTTTCATTGGTGAGAATGATACCTTGCCTATTAGTTTGTCTGCAGGTTTATCTGATATGTAGGTAAGAGAAGCATTGATAGTTTTGAAAAGAAGAAAGAAGGCAATTGGTTGGCAGAATTAGATATTACTGGAATCAACCCAGCTTTTTGTATGCATAATATATACATGGAAGAAGGTTACAAGGAAAGAGTGCAGCAACAGTAAAGATTAAATTCAGTAATAGAGGAAGTGATATGAAAATACGTTTTCAAGTGGCTTGATGTTGGGATTGTCTACCCTATTTCCAACAGCGAATGGGTCAGCCATGTGCACTTCATTCGAAGATTGGTGGGATAGCTGTGGTGACTAATGAAGCTAATAAGTTGATTCCGACTCGCACGGTAATAGGTTGGAGAATTTGCATTGACTATTGACAATTGAATGAAGCCACTAGAAAGGATCATTATCCCATCCTATTCATTGATCAAATGCTAGATAGGTTGGCAGAGTAAGAATACTAATGCTTTCTGGATAGTTACTTGGGGTTTAATCAGATCAACATTGTGCTGGAAAATCAAGAAAATAACACCTTTACTTACCCATATGGCACATATGCATTCAGACGTATGCCTTTTAGTCTCTGCAATACACAAGCAACATTTCAGAAATGCGTGAAGGCAATTTTCTATGACATAGTTGAAGAACTTTTTGAGGTATTCATGGATGACTTCTTTGTTTATAGTAACTCTTTTGATGTATGCTTGTAGAGTCTAGATCATTTCCTAGATCATTGTGAGGAGACAAATCTTGTACTTAATTAGGAAAAATATTACTTTCTGGTTAAGGAAGGAATAGTCCTTTGTCATAATGTGTCATGTAGAGGACTTGAAGTGGATATAGCCAAGGTTGGAGTGATAGAAAACCTACCATATCCAGTAACAGTGAAGGGAGTGAGAAGTTTTCTAAGGCATACAGGGTTTTATAGGCAATTTATCCAAGATTTTTCATAGATTACAATTCCTATGTGTAAACTACTAGAAAAAGAAACTAAGGATCTTGGGGTTGATTGTCAAGAAGCCTTTGAGAGGCTGAAGAAGAAACTGATAGAAGCACCCATCTTGATTTCTCCATATTGGGTGTTACCATTCTAGTTAATGTGTGATGCCAGTGACGTGGGTGTGGAATCATTTTTGGGCAGTAAAAGGGATAACTAGTCTATGCCTATAATCACATCAAAATCCACTATGTGTAATACAATAAGATCAGCCTGGGTATTAAGTTCTCGAACAGTCACAACATATTATCTATAAACTTGATCCACTATTAAAAAATTACCTATGAGACTAGATACACATTACATAACAAATAAAGAATCCTAATATAACTCTAAATGCGATGCATAATAAGTATACATAAAAAGAATAAGTTTATCTCTAATCAAATAAAGAAAAAGTCAATTTATGGCACACTGAAATTATGCCTATAATAACAGCATCTGAAGCCTTTGCCTCGAGTCTATCAAGTACAACATACAACTAACCATTCCCACCATCTAGCGGAGCTCCTGACCAATCTCCTATCCTACCTACCTATGGACCTCCACCAACACCTTGAGGACCAGTCAAATTATCATTCATTTATACTAGAGTAGTTGCGATATATTTTTCTTATTTTAGGCAAGTCCACCAACTGTATAACTTATCCACCCTTACAAGTATTAGCTATTATTGATACTATGAAATCAATGTAGGGAATGTCCTCTGACAACTTTATTTTTTGATGGATACACTAATTATTATTTGTGTACAATTCTCATTAAATTCCCATATATACGTCCAACTAGAAGAATAAATATCACAAAATGATCATGTTGAAAGCTACATAAACTAATGACCCCTTGGTTGATGTCAGTTTTGTCATGATCCATTTGAACTTATAATAAAGTTATACCATCAATTATTATCTCTTTATATAGGAAAAATGATGAGGCTATCATGTTGTATATGTAATAAGCAATGAAAAGCGTATCCTCCCAGAAGTTTGCAATTTGGAAGGAGGTTTCATGTTAGCCAAAAAGATATTTTCTTAACTTGGTTAAATTTGAATGGACCATTTTATTAGCAAGAAAATATATATGTGGTAAGTACAATTTTTAGAAATGAGGGTAATTTTGACACTAAAAGATAATAGAGGGTGAAAGTTATTAATACCTGATAGTCGAAGGGTACTTGTTGGATCTTGAGTTTCATTTTTGTATTCAACTAATACTTAGATTAATTAGGGATCCTAACAAAATTAGTGATATATTTAGATTGATGAATGGTAAAATATAGGAGTGGACAAAATTATTTATGTATGACATATTTGTTCAATTTTACATAATTTGAGGGTATAATTGAATCTTTTGGTAGAGATCTTTGTCCATTTTGCTGACCAGAACCACAGGGAAAGAACATTATGCATGTGTAGTATGTGTTGTTAATGTGTAGTGTCTACCCTAGAAAATCACGCATTGGATTTGACAATAATTCATGATTTCCATCAACAGATTTGGAAAAGATTTTAACTATTGAAATATCTTTATGCAAATAAAAATACAAACTATAGAGAGTCATAATATGCACAAATAAATTAAAAGTGAAAAATATAAAATTTAATGGGCCTAATTTCATTAGTGGATACTTATGACATAAATGTGCCTTCTCCACACACAAGTCCAACACTGTTTTTGTTAGAATCCAAGTAAGAGTGCATTATAAATTACAGTTCAATATTAAAATTTTTGGTCCAAAGCTAAATACAAAGCTAAATTTAAAAGACTAAATAAATCAGTTATTATTGAGGCTCGATCACGAGACCTTATGCGTGCAACAACAGGCACTAGACCACCAAGCCAAAGCATCCATTACATTAGGAAAGCACATATCTGAAGCACATATGTTGACGACCAGCTGTGTGCTATTCCCTTTTATTAGATAGTACTTATGTGGGCTTCTTGTATTTGATATCGTTTATTTAGTGTATAGAAATAAGTCATTAGTATTTATATTGTGTAAGGAATTATGTCAGGAGGAATATTTAGGAACACCAAGACTATTTACACCACATGATATAAATTTACTGTTGGTTTCATGTACAAAATCTGTATATTTCAATACGAATTTCAATACTAAGTTTAAGAACTACAATGAAGTTCCAACAACTTCAAACACAAGTTCAAATGAACTATCAAAATGAAGTGTTTATCAACTTTAAGAAATAAAGATGAAGCAGAAAAGTTTAAAATCAAGTCCATAATCTTCACGGTGTGTCCTTAAGGAACTTATTCCCCTCAAGTACCTGAGGTTATAGAATCTTTTCTCCCATGATAAAATAATTCTCTTTTTGAAAATAGCGGTACCTCAAATTTTTAGAAACTTCAAACTCACTCAATGAGTTATTGATCACACAAGATTTTTTAGAAGTAAAAGAAGATTGTTTTCAATTCAAAATCATACCTTTATCTAAGAAAACGTTCAGCTATTTATAACTATTAGGTGTCCCTTTGAAAAAATAAGCAATGATTCACGATAAGAGACAACTTTCGGAACAGTTACTTCACCTGCCCCCTGCACTGGACCTGCGGGCGCAGGTGACATTTTACTAAATTCTAGTGATATCTGCATTGGACCTGTGCCAGGAAAAGTTATCCTGTACTAGGTCTGCATACAGAGGTCGTGATTTTTTTTTGAAAAGTGTGTCTCCTTCTCGAAGGATCGCGTTCCTTCATGGTGCATTGTGTGTGCATTTGTACTGCGTCCGCAAATGAAGAAAAACATTTCTATTGATTTTTGGATTAAAAATTTTACTTGTTTCCATGTTTTGAATAAATTTTATTCAAAAAATTAGTATCTCAATCATTTTTTAAATTCAAAGCCAAAGCCGAAGTCGAGCCCAGTGAGCAATGATGATGCCACGAGGAATCTCTTGTTCTTGCTTCACTATCCGCAAGAAGGAGTGTTTCTCAATATAAAGATAAGAAAGTTCCTTTCTTCCACTAATGTGTGAGAACTTTACTTACTTAAGTGAAAGTTCACTTCACTTCACTTTCTCTCTAATTTGTTCCCTCCATGTTTCATTCATGCATTAGCTTAGAACCCAAAAATCCCCCACATGAATGGTAAATGGCTATTTTGTCAAAAATTTATGGATAAGTTTGTGATCAACAAGCAAAGGCTAATTACATTTGGATAAGTAGGTTTTCCTTTGGACTTTCCACAGTGAACATCCATTGAATGCACTGGTCAATAGGTAGATGTGATATGATGAAACGTAGGGGTGCACCACTATTCTAGGGACCTGGTCCCTGAGGCTATGATAAAGATAAAATAATAAAGAATTAAATTGGCAAGAATTAAAAAAACACAATGATTTATGTGAAAACCCCACCATCCAATGAAAACTTGTATATACTAGTGGCAGTTGATACGTATCTAAGTGAGTGAAAACTGCAGCTTTCCCCACTAATGATGTAAGAGTGGTATTAAAGTTTGTGAAGAAGCACATATTCTCTTGGTTTGGCACTCCCAGAGCTATAATCAGTGATGGGGGTATGCCTTTTATTAACACTTCATTTAAAAATCTTTTGGCTAAATATGGTGTTAGGAACAAGGTGGCCACTGTGTGCCATCCGCAAAAAAGTGGTCAAGTGGAGGTATCCAACCAGATATAAAGCAGATTTTGCAAAAGATTGTTAATGGTCTGCAGAAGGATTGGGCTAAAAAGTTGGATGATGCACTATGAGCATATAGGATAGCCTACAAAACTTCCATAGGTACCTCTCCATATCGCTTGGTTTATTGGAAAGTCTGCCATTTGCCTGTAGAGTTGGAACATCAACCTTATTGGGCAGTGAAAAAGCTAAATCTTGATATGAAGGCCGCGGGTGAGAAGAGATTGTTGAAGCTTGTTGAACTTAATGAGTTTCGTCTCCATGCTTACGAGAATGCCAAACTATAAAAAGAAAAGACCAAGAAATGGAAAGACAAGCATATCCTTGATAGAGTTTTTGAACCTAGACAACTTATTTTGCTATTCAATTCAAGGTTGAAATTGTTTCCAGGTAAGTTACAATCTAAGTGGTCTGGGCCTTTTAAGGTAGTGTGTATGACATCTCATGGTGTGGTGGAGTAGTAGAACAAGGAAAATACTGAGAAGTTCTTAGTGAATGGACAACGTGTGAGACATTATTGGATGGATCATGAAAATAAGCACAATGTATCCATCACCTTTGCGGGTGAGTAAAACTGAGCTAAGTTATGCCACAATGTAAACTAGGGCATTGCGTGGGAGGAAACCCACAAATGTAATGTAATAATGTAGTTTAATTTTTAGTTGATAGAAAAGAAAGCAAAAACATAACATGATTGAGTTGTGCCATGACCAAAACTAAGACGCTGAGTGGGAGGCAACCTACTTTTCCTTATATTGTTTATTTTTTTTTGTGCAGGGATGAGAGAATTTGTCACATCAAAGATTGAAATATGGTTTGTGAAAATTTATGCAAGTAAGGTACAATACGAGGTAAGAAAAGCGGATGAAGAATATAACGACCCAAAAATTTGATAAAATTTGTGATTTTATATGATTTGACTATTTTACCCATTTCCTTAGTTGCATTATGATATTTCTGGAGTGTGAGAGTGATTGGCATGATTACCAATCCATTTTGGTATCATTTATGCGATATTGTGGTTTTTGATGGCTTTCAGAGCCTTATTTTGGATTTATAAGGATATCTTTTGATCCATAGGACGGATGGCCAAATGGACTATGCTTACAGCTCTGGAATATCAATTTTATGCTAGTTAGACCTTTGGTTTGTGTCTCAGTTCACCCGAGCTCATTTTGACCTATTGATCAGAAAGTTATAAATTAAAAATATGAGTGTGGGACCCACATTTGGTCGCAAAGACATCAGACGGAAAATCCAACTGCGCAGTATATTTGAATGTCGATTTTAAGGTGTTAGCATATTTGGTGTGATTTTACGGCTTTTAAATATTATTTTGACCCTCAGTTTGAAAAATTGTGATTTCTAATTTCGGGGGTCATCTTTTTGAAAATGATATTTTTTCAAAAATCCGACTTTACCAATTCGTTCGGAATGTCAAATTTAGTGTATTTGCATAGTTTTTTTGCATATATCAGACTCCAAACAAATTTCAGGCACCCCGTCGAAGTCTGGATTGGACTTTAAAAAAAATACAACTTTTTTGTGCAGTTTTCTACAACATATATAGCAGTTTAGGGCTCATTTTGCTCATTTTTCATTTTGCCTCTTGAAGGTTAAACTCGAAACTAGTGTGGAAACTTATATGCGAAGTTTGTGGGAGTTTAGAAAGCTAGATTAACATATATTTCTTGATTTTATCACAGATTTAAGGTAATAATTCACCATTTTCTTAGTAACTTCTTGATAAATTTCTCAAAACCTCAAAAATCTTAGGACATGATTTTAAACCCCATTTTAACTCCTTTTTATTTGAATAATATTTTTATTTTATAGTTACTAGTTTTCATCAGTTTAACCTTTAAAACAACTCTGATTCTTGATTTTAACCCAGATTTTAAAGATTTTACCTGGTAAAGCTCAAAAATGAATTTTCTTCGATTTGAACCTCATTTTTTACTCAATTTAACTTGGGTTTTAAGCTGTAGGTTCCTAAAAATATGGGAAACATATTTTTAAAGTAAAGTTCTGATTTTGCCCTTGTGTTTCGAAAATCCGTTTTGGGGGTCCGTTTTGACCCTGAATCAAAAGTAGTCAATATATGTGTTGTTGATTTCTTTTTGATGCGTATATTTCATATTTGATGTTTTAGTGGTGTTAGAGATTATTCGTAGTGGGTTCAAAGTGTAGCTGACCAGTTTCGACTTTCGAGGTAGGTTATAGTTTAACTCTTTCAGACTGGGCTGGGTAGTAAATAATGGTACAAAATTCATGTTAAAGATTGGAACTAATCATGAAAAATGTCTATCTATGTGATGTAATTATTAAAATTGAGATATTATGTGATATGTGTAACCGTGTGAGGTCCTATGTGATATTGATAGCCTTGAAGACGTGTGAATAATTGTATTGTGTTATTAAAATGCTTAATGTGGTATCATTGGTGTATTGTGATTATATTCATACTTTATTGTCATACGAGATATATGGAAATTCATGGATGAAACAAAAATAATGAATGGATATTGACTCACGTGGTTGTGGAAATGTATTAGTGTGGTTGGTTGTGAAAATATATCATGTGGTTTGTTGTGGAAACATATCATGTATTTGATTGTGGAAGTACTCATTGTGACTAGTTGTGAGAATTACATCTTCATATCATACTCATTCATATAACATTGATACAACCGTGGCAATATTTGAGAAACACTGGAAACACCTGATAAAACCTTTCTGAGGGATATGCCAAAAAAGATATGATATATATGGATTATATACGGGTTGACGAACCCCCCATGGGTCCTGCATTGGAAGTCTTGCCTTCATAGGTGTATATGGGGATTGTGCAACAATCCTGGAGTTTGTGCGACGACCTCGTGCATCATCATCATCATCATATACATCACACTTACTTTATTGTGTTTATAGTGTGTTGTATTGCCATATTGACTTGACCTTTATGTAATTGTCTTATCTTCTTTTACTTGTATTTGATGATCTTGTATATGCATGTTCCCCCTTGTTCTTCTTGTATGTGATATAATACGTACTTTTTTTCTATCTTGGTGTGATGTTGCAATATATGTGAGATATATTAGAACCGTTAGTGCAAGAGCTATAGGCTACCATTGTGGGATATTTTTTGATTGCAGGTGATGTGCCCTTAGTGTATATTTTGTATGCTTTATTTGCTACTTTTCTTGGTTGGTCTATGATACCTACTGAGTATAAGTGGATCGTACTCATGCCTACTGCACATTTTTTGTGCAGGTCCTAGCTCGAGTGCACCTCAGCTTGCTTGACTCAAGCAAATATTGGAGCTTCCAAGGTAGCGATTGGACATTTATGTGACCGAAGTTACCTCTATCTTTCTATAGTAGTTATTTTTTTATTAGTATTTGAAGACAGATATTATTCCCTTGTGGGTATTTTGCTGATGTATTTGACTCCTGGATTGTATTAGTAGTTCTTACACTATTGACACCTGGTTATGGGTATGATTGGTATTTTAGATAAGTTCTTTCTGCATTATTAAGATTATTTATATGGTTCAGCTTCATTCTAGAAGCCTTACCTTGGGATATTTTTGTCTTTTCCTCTTTTCGTATCAGTTTGGGTGATAGGCTTACTTGTCAAGGTACGCCACAACAAGTGCCATCATAACCCTCATTTTTGGGTCATGACATATTGGTATCAGAGCAACCAGGCTTCATTGGTTTTAATGGTGTAAGAATGAGATGTCTAATAGAGTCTCAAAATTGATGCATTGACGTATCTATATTTAAGAGGCTATAAGATGTCCTTAGAATACTTCTCTTATTTTATTCCTTATCGTGTAAAGTTTTTTCATACCCCGTGTTCTGAGTTGTGTTTTACTCATTCTGTGCAGATGGTTTCGACTAGGTCTAGTGTGGTTATAGATGCAGAGATCTAGAGGGCAAGCCTCGAGTCATATATGGACTCGAGGGAGTGGACGGGCCTATGGATCAGCCTCGTCTAGGAGGAGTGCTAGGGAACTCTCCCCTGAGCCTTGTGTTGAGCAGGTTAAAGGCGTAGGTTCAGCTCCAGTACCTCAGAGTTCTTCTACCTCAGTCTTAGAGGGATTCTTGATTCGTCTGTTAACCTATTGTTGATTCGTCTGTTAACCTATTTGGAGGGTACTCCTTTGAGTTTATTTAGTGTTTCCCCAGCTCCGAGTATGGTACCTCCACTTGTGCCAGAGTCTAGTGATGATATTCCTCCAGTTGCACCTACTTTAATTTTGGGTACTCATCAGACCCCAAGTACTATTTCTCCATTAGCGTTGACACTAGAGTATAGTGTTTCAGGATAAAAAGTACAGCCCTCATCTATGTCACCCCTACAGGCAGGATCTCGACCAACTGGACTTATTTTGCCTCCTACACTTCAGCGAGTCATGACTCATATGATAGTGTTTAAGGAAATATTTTACAGTATGGAGGGGTTAGTCGGGTATGCATAGATCTACCTCTTGAGCATTTTGAGAAAGCGCCAGGAGGTTGTGCTATCAGGGCAAGTTTAAAGATTGCTTTGTGTGTGATAAGTTTGCCCATATGGTCAAGGACTGTCCCGCCATGTGTTTAGAGATACTCTTATTTTAGCTGTAAAAGATAGGGGGTTCACCAGAGGCGCAAGAGGTAGAGGTAGTGGAGTCCGTGATGGTGGTCATAGGGTTATTCAACCAGTTGGTGGTCATGGGCAGTGCTATGTCATACTATCCAGACCAGAGGAAGATGCTTCTGATACTGTGACTATAGGTATTGTACCCATTTATTTTAGACCTATATTTGTATTATTTGATACTGGATCGACTTTCTTCCATGTGTCTGTGTATTTTACTTTGAGTTTTAATTTTGTTAGTGAGCCTCTTGCCATGCCTATTCATGTATCAAACCCGGTAGGTGATTCTCTAGTGGTGGATGGAGCGCATCAATCTTGTGTTGTGACTTTTGCTGGGCGTGAGAATTTGGTAGATTTGCATGTATTAGATATGGTAAATTTTGATATTTTCTAGGCATGGATTGGTTGGCTCCTTATCATGCTGTCTTATCTTATTTTGCTAAGACTGTGATTTTAGTTTTGTCGGATGCGCCAAGGATACTTTGGAAGGGTACAATTCATTCGGGTCCTAAAAGGATTATATCTTAGGTTCAGGCTCATAAATTGGTTGAGAGGGGATATTTATCTTACTTGGACCATATTCATGACACCAATGTTGTTTCGCCTCCTTCCTTGGATTCTGTCTGTGTTGTCCGTGAGTTTATGGATGTGTTTCCTAAGGACTTGCCTAGTATGTCTTCGAATTGAGATATTGATTTTATTATTGATGTTGATTCATGCACCAAGCCTATTTCCATTCCTCCTTATAGGATAGCTCCAGCAAAGTTAAAGAAACTGAAGGATCAGTTGTAGGAGCTATTGGATAAGGGATTTATCCGACCTAGTATTTTACCTTAGGGTGTGCCTATCTTGTTTCTGAAGAAAAGGGATGGGTCTTTGTGGATGTGTATTGATTATCGACAGTTTAATAAGGTGATGGTTAAGAATAAGTATCATCTTCCTTGCATTGATGATTTATTTGATCAACTTCGGGTGTTATAGTATTTTTGAAGATTGATTTAAGGTTCTATTATCACAAGTTGAGGATTAGAGCTTTGGATATTCTGAAGATGGCTTTTTAAACTCAATATGGTCATTATGAGTTCTTGGTCGTATCTTTTAGGTTGACTAATGCCCCAACCGCGTCATGGAGTTGATGAACTGGTGTTTTGACCGTACTTGAATCCTTTGTTATTATGTTTATAGATGATTTCTTGGTGTATTCCAAGAGTGAGGTTGAGCATGAAGAGCAATTGCGGATTGTGCTTTAGAGATTGAGGGATGAGAAGTTGTATGCTAAGTTTTCTAAGTTTGAGTTTTTGTTGGAGTTTGTTTATTTCTTGGGTCATGTGGTGACTAAGGAGGGTGTTATGGTTAATCTAACCAAGATTGTCGCGATTCGTGATTGGGCTAGACCTACTCTGCCCATCGAGATTTAGATTTTTGTTGGCTTGGCAAGTTATTATTGGTGTTTTGTTGAGGGTTTCTCCTCCATTGAAGCTCTATTGACCAAGTTGACTCATAAGAAGATTTCCTTCCAGTAGTTTGATGTTTGTAGGGAGAGCTTCCAAAAGCTTAAGGACTTATTAACTTCAGCTCCTATATCGTCTTTGTCCAAAAAGGGTGTGGGTTTTACCGTGTTTATGATACTTTTGGTGTTGGATTAGGTGTTGTGTTGATATAGGAGGGCAAAGTGCTTGCATATGCATCTCGTCAGTGAAAGCCTCATGAGAGAAATTATTCTATGCATGATTTAGAGTTGTGAGCAGTTGTGTTTTCCTTGAAATTGTGGAGGCACTACTTGTATAAAGTCCATTGTGAGATCTTCTTAGATCATCGTAGCTTTCAGTACTTTTTAACCCAGTAAGATCTTTATATGAGGCAGCGTCATTGGCTTGAGTTGCTTAAGGATTATGACTTGACTATTCTCTACCATCCGGGCAAGGCTAATATAGTTGTAGATACCTTGAGCCAAAAGTCAACTAGAATGGGTAACTTGGAGTATCTTTTGACCCAGGAGAGGCCTTTAGCCTTAGAGGTTCAGTCTTTAAATAACCAGATGGTTGGGCTTAATATTTTGACACCTGGCATGTTTTGGCAATCGTGGAGGTTAGATCTTCTTTGATAGAGAAAATTCGAGCTCATCAGTTTTATGATGTTGCATTGAGGTTGAATTGAGATAAGGTGTTAAGTGGGGAGACTAAGGAAGCCTCACTTGATTCAAAAGAAGTTTTGCGGATTAGAGGCTGAGTTTGTGTGCCGAGGGTGGGTGATTGGATTAGGTTAATCTTGGAGGAGGCCCGTTGTTCCAGATATTCTATCCATCCAGGTGTGACTAAGATGTATCATGATTTGAGGCAACACTATTGGTGGGGTGGTATGAGATGAGATATGGTATATTTTATGGCCCATTACCTATGTTGTCAGCAGATGGAGATCGAGCATATGAGACCTGGTGGATTGTTGCAGAGGTTAACCATTCTCGAGTGAAAGTGGGAATGAATCACCATGGACTTTGTGACTATTTTGCCTCGTACATCTCATGGTTCTGACAGTATTTGGGTCATCATGGATCGATTGACCAAGTCAACTCATTTTATTCTGGTTCAAATCTCGTTCAGTGTGAGGTTGGCTCATATCTATATTTGTGAGATTATTCATTTGCATGGTGTGTCGGTGTCTATTATTTCAAATCGAGGTTTTGGGTTCACATCTCACTTTTGGAAGGTTTTTTAAGATGAGTTGGGTACTTGGGTTGATTTTGGCATAGTATTTCACCCCAGACTGATGGCCAGTCAGAGTGGACTATCCAGGTTTTGGAGTATGCTCCACGCGTGTGTAATGGATTTTGGTAGCCAGTAAAAGCAGCATTTGGCTTTAGCATAGTTTACATATAATAATAACCACCATTTCAATATTGATAGATCTCCTTTTGTAGCATTGTATAGTAGGCATTGTCGCTTCCCAATGGATTGGTTTGATGTTTCAAAGATAAGACCTTGAGGTGCGAAATTGCTCCGTGAGTCCTTAGACAGAGTCTGGGTCATTCAGGACAAACTTAGAGCAGCTCAGAGTAGACAAAAGTGTTATACTGATTGTAGACTTCGTGCCTTAAGATTTGGCATTAAAGATCATGTTTTCCTTCGAGTTTTACCCATGAAGGGTGTGATGAGGTTTGGGAAGGGGGAAAAGCTTAGTCCCATGTATATTAGTCCATCTGAGATTCTTCAAACTGTTCGTAATGTGGCTTATGAGTTGGCTTTGCCCCATGATTTATCAGTTCATCCAGTTTTTCATGTTTCTATGCTTTGATGCTATATTCCTGATTTGTCTCATGTTATTCATTGGAATTCGATTCAGTTAGATGAGCGGTTGTCTTTTGTTGAAGACACAGTTGTTATTTTTTAGCTAGGGATGTTAGGCGGTTGCACTCTAGAGTTATCCCTGTGGTTAAGATTCAGTGGTGACATCGACCTGTAGATGAGGCTACATGGGAGGTTGAGTCTAATATGCATAGTTCTTATCCCCAGCTCTTTGTTGATTCAGGTATTTCTTTTGCCTTAGTTCGAGGATGAACTAGAATTTTTGTGGTAGATGATGTAACGACTCAAAAATCTGATGAAATATGTAAAATTTATGATTTTATGTGATTTGATTATTTTACCCCTCCCCATAGTTGCATTATGGTGTTTCTGGAGTGTGGGAGTGATTGATATGATTATCGATGCATTTTGGTATCACTTATACGATATTGTGGTTTTTGATGGCTTCGAGGGCCTTATTTTGGACTTATGAGGATATCTTTTTATCCGTATAATGGATGGCTAAACGATCTACTCCAGAAGCTCCGGAATATCGATTTTAGGCTAGGTAGACCTTTGGTTCGAGTCTTGGTGCACCCAAGCTCATTTTGACCTATTTGTCGGAAAGTTGAAAAATTAAAAATATGGGTGTGGGACCCACATATAGTTGAAATGACCTCTGATGGAAAATTCAACTTCGCTAGCAGATTTGGAATGTTGATTTTAGCATGTTAGCATATTTGATGTGATTTTACGGCTTTTAAATCTCATTTCGACCCTCGGTTTAGAAAATTATGATTTCGAATTTCGGGGGTCAACTTCTTGAAAATGATGTTTTTTCAAAAATCTAACTTTGATATGTAATGATGCTGACATTAATGTAGGCCAGGTGATCTTTTCTGCAATGAAGAAGGCGTGCTACCATGAGGGGTACAGATAAGGCTTTGGAGATTTGTTGACCCAGTTTTTGAGAAGGCACAGAGTGGAAGGGGAGGATTTAGACTACAAGCCAGTGGTGGATGCTTGCCCTATTAATGATACTACAGCTAGGAGCACAGCTGGAGCTCATGGTTTGATCCTTACTGTGTTCGAGCGTCAAGCCCGAACTAATGAGATTATTTCCAGAATATATGGATTACAAATGTTGTAGTTGCGGGTAGGGGGAAGACCATCCACCAATGAAGAGCTTCATACGATGGAGCTGGATTACCCCCTGGGTCATTATGACAGGATGTTGTTGAGGATAGGGCCAGATTTTGGTGAGCCCGTTAATGATGATATGCCTACCGATGATGAGCGGCAGTGGTGTGACTCAAATATTGAGTTAGATGATTATGAGCATCCTGATGAATGTTATGAAGGCGATGCAGATGATGACGACGAGGCAGATGATGACAGTGATGATGCTAATGACGCAAATAATGACATGGCTGAGACTTAAGCAAGGAGTATTACGCCACCTCATTATTTGAGCTTAATTATAAGCACTGGGACAGTGTTTCATTTAAGTGTGGAGTGGTTGTGTCTCGCATCTTATTCTCTTTATCTTGGCATTTTGGTTTATGTTGGAAGACAATTTTTCTTTTTATTTCTATTTTAGGGATGTTTAACTTTTATTTTTCTGTTTGTATATTTAATTTATCTATTTCTAGCTATTCGGAAAATTATGGTTTGTAATAGTTAGTAATGATTTAGTGGGTTTGCTTTTAGTTGTGTTTGTTGTTGTTTCCCTCAAGGCAATATGCACGTTTTTGTCCACAAGGTAATGCGAAATAAATCGTCATAGTTAGTTGGCCTCCCCTATGATAGATGGATGATGACCGTCTTAAGGGGAGTTAGTCTTTAGAAGCTGAGATTTGATGAGAACCAAATCACAACTTTTAGAGAAGTGCTTTGTGTTGGGCCATTAGTGCAGTGACTTGGAACGAATTGGTTTTAAGACAAAAGCATGTCTTAAACTAGAAGGGTAATTTTAGATGCTTTATTTCAATGGTGAAATTATAATTTGTTATCTTAAAGTGAATTTGACAAAGAACAAGATCGAGAACCATAAGGATCCGACTTGATTCCTAGCATGCAATATGAGTGTGAGTGTTTGTTTGTATTATACATGTATAGGAATGTCTAGAACTTTTTCGATGTGTTTACAAAGTGAAATAAAAAGTGTTGGTTGTAGGAAATGATGTTGGAATTTCTTTGACAGCCGAATTTTTAGATTTCATTCACCAACCTTATGAATATCCCTAGTTAAGCCCCGTTGAGCCTTAGTCGTATTTCTTTGGTAGCCTCATATGTAGCCTAATCCTTTCTTTGATAGACTTTTATTTGATCCAAATCTCCTAAGTTCTTTAGTATAGATGATTAAATGAGTAGGGAGTGTGAAATTAAAGTAGGAGAAAGGTGAAAGTGAAGCCCTAAAGGACTAGTTATTTGTGTATTTAATTATGGTGGTTGGGAGTTAGAGAAATTTGAAAGAAATTTCAGTTTTTGTATCCCAGTTTTGTTACAATGAACCTATTTTGGCCCTGGTCCGCTAGGACATTGTGCACCTCAACCAAGGCAAATAGCTTTAGTTGAGGGTGGCTATCACAAGGATGTGTAACATTAAATGGGTGTAGAGAAGGGCTAAAAATTGAATGATGATGTAAAAGAAAAATACTCCCACCATAGTGTATGTTATTGTGCTTAATAAGATTGGGGTGAAACAAATGTGTGTGAAGGTAGAAAAGGTGAAGTTGGGTTGAGAGAGAATGATCTTAATTTTATAATGCAAGGTATTAAAGTGCTTAGGGAGATTAGTCACTATTTCCTAAATAGTTCCTACCCGTCCCTTAGCTTATATTGCAACCATGAAAGACCTAGTTGATCCTTCATCCTAACATCCGACTATTAGTGGAGTAGTACACTAAGGGAATGCTTATGGTTCATTATCTATCATGTATGAATTCTTTATTGAGAGTTAGTGATTTAATTCTGATATTCCCCTCATGTGATACATTGAAAAATTATGAGTGGTATGGGGAAACATTCTTGTTGTGGGGGTGCATACAAATGAAAGTCCAGATTACTTATTATGTTGTTAGATTGAGTGATTTGATTAAGTTTTCCAACAAATTGGATGTCACTTTTGAGATAATGAGGTTTGAAAAGAATTGTCTCATGTGCATAAAAGTATTTTAACATGTTTTGAGATGAAAAGTCATTGTTAGAATTGTAAGTGCCCAACGCAAGCATAAATCTTAGGTTGTGATGTGAAACTTGAGTGAATGTGTTGTTGATTGTTCGAGGACGAACAAGGTTTTAAGTGTAGGGTGGTGATCTTGGGCATATTTATATGTCCAATCACCAACATTCACCTCTATTTGGACTTGTTCTGAGAGCAAAAATATGTTATTCTGATTATAATTGAGCTTTAATTATGTTCCTTATCTAATGGACATAATTAGTGTATACAGGACCAAATTGTGATGGAATTAATTGTGATTGGATGCATTAACGAGAGGTAAATAATGAAGGGAACAATGAAGTCATTGGAACATGGCTTGAGAAGGATTTAAGGAAGAAAAAGGTGAGAAACCAAAAGTACAGAAGCTCATCAAGTATGTCATCGCGTCGTGGTGAAGGATTAATCTCAATTGCTCGAGTTATGAAGCCTACCACGTCACGGTGAAGGAAGAATTTGGAATTGTCAAGATCCAGTAGCTCACCGCGATTGCATTGCATCACGGTGAGAATAGCGATGGTGATGATATCGCATCGTAGTAAAAGGAAAAAGCAGGATTATTTGACCCAGCTATAAAAGGAACAATTCAGTACACTTGAAACTACTTTGGAAAAGCACAACAACGGCGAAAAAATAGCAAAATCTCCTTTTTAGGATTCTTAGAATTTCTTTTGAACTTCTTTACTTCAAGATTAATTTTGGGTATGATTAGTCACTTAGTTTTGATCTTGAATTGAGACTTGGGTGGCTAAACACCCTTGTTCTGGGGTTGAGGCCAAGAACATGATCACTCTTTGATATTCTTTATCGTAGTTTTCTTGTCGGATTATCATCTAGGCTTTTCTTAATTTCTTGTGCTTACTATTTTGATGAGTGGCCACCATTAGAATAAATCTATATTTCTATGTGAATCCAGGAGGAAAATCATAGGATAGAACGAAGAGATTAAGGATGAAGGTTCTCATCTTCTTATAAAATAGAGGATTTGAATTAACATCTAAGATAGGGATATATCTAGAAGCCTTGTTTGGTTCAATTGCAGGAAGATAGCCATATACATCTAAATGGATTAGTTTAGCCCCGCTCAATGATATAGTTACAAAGTTCATATAGGTAGAAGATTAGAGGTCGGGAGACCTTGATCGTGTTATAAACCCTGCGAATCAACAACCCGATAACCAACTAGACTACAATAAGAATGGAGATTTGTAAGATTGTTAGAAATGCCTCAACCCTAGAATTTTCATCATTATTGTTTACAACCTTTGCTTGCTTTCCTATTGTCATAAATTGTTATTTCTTATTTATTTATATTTTTGTTTGAAACTTCAAAATCATCTTGATACTTTACAACACTTAATACCTCATTGTCTAAAACAAAAGTTGGTTGAATTGCTAGTTGCGTAGTCCTTGTGGGTACGATATCCGACTGTCTAAGTCACTATATTACTTGTACGATCGCATACACTTGCATGTGCGTTTGAACGTAATAATCCTCCTCGACCTCAACACCAGTAAAGATTTAAGGGCTCAACCTCATAAAATGGCCAACCCTTGTGGCCTCAGAAGATGGAGTAACATAATCACAACACTCAGACTAAGAAGCTACCAACTGAGCCAACATATGAATAGACTGATGAAACTCAGCATTCGTCATATCATCCTGAGGAGCTCGAGAAGGAGTGGAGAGGACTAGTGGAACTCTAAAAGGGCAATCAGGAATTGGACACCAAGTCTGGACCCCATAAGCAGGGCGTGTCCCATCAACATTGTCCTCGGGTGGGACAGAGGAGTTTTTGTAAGCTTCAGATCGTCTGGGAGGAATGATCTGTAAAGTGAACAAATAGGAATTATAGAAGATTTCAGGACTTTAGACTCTACAGCTCGAAAAATGAACACAAGAAAGAGAAATATTCCTAAATGTCTCCTAGCCTCTCCCTTATGAGTGTGGCGCGTTACACACCCTTAAAAGAGACTCTACTCGACACGGCTTTGTGGACACCCAATTGACCATGAACCTAGGCTCTGATACCAATCTGATACGACTCAAACCAGGGCCTGGCCGTGTAGGATATCTCAAGTCCAACCAGGACCAGAGACCACCCAAATACTCAAACCGTTAACCACCCTACTCCCAAAGTCGGATGAATTCCGAACATATAAAAAGATAAAATAACATCAAATCAAAGACATTGTAATAAGTCTAGAACCAAAATCAAAATCCACAATCAATTAACCATCCAATACCAATCACAATGCCAATACCAATACCAATACCAATGTTAATACCAATACCGACATCGCCCGTGCCTATAGTAGTCCAACAAAGCCTCTAGTTAGAACCAATGAATATCCCTCCGGCCATATCTAAAACCATCTATATCATGAAATGGAGTCTTCCAGAGTATGAAAAATCATCACTTCAGTCTAACTCAAAAGTTGTCCCCGAATTACCAAGTCACTGAGCAGGGGGAGTGGAAGTATGGTCAGTTCCTACACCGTGTGGGATAAAGATAAAGTAATGCCATTACTTCAAAACCAAATCAAACCAATGCGAATAACCATATACAATTACATATATACATACATACCGTGTCGGGATAGGGAATAAAGTTTAGCATGCATTTTAATATATTAGCCTAGGTTGTGTAGTTTTACCATCATAAATCCACCCACGATCTATATGGGTCCAGTGTTACCCCCTGAACGGGCCCAGTGCGTGTTGCCGCATGAACCAAAGCTATCATAGATGGTCAGGGATTCTCTTATACCTCTTCACCCTCCATGATACATATATACGTGTATTGTCTTGGGGATTCCCTTGTACCCCACAAGCACATGGTCACCAAGACCAACCCTTATGTCGGCAAACATGAATTTTCAGTGTCCGTCCTTCGGACTCACATCTTCACGGCTAACTATCACAACCCTCATTATCACCATTTTAAAACATTTAACACACAACCAAACCACTAATTCCAGGAGTCAATAATGAAGGCATTATTAAGTGGTATCGTCATACCAACTATAGTTTGCAAGCAATGTCATTAAGCCAATACTTAGGGGATTCCCATATACCCCGCAGACTCTATTATTAAAATCACTTAAGGAATTCCCGTGTACCCTACAGGGTTTTCATAAAATATTCGCTTCGGGGATTCTAGTGTACCCCACAAGATTTTCAAAATTATCCTTAATCATTTAAGCATTCATTCCATGCATTAGTTTCAAGAAATAAGTCGAGCCAAACACTTTGGGGATTTCATTGTACCCCTAGTTGAAAGTTTCACC
The DNA here is from genome assembly GCF_002878395.1 of Capsicum annuum. NCBI lineage: Eukaryota > Viridiplantae > Streptophyta > Magnoliopsida > Solanales > Solanaceae > Capsicum > Capsicum annuum. The sequence continues at coordinate 58,131,780 of NC_061114.1, forward strand.
TTTCTCATAACTACAAATCAATTTTACAATATAAAGTTGGGGTTATAATCACTTCAAAAGTCACAAGTTTAGAGAAAATTACCATTCTCAAGTTCAACCACCATACCCATGCACCCACATGTTAAAAACCATATTTAAAACATGGAAACCCATAATTAAATCATGGGAAAACATTATTCAACGATAAGCATTCAAAACCCCCAACCTTTATTTCAAAACCATAATAGTACCATGAAAGTCATACATTAAAATATGTGTTTTTTATAAAATAACAATGAGAGAGGAGTAACATGCTTGAAACATCAAGAAATTTGGAAAATATAGCACCCTTAGAACCCTAGATGATCACTTTCTTTAAAACCCTAGCCTTAGCTTGAACAAAGAGTTTGAGAGAAAATTTTGGGAGTGTTTTATTGAGAATAATGTAATGATGAAGTCCCAAGGAAGGTTTTAAGTCATGGGGTTAAAGTGTAAAATATCCAAGATGCCCCTAAGTTAAATGCTGAAAAAGTGTCGCCTTTGACTACGAGTCAACCATTGACTCTAACCACTCTTTACGACTCGTGACCATGAACCGTAACCAAGACAGTGACCAAGACCCCCATACTCTATCAACCTTATGATTCAACCACCCAACTCGTAACCAGACCCTACGACTCGTAAGGTTCAATCGTAGGCAAGACAAAACTCAAATGGATTAGACACTAGACAACCGACGATTTTACCTCACGACTCATAACCTAGCCTCACAGCTCTTAGTGAGCTACTCGTACTCAAAGCATAGTCAAGCCACAAACTTACTGATTTGGTTATGGCTCATCCAAACAACCCGTCACCAGTCCTTACGACTCGTATCGCCAAGTCGTAACCAAGGCAGAAACCCAAACTCCATCCACTGGACACCCTACAACTAGGGCCACCTGACCCGTCAAGACACCATTTGATTCGTATGGTCAAGTCGTAATCAAGGCAGTGAGCTCAAAGCTCAATAATTTTCAAGGGCCAAAATCTGGGGTGTGTCATTTCAATTCTTGTCATACTTTTATTTCTTGAATTTTCATATTTGTGGCCAGATTAATTCTTACTTGTGTGTGTATAACAATCTATTTTTTCTTAATTAAGATGTATTTAATTTTTTCTTAATCATATTTAGGTCTACAACACTCTTCTTATACACATGCTCGATGTTATTTTTCTCATGCGTAGAAGGCATTTTTGTCCTTATTCTAATGTTTTGTATTTGAAGGTAACTTGAACTCATGATCTTGTCTTCATGGACGTTATGTATATATATATATATATATATATATATATATATATATATATATATATATATATATATATATCAAAAGCGTGAAACCCCTTAGAAAAGTGATTTAAACTTTTTGTCCTTCATTCAAAGTCCCTCCTTTAGACAAAAATGTCTTTTCACTATTTTTTTTAATTTATTATTATTTAATTATTTTTATTATATTTATAATTAGATTCCTAAAATATATGGAACTCCTAAAATATATGAAAGGAGAATCAATTAATACTTTCCTTTATAGTGATCAATTAAAAAAATACTCCTAAAATAAAATAGAAAAATACTCATAAAATAGAATTATACTAAGCAAATACTTCTATATAAATATTAGAGATACCCGTTAACAATATTTTAAAAGGAAAACAAGCTTTCATTCGGACCAAGGGTTATTCTCATAATAATTGGTCTCTGACTAATGTGTCTCATTTGTAAGGTTGAGTTTGTCATGATCAAGTTAGGCCAAAAGTATCCATAGCATAAATAAATCAAGCAGCGGAAAAAGAAAGAATTTAAGTTGTTATTTGCATGGTTTATATCTACTTTTTTGTGATTTGCATGTCCTATTTCAATGATACCACTTTTTTTATCCAAAGATGATGGAGATTATGTTTAATTGTATTATTTTGATAATTTTTTTTTGTGTAAAGGTAAAGTTTAGTTGTATTATTTTGATATTTTTATTATCTTATTATTTTTTTATAATTTACAGGTGGTAGATGAGCGTCAGACGGCTTTGAGAAAATTTTTATGTAAAAGTTAGATTTAATTCTATTATTTTGATGTCTCTATCATCGTATTGTATTGTTGCAGTTTGCAGTTTATAGGAGGTAGATAAATGTCGATCGATTTTGATAAATTTTTTTGATAAATATTAGGTTTAATTAAATAAATTCTCCAAAAGATATTGAATTTAATTATTGTGTTCATCTTTATTATTTAAACAAATGTCCTATTTAATGTAATGTTTGAACTCAACAAAGTGAGGTACACGCGCGAGGCGCCTAAACCTAAACTAGTATATACATACATGCATTGTTTTACTTAAAAGAGTATATATTTACTCACTATTATTTTGATGGATAATGATTTTTGTCAATTTCTATTTCTTTTTATAATTTGATAGTTTGTTGAAATATGTAAAGTGATTAACAACGCAAGTTTCCAACAATTAATATCATGTTGACAAAGATGAGGTAAAGGAATGCTAGAAAGTATTTGTTATTGCTTCTTTGTTATGATGTGGTTTTGTATAAGCAAATCTATGGTTTTGTGCCTTCGGATATCTCTCTTAGTATGATTTTCATGAGTATACACATATAATTAGATGTTCAATTGTGTAAAGAGTTCTAACTAATGTTGTCTTACATTGAAAAATAAAAACGAACGAGTATACTTTTGTAAAATTAAAAAGTTGCCGTTATTTTTGACCATAATTAAAATTATACAGAGAGAAGGAGTCTTAAGATATTGCCTTACTTTTTTGAGAAAAAAAGTAAGAGTACCTCTTTGGCGCAAAACTAGAAAGTCGTGCCTTATTTTTGTAAAATAATGAACCGTCATTATATTTTTTGTTGTAGAAATAACATTTTTGGCAAAATACAAACTACCTTGTTTTTTGGTAAAAGAGAAACTGTCGTGAGAAATATTTTTTATTTTGGCAAATAAAAACTGATACGGGAGGAATTTTTAATTAAAAAATAGGAGTTCTCTTTTTTCTTTCACTATCAATTATATCTTAATACAAATCATATAGGATTCTGAAGTTAAATTCGTTCTTGATTTGTGAATACTCCTATAAAAGGAGTTATACATGTATAAAGGATTCTGAAGTTAAATTCGTTCTTGATTTGTGAATACTCCTATAAAAGGAGTTATACATGTATAACAATATCAAAGGATTTTGTTGTTGTTAGTTGTTGCTATTCTTTTTCTGAATAATATTAATTAGAATCCTAAAATATATGAAAAAAAATTTCTTGTGTACATAATGTTAATGACACTCCTAAACTATAACGAAGGGAGATAAAGTTTTCCTTTGATATTTATATTGTAACTCAAAGATATTACTTTGTAATTACTTTAAGTCAAAATGACCTTCTGAACTCCTCTACTATGTCAGTTTTGTAAGTTGGACACTTCTACTTACATGTTTGTCATCTGGACTCTTGAACCCATCAAAAAACAACATTTCGCACCTTTTGACCGGGGACCTTGCCTATGTGGCAAAGTCATGGTGAGTAGGACAAATAGAGTGTAACCACTCGCCTAGGAGTGCGAGTGGGGGTCAATTTTTGGCCAATTTTACGTTAAAATAATTTTAAAAAATAATATTAAATTTTTTTTTTTAAAAAAAAGGATTCTTTTTTTCCCTCCATCTTTCTAAATTTAAAAATATTTTTAAAAATTTTAAAATAATTTTAAAAATTTTTAAATAATTTAAAAATATTTTTAAAATTTTAAATTTTTTTTTTAAAAGAATCCTTTTTTCCCCTCAATCTTTTTTAATTTAAAAATATTTTTAAATTTTAAAAATAATTTAAAATATTTTGAAAGATTTAAAAATAATTTTAAAATATTTTTAAAAATTAAAAAATCAATTTTAAAAATATTTTTAAAAATTTAAAACAAGAAAAGTTCCCTTCCCACCCCACCCCACCCCAGCTCGTCCCCACCTCCACACCCCACCCAGCCCCATCCCACCCCACCCCCAGCCCCTACCCTACCCCAACACCCGTCCCGCCCTTCCCCCCCCCTACCCCAGCCCGTCCCCACCCCTCACACCCTACCCAGCCCCATCCCACCCCACCCCCACACCTCACCAGCCCCGTCCAGCCTCTTCCCACCCCACCCCCAGCCCCCACACCCCACCCCAACACTCTTCCCAGCCCCCCCTACACGTTCACTTTTTATTTTTTATTTTAATTTTTCCTCTCAATTCAATTCTTTTTTTAATTAAAATTTAAATTTGAAATCTTTTTATTTTTTTGGGGATTAAAATTTAAATTTAAATTGAAAGTGAGTGATAGTAAATATTGAAAAAAATTAGTGAATTTCGCTTGAAAAAAATTAAAAAATTTTGTGAATTTGTTAAAAATATTCAAATATAAAAATAAAAAATTTATTATGTTTGTATGTATGAATTTATAGTTAAAAATTTAAATTTGTTGGAGAAGAATTTTAATTAATTGGAATGGATTTGATGTTTAATTTGTGAGCAAAAATAAAAATATGATTATTCAAATTTTTCTACAATTTATAAATTTTTCTTATTTAATTAAATTAATTTTAATATTTAATTTGTTATGTAGCATTTTAAAAATGACTTGAAATTTAATTTAATACTTTTTTTATTATTTTTTTAAATGACATGGCATGCGTGACAGACGTGGCAGCTGACATGACAGCTGACGTGGGGGAGAGTGTGTTACACTCACCAAAAAAGGGTTTAAAATGTTACTTTTTAGTGGGTTCAGGGATCCAGATGACAAACATGTAAGTAGAAGTGTCCAACTTACAAAACCGACAAAGTACAGAGATCCAGAAGGTCATTTTGCCTTACTTTAATTCGTTGAAGTTATGGACTCAATGATATGGGTTACACGTAATAATTAGTCTATTTTATATATTTTTTTTATTAATTAACAAGGTACACATGTAGGACTATTCAAAACTAAACCGTAACTGATAACTTAACTGTAAATTAACTTATAGACTTATTAAATCCATCCAATAAGCAATCCTATACACATAGCACGTATGATATCTTGGTTGAATCCTAAAAATGAAAAACATTTCGGTGAAAAAAGGACTTTTCTTTAACGGGCTAATGGATTTAACCAAAGAATACAACCATATTTCTTTTGTTGAGTCGTACTTTCTCCCTTAATACAACAAATTTCATCTTTTCACTCTCGATGTTAGAATATAATTTGTAGGTTGACTAAAATAGCGTTGGATATTAAATGACTTTTATACTCATAATAAGCTTTAGTCCTTTTCTTCTGAAAACCACTCCTACTTCTTAAACCTAAAAGCCTGAAACATAAAGAAAAAAACATTACGAATATAGTGTTAAACATAAAAACCTAATTCTTTTTTATTAACAGTGGGTGTTGACAATAGCTAGCGGTGAAAGTGAATGGAATATTGTTGAACTATCAATTTTGTATAAATTCATAAATCTTAGTACTATTAAGACTTCATCATAGATTTATTTTCCGAGACATCGATGAAGATGAAGAACATGAAACTAATGGCGCCATAGGCAACCGTAAGGAAATGACCATAATTGTCTCCACAGTTCAATTTTGATTATTCTATGGAAGCTTGAAAGGAAGAGGAAGCGGTTGAGCACTAAAATTATGTGAAATTTGGGTAGTGTGACTTAAATAGGTTGGGTCGGTGCATAAGAGATCTGGCTAGTCCGATTGTTATATTGGAATGACCTACATCTAAAATAGTTAACACAAGACTTAAGCAAATATTTAATTTGAATATGAATTCGCCAAACTTTAAAGGGGAAAGGACGAGATGGCTCTTGAATTCATATTACCATATAATAGTCATTTCCTCCAAAATGGCTCCTGAATGTTGTATTTCTCTTTCTTCCTATTTTTTTTGTTTGTTTTTCACTATTTTTTTTCTTTTTTCTTTTAATGTTGTTAATTTATTTTTTTAAAAATCCACTTTGTCCACACGTTTATTTTTTCAGATGCGATCACGGAAATAAAAACACAAAATACAAGTTCACCCATAATTGTTCTATCTCTTTTTATATGAGTTAACACTATAGTGGCACTTTGACTTTTTTTTTTCCTGCTATCTCTCTCTTTTTAATCAAAAAAATTAAGGAATGTTTGGACAATAAGGGTACAGGGTTTAATAAATTTTGTATATGCTTGCACAAATTTTCACAAAATTTTAGGTGAAGTTAACAAATTCACGAATAACAAATTACTGTATATGCTTGCACAAATTTTCTCTGTAAAAGGTGTATTTATGTGGTATCTATATTGTATCAACGTGGTATAAAAGTGTATCAATCTAGTATAAAAGTGTATCAATGTGGTATCAAAGTGTATCAATGTAGTATAAAAGTGTATCAATATTATATAAAAGAATATCAATTGGGTATAGAGACTGCACGTACTTGCATAGAATTTCCTTTCTCTTTTTTAAAAAGGTATCAATATAATATAAAAGTGTATCAATGTAGTATTAAAGTGTATCAATTGAGTATAGAGACTGCATGTGCCCAATTGGGCCAAATGGCTAAAAAAGGAAATTAATTTAGCCGACTAGCTATAGCATATCCACCTTTTCAAATATAAAAAAATGGTCAGCCCATATCCTTTTCCCAACTTTAAACTCCTTCGGTCCAAAAGAGATAGACATAAATATACGTTTGACTTGTATGCAATTAGTTTGTCTCAGTTTTCTCCCATCTTATTCTTTCTTTCAATATATTCTTAAATTATTTGTTTACATGTCAAATTTATAGTTTTTTTTATTTAAGAAGTTTCGAGAGATGTATGTTATGTTTATAAGGGAGGTGCTAATTAGTTAACGTGACATACAAGTGCAACACACACATACTAAAATTAGAATAACACAATTTTTTGTCATTTAAATCATGAATATAATGTTTCATATATTGCAACCTCAATCGCAATATAGTATACTTTATTCTTTTTATACTGACGAAAATATATATATATATATATAAAAGATGCATATAGAAATTGTATATTTATAGTATATAATATATATTTGTGTAAGATATGTATTCAAAATTGTATAAGTATTGTATAAGTTGTCAACAAATGACTAGAAAAATTAAAATTTAATGATCATTTTGTGTCAATAATTTCAGCCTAAATGTTATTTGTATCTTTTACACAAACATTTATTGAGTGAAATTTTTGTATTAGTGGTTGAACCAAGGCTAATCAAACTACACATCTCAGTTCTCAAGTGGTGCTCCCAACTCCTAAGTACTGAGGTAGGTGTTGAGTAGATCAAAATTGTGGTAGAGAAATTTTCAATTTTATTGCAATGAATATTTAATTCTTTAACTTTTTTTTTTCCTATTTCAGTTTTTAATATTTTTATATGTAGAAAAACTATACTCTCTTCGTTTCGGAATAAGTGAATTGTTGGGGTATTTATTGGTGTTTCAAAATAAGTAAATTATTGAATTTTTTTCCAAATTTGTCCTTATAATTTAACAACCAATTAACTTTTGAAAAGGTATTGCAAGGTCGACTTTTTTCTTTTTTGGGGGTAAAAATGAAAAGTTGTGTTAAATTTATATCTTTAATGTTTTTTTCTTAATATGTGTGCCAAAATTCAACAATTCATTTATTATGAAACGGATGGAGTATTTTTTAAGCTCCTACTCATGTAAGTTTGTACAATTTTCTCAAGCAGTGTTTTCTGACATTAGTACAAACATGTTATTTTGTGTTCTTATGTATATATTTTTATTGTGTAACATGTATTTCAATGATTTTATTCTATATGAAGCTATTCTGGCATAGAATTTAATAAAAAATATATATACAACATTCTCATTTTATAATATATATACCCTCTCGATTTTATTTTATATAAACTTTTTTAGTTGTGTAGAGAGTTCAAGAAAAGAAAATTAAGATGCGGTTTTAAATATGTGACAAATTTTCTATAAAAATTTCAAGTAGTTGGCGCTTTTCCTTTCCCCTATTCAGGGGCTTAACACAATATAATTATAAATTAATCGAGTTAATGAATATCAAATATATTAGATTATTTATATCAAAAAATGAAGTTTCTTTGAAGTTTATGAAATTCATAAATAAAAACTTTAATCCTTTAATTAACCATTTCATAGCAACAGTTCAAAAAAAAAAAAGAAAATTAAAAATACGTGATCTTAAACATGTGATAAATTTTCTAAAAAAATCTCAATTAGGTGGCACTTTTTCTTTTCCCTATTCATGGGCTTAACATAAAATAATTATAAATTAATCGAGTCAATGAATTTCAAATATATCATATTATTTATATCAAAAACTAAAGTTTTTTTAACTTTTTCAAATTCACAAATAACAAATTTAACGTTTAATTAAGCGTTTCATAACAACGGTTTGATAATTATCAAAAATAGTAACTTGTATTTTGTATTTTATATTTGAGGCCATTTTTACCAACAAAATACATGTACACAAATGGCTCAACCACCTCTTATTTTTCTCTACTATGTTAGAATTAAATATAAGGAGCCCACTACAATTACGCCTTACAATTAAATTAAAGATTCCTTTTCAATAAAGGATTCTTATTAAGCGAATATATACTTTCTTTTCAATAGCTCAATTAAAATTTAAAAATGATTAATTGTATTTTTTTTTCTTCATGATCTTCAAAATAAATCATATTTATTGATACAGGTCTTCAATCTCGAACTAGATTTGAGATCTTTCGTATATGTATTTCACTAGAATTGATTTTGAGATTTTTTATATATGCATTTCACCGGAATATATGTATTTACAGAATTGAATTTGAATATACTTAGAGAGTCTGACGATTTTGTTATTTTGGTCGAACTCGATTTTGTTACGTTCATAAATATTCAATTTAGATTGAAATTCAATATAAGTATTTTGAATGTATTTGCATATTTTGTCTGATCGAATATATGCATTGTGAA